>NC_072829.1:24632330-24957330 GCF_027744805.1 Dunckerocampus dactyliophorus | reverse complement strand
ATTTTCATTTCTTTCAAATGATGTGGCATCATTTTGTTACTAATACATCACCCACCTATTATCAGGAAAGATATTCAAGATAATTTTTTCCCCCAGTTTAGATCTGATGTGTTTTCAAAGTGTTCCTCAAATTTTTTTGAGCAGTGTGTATATATATATATATATATATATGCTATGTTTTTTAGCCTTTTCATAAAATGTTTGTATAAAAATACAAATATTTTTATATAAAAATATAGAAGTGTGCTTTGATTTTTCGGTATACAGCCAGCGGTGGAAAAAGTTTGGACACCCCTGCTTTAAAGTACCTGTTCCGTAACATAGTGCATGCACTGGGTATAATTCCTTTGTATACTATTATATTTCACTGTTTGCAGACCTTAATCCTGACCATCAGGTGTTCATTTTTCCTGCACATACTGTAATTCCTCCTGACATATGGTTGTCCTCCTGTGCAAAATAATGTGGTACTGTGAGGTCATCCGTGTCAGCGGTGAGACCAGTCATATGTAAACACAATTGCTCTTGCCTGATACCGTCTGGCAGGTCAGCCCGCAGAGAGAGAGAGAGAGAAGCATCAGGCTGTGTCAAACTGTGACACATCCTACTGTGTCTGGGCACATAGTGTCACTCTCAATCTGTCCCTGAATCAGTATCTGAGCAATACATGGCTCCTGGGAGGATGTCACTACCTCATTAATCACATTCCGCAGTCCCGTCCACATACAGGAGTCATTGAGAATGCTGCCCATATCACATGCATGATATGCTTTTCATTTTAAAATTTACAGTGGAAGCTCTAATGGTGAACACAAACCATGCTGGGTTGCTACTTAACAGTCTGACAAGTGTAAACAGAAGTCAACCGCTAGTTAATAATAGGCATATTGTTCTTGGAAAGCCCAAATTATGCAACCCATTGGGTTTTCAACATTAAACAATCCACTGTATTATCAGTTTTGTAAGTTCACATGGTCAATAAACAAGAATCAAAAAGGGGACTTACTTCTTCTTGTCTTTGTCCTTCTTGAGAGGCTGAGCGCCGCCTTGGAGAGCCTGGCCCATCAGCGTCTCTGCAGCAACCCTCCTCCTGTTAAAGGCATTCATTTCTTCCTCCAGTTCCCGTCTTTTTTCTTCCAGGTTCCTCTTTTCTTCCTGGTGCAGCCGTTTGAGCTGCTCAAATCTCTCGTGGAGCTAAACGCCAAAACAGAATCGAATCAGGACATACTTTTCACATTTTTTCATGTCATTTGTGGTAATCATCACCTCTTTTTCCTTTTCTTTCAGCTCTGCTTCGGTCTCCTTTACTTTGTTGACGAACATCTGCCTCATTTCTTCCTCCTTGTGTTGCAGATCTCTCAGGAACTCCTTCCTCTTGGCTTCGTACGTCTCCTGCAGGCTGTAGATCAGGGTGAAAATATTTATTATGGTTGTGAACTGGTTCAAAGCATTTGGAGCACAACCCTTAGAAATGCTTTTAGAAATACTTTTGCAGAAATGCTGCAAAAGTTTGACAGACGTGAACATATATGCCACAAACGGCAATTGCACAACCTGAAAGTAAAAGATGACACATTAAAGGAAACACTATTAAGCATTATTATGATATAATCGCGTATTGTTATACATTATTGTTATATATTATCATAACGTCAATGAAACAAAGTTATTTGTTCTCAAAAAATGTTGACAATAACATCGTTAGTGTAAATTTGTGGGCCAATAAACATTTCAAAACGCACTTGCACTTTTTTCATTGTACTTTCCTTAAAGTTCATGTTAAAATCTCATCTCGTCTCGTTCTCGTGGACCCAATCTCGTGCATCATCTCGCCTCGGTTGTGTGTCTTGTGACACCCCTACTAAACAGTGACAAGGGTGGTCTTAGTTCACCTGAACGACTGGCTGTTAGGGTCTGCATCCTTGAAGCCCATCTCCTCTAGCTTGCAGCGGCGGTAGAGTTCATAGTGGCGCGTGTGCGTTTGCTCACGGAGATCTTCCATGTTCACACGCAGCAGCATCTCCCTCAGCTTCACAAAATCACAATGGTTCTCATTTTCCACTGGCGGACAAAAAGATGAACAAAAGGGATGTGTCAACTGAAAATCTTCGACAATGCTGTCGTCAAAGACTCACCTTGTACTGATCCCCAAGGGTACAGTCGAGCTTTGACCGTCTTATTGCCTACTTTGACATCTTCCACACTGCCAACCACAGCAAAAGGTAGGTGCGTCTGTCATGGAACATTCAAAGCACTGTTTGAGTCACTGAGCTGTGTTGATGACTGAAGAGCTTCATTACACAACATAATGGCAGCTACCATTCACATGAAAAAGACATGATACTAGAGCCAAGAGATCATACAGACTAATTCCTCAACCTTTTCTAAAGCCTGCACCCAAGAAAACAATCTAATATATTGTTACGGCCCTAAATAAATTATTATCTTATTTGATGACGAGAAAGGCAAAGTTAAACTAAATATGAGCAAAAAATGTATACAGTAATATACTGTATATAAGACAACCCCTCTTTTTCCACACCCAAATCAAAGATAACTTAAAAAAATATTATGTTCTTCATATCAGTGCAATCATATTTATTTGCTGCTCGAGAGTTGTTTGATGACTCTACTCAATCACCATTATCTTTGACCTTCGAGACTATTTTTTTTTACACAGTGGGTCTCTTGTGTCGCATCTCTACAGGTCAGTGGTATACGTGAGTGCCAGCAAGAAAAGCTCTGACTCACTTGGAGAGAAGTCATTTGGAATCACTTGTATGTTTGCATGTACAAATCTTTTGACCCCGTAATTAAGACGACCTTTGTTTTTCTGACTTTTGTTCTATGCAAGAAAATTATATCCTATTAGGGTGAGTATGGTAAATAAATACAGTTGAATGCTTCTAAAGTTGTACAATTTGGAGTCTGACCAAAATTATCTGGAAAAACAAAACTTGGCGTACAAAGCTCAGCAAATCATGTCAAACTTGGGCTTAGTGTGCATCCAAAGGATCAACTCCTTGTGTATGTTTTGCTTTTTCCTTGGCTTTTTTTGTGTTTTTATGATGCCACTGCAGATGGGTGCCTGTGATGGCAACGAGGAAAAGTGACTCACCTCCCAGGCACACTAAAAGGTGAGCGACATTTTGTTTTAACTTCTTTTTCCACTTATATGACAGAATGTGATGAAATAGTATACAGTGTTTCCTTTTAGGAAAGTGCATGTGCAACAATAATAGTTTGAACAGTGTGAATTATTTTATTTTTGGGAAATTAAAGTTCCTCATTTGCTGAAGTGCAGTATTAATAGTTCTAACTTGAAGCCCCATTCTCCATCTCTACTAAAACACACTGCTTTCGTCTTAGCCACTGTGTTAAAAAACAGGAGACTTTAATGATGGAAGAGGGTCTCCAGGCTCTTGATTCTCCTTGGCACTACCCTCCTGTTTCTCCCGGAAAACTCCCGTATTTTGCCCTTCTTTCTGTCGCCCTCCCATTGAAATACTTTCTGGTGAATTTTCTCAAAGAGAGGGAGATTTCCCTTATTTTCTGTACATTTTCCCTTATTTTTAAATGCAAATGACCAAAGGCTGTTTTCGTCTGCCAATATCTCCACTTCTGTGCCACATGTCCTGCATTTACAAGTTATATGTAGTAATCTGGTCACGAGGCATCAGTAATGTTACACTGATGAGACATTACCTTACATTACATTACCTTAACACTGCATGGAGTCAGCCATGGATGAAGAGTCTGACATGACATCTGTAAGTGGTAGGTTTTTGGCTGCTTACTTTGTCCTTCTTCCCCACTCCATTTGATAACCTTTCTTATGTTTAGAATCAATAAGTTTGAGGCTGACTAGTCAGCTCAGTAGTATGTTTAAACGGCGGCCGTCTCTTGTGTCCCTGCAGTGATCCCGTAGCTTGCGTATTAGCAATGTGGTGTAAACAGAGAGTGTAAAGGTGACCATACGGGTGTTATTTCATATTTCATGTTATTTAATGTCTACAAGGCTATAATAATGTTAAAAAACATACTCAGAAAGTCATAAACTGGATTTCTATGCTCTAACTACTAAAATATTCAGTTTGTTAATATTGAATCCAACTTCACGGAATTTCACTTATCCCAGTCAGATCTGGAACCAATTAACTGCGCTAAACGAGGGATGACTGTACATGTGCCATTACACCCCTACTCTTAACCCCAAATTTTTACAGTAACCACTAGTCCATCTAGTGGCTTTTCTTTAAATTGAAACATCCTCTCCACTCTCTAACAACATCTGTCTTTTTTTAACATTAGAGCAAAACTAAAGTACCAGCCATAAAAAGAAGGTTTTTTTTGCAACCATATACAAGGTTGAATGTTAGTGTGAACTTTTTTTTTAATATACCATAGAACCTCCACAATAAGGAATGGTTGCCGAGGTGACCATTAATTAGGCTCTTAATAAAAGATGAACAATCTGTCTCCTGGTCTTAGTGTGAGCTAGCGAGTGTCCCACATTTGAACAAAACACCACACATCACATTACGTGTGTGTGTGTGTCTCACATTCATAGAGGAGTTGATCTCAGCCACAGCCTCATCCTCTGTTGGAAACTGGTATATCTGCACTCCATTGCTGACCAGCTCGCTCATAATCTTGATCTTGAACTTGTCCAGTTCGCTCCTGGATACAGTGTCTGCCTTTGCAATGACAGGGATGACGTTCACCTGCACGCAAACATCAACCGGTAATTGAATAATTGCACTAACTTCAACTGAAACCAAATAAATCCCATTCTGTGCAGGTCACCTTGCTGTCAAGCTTTTTCATGGTGACGAGATCCAGCGACTTGAGGGAGTGGCCGTTGGGAGCGATGAAATATAGACAGATGTGGATTCTCGTGTCATGGAAATTGCACAGGGAACGTTTTATTTTTAGCTCCTCTTCAAGGTATGTTTCAAACTGAGCATCAATGTACTCCAGTATGGGTTTATAGCTGCACGGGGAAAAAAAGGGAAAAACACAAACCCTCCTGTTTGAGTGTTTTGTTTTTTTTTTTGTCTGTAACGCTGCTATTTCTTGCAATGTTTTTCCAGTTAACTTAACATGCCCTGCACTTATGCAATACCCTCTAACAAAATGCAGCTTCTCAGGCCGCAAATCACCTTTCCTCTTTGTTGATCTGGTCGCCAAAGCCGACAGTGTGCACGATGGTCAGTTTGAGGTTGACGTTGCTCTCCTGCAGGTCATATGTTTGTGGTTGTAAAAGCACTTCTTTCTCATAGTGGCTGGCTTCTTCACTTTCAAACCATGTATTGAAAAGCGTGTTCATTAGGGTGGATTTGCCTATCCCTGTCTCCCCTGTAGGAGAAGCACACATAGAAATGGCAAGTGGGGAAGTGAGGGTGATTTCCAATTTATAATTCAAAATTCACATGTGATATTTGGACTTACCTACACAGAGGATGTTGAAGCTGAAGCCCTGTGCAACTGATTTGCTGACCAATTGATCTGGGAGGCTATCAAAGCCCACATGGCCCCCGAGCTCCAGTGTTCGTTTGTCTTCATTCTGGAGTCAAGGACAACAAATGGTACACAGGACATTCTAAAAAAAAAATAAACCATCCACCCATCATTTTCTTCTGCTTATCCAAACTTATGTAAAGTTAGTCTGAATCCCAATTCTACCCCTTACCCCTATGTTTTGCGCGTTCGCGAGAATCAAGTGGTGTCCCAATTCTCCCTAAACCGAGGGGTAAGGGGTACATGCTAAGGGGTACATACCCCTTGAAAACAAGTTTGGTTCCTGACCACACTTGAAACGAAGGGGTAGGCGGAGTTACAACACCAGCTGAGAAGACAGAAGCGCAGAGACCGAAAGAAACATATAAATGTAAGTAATTACGCATAATTATTGAGTTTCACAGTAACATCAGTCATGGTTTCTTATACTGTATATTCAATCATTTGCTACTCCATGTAATTATTCGCCATGTTTTCTTTTTAATTGTTGGTTTTCGTGAGTTATAACTAGCCGGATAACACCGATATCTGACTTCACTGATGATTAGACAATGATTAGACAGCAACCACATTAGCCTGTTCATTGTAAGTTGTATTTTAAAATAAATCGCTTGCTAACTGGCCGAGAGAGTGCCATGTTTGTGTCTGACTAAAGCGCTTTCTCGGCCACGGTGGGTGGATATCCCCCGCTCTATACTCCCTGGCTCTGTGGCAGCGCAGAGGCTGCTCGGATGCACCTTGCCCGCCCATGGCAGGTGGCTAGCTCCGTTCCAGAGTGTACACTGACGTTGGCGTTTTCTAATCTAATCATTCAACGCAGCACATCATAGTCAAGTCTGTTTGCTGTGAATCATAGACACCCTAGTCCACCACCAATTGGCATGGTGCGATATGTCAACTGTATTCAGCATACAGTATGGATGGTCAGGAAGTAAGCTAAATAAAAGATGTAAACAACATGGCCGTATGTGGACAGCACACCACATTATCAAACTTTATTCAACTTTTGGAATCTACCGTGGTCCCGTCTATTTTTTTTTTTTTTACCATCACTTTATATTTGTTTTTCAGTCTGGAATTTACAGTAAACTGTAACACTTGTCCAACATAATAGATGCCATATATCACATACAGCAACATAAGGAGTGGGACAGGAGGACACAAATGTTGGCACTGTTGCTGAACCAAAACAAAATGATCAAACTTACAGCTCCCATGTCTGTAGCTGTAGTTCGCAGCGCTCCAAGCTTTATTTTAAGTGTGTAGCGGAGCCTTTTGGGATTTTTTTTTTTTTTTTTTTTTTACAAAGCTGTCCTGCGTGAATTGGTAGGTGTATACACTGGGTAGGCTCATCTAGCTAGGGGTGGGTCAGAGGAAGGAGGGTTTTATCTTCATGACATCCCAGAACTTCAAAAACAGTCGTTTGAGCACCTCTTCTCTCAAAAGAAGTGAGGGAGATGATAGATTTGTCTCACATATTCCTGTTAGAACATCATTCCATTTTGCATAATAAGGTACCTTTAAAGAAAAAAAAGGAACCCCACAGAGGGCAGAGAGAGAGAAGGGATAGGGAGATTCTGAGAGTCCTGACGGACTTTCAGGACTTCTCTTTGTAAAGGCAAAAGTTTGAATGCAGCTCTATAGATTGTGTACGTCATGTCATAATAGTGTGGCCATGTTGTCTTGCACAATAGTGCAATTGACTTGCAACATTTGCATGCATAGTGGCGCAAGTGTGATGGTTTTGGTGGGGACGCTGGGCTCAACATGAGGGTTGGGATGTGTTCAATACAAGATTCATCTGTCTAGGCCTCTTTACCACACACACACACACACACACACACACACACACAAAGAGCTCTTTATCTGGATGTTATTTCACTGGATGGGAGGATATCCAAGCTGCTACCCTGGTGGTACCCATAAGGCCATCCCCACAGTCCAGCATCCCACATTCACCACACTCTATCTGTGGCAAAGCATCATCTTAAAAATGTCTTATAAAAATGTAATGCTGAATGTTAAAGCGAGTCACTTGACTGGGCTGCCACTGATCCTCTTAGCTGTGCTGCTGCTTGCTTCATTCTAATGTATGCTTTCCAAGTGTTGACGCATTCAGGTCTACACGCACATGTGTAGGACAGGCCAGCGTGCGTGGACTCATGCGCAATAAAAGGTGTCTCCCTTTCTGCACAGTGCATCTTTTCTCCGTGAGCAGCCGCAGCAGAAAATCCGCATTTATCCCCGAGTCATTGCGCACACTCAAAACACCGCAGCCGCTCCTTGTTGCATGCACGCTTCTATGCACTACTAAACTAAACTCGAATAACACACCACAATGCATGCTGTACATGGTCATGGATACTCACAGCGAAAACATCCACCTCGCTGGCAGCCATCGTCACAAGTGTATCGGCGTCCCTCCTCATTACACAAACGCACGCTGCTCTTAAATATGGCCACTCGGAGGCAACACCCCGTCGGTGCTGGAGGACATGACAGCCCTCCTTCCACTGTACTAGTCCACAAGCTAGTGGAGGTTGTTGTACTTACAGGCTAATCCTATAAAATAACTGTATTCCCAGCCAGGGCCTCTGGATGTAGCTGTTGCCATGGGAAACAGGCTGACACACAAATATGGAGTGGTCGAAACTGTTGCCCTCCATGCTCAATTAGAAACAGTATGTTAAACCTTATTTTACGAATAGAAACAATGTTCATTCATGGGGCACAACATGAAGTAAACCTGTATACAATGAAATACAGTAATATTATTAATATATTAGTGCAATAATATTATTATTAATATTATATTATTGCACTAATATAATCCACATAGTGATTATCTTTGCAATGGCAGAGCACTTGTATTGGATGTTATTTGATCATGGAGCTACTTTTCGTTTTTACATAATATCAAATACATAATTTGGTTGTACCATTATAATTATTATCGTCTAAATATTAGCCATTTGACACTTTGTACATTTCAAAGCAAACCCTGTTTTTCCATCTTTATAATATTGGGCATGGCACGTCTAGTTGGGAGAGACATTATTTAAAAAAAAAGCCAGGGGATTGGGATGTTGAATTAATTATCCAGTTGGAGTGGGCGATACACCATATATTGGTATCAATCTGATACCAAGTAAACACGGGGATTATTGCAGATACCGATACTTTGATACATTGAAAATGTTCAAACTCATTTTGTGATTTGGCCTTTATTGCGTTCTACTACTACCTCACATTCAAATCCTTTGGCTTTTTGCCTCCAACCCAGCCCATGTCCAACTACTTATTCCCCGAGTTAGTCAATATATACATATCAATAGCAACAATGTGACAATATATCCGATACTGATACCGCTATTAGTATCGACGCAATCGACATTTGAAACGACCCGCCTCTATTATCCCGGCACCGGAAGCGGCAGGTTGGAGGAGGACAAACTGGGAGATAATCCCTCGGTATTTGAGGCTTTATTTCTCCTCACGTCCAGTTGGGCTGCAGCGCGATGGCTTTGACACAAGAGTCCGTATTGTCATTTTTACTGGAGCGGGGAGGCAAAGTGAGGAACGCCGAGCTGCTCAACCACTTCGGCGGCCTCATCCACAGCGGCGCTCCCGCTGCGAAGCAACACAATAGGGAGCTTTTCAAGAAGTTGGTCAACAGCGTGGCGGTGGTGCGCCAGATAGACGGAGTCAAGTTCGTGGCGGTGAAGAAACGCTACCAGGACTTTGTGGTGCAAGATGAGCTCAGTCAAAACTCCACTTCTACTCGACTCGATGCTGCTCAAATACTTTATTCGGACTTGGAGAACAATAACAATAACGTGTGCTACCCCTCACACATGAACCTTCACGGGACTTTGCAAAGAAGTACGTCCAACACGACAGTTCAAGTGTTGAACATTTGTGGAGATCAAGTGGGCAGAGCATCAGGAGCTGTGTTTGCCGTTATTGCTGTCACCTCTCCACCTAAAGTGTCCACACCTCCAGAGAAAGTCACCGCAAGATCTTGTCTGGATGCTCAACTTCCAGTGTGCAATAAAAATGAAGCTCCACAAAGGTGGGCAAACATGGAGGCAGATGATGTGCAGCCCCCAAGCCTTCTCCAAGGGAGCCAGAACAAGAGCCAGAGGCTGGTGGAGGAAGCCGAGTGTTGTGGGTCGGTGCCTCTGGAACCCCTGGCCCACGAGTGGCTCGTGAAGTGTGCTGCCGGGCTGTGGGGGCACGTCCACGCCATGCTCCTCCAGGATGGCCGCCTTGCTCAGAAGAAGGACTTCATGTCAGGCTTCACGGCGCTGCACTGGGCCGCCAAGGACGGCAACACCGACATGATCCACAAGCTGATGGACATATCCAGGAGGAGAGGCACACACGTTAACATCAACAGCAAAGCCCACGGGGGCTACACGCCGTTGCACATCGCCGCCATACACGGCCACACGGAGGTCATGCTTCTGCTGGTGCAGCGTTATGGAGCCAGTGTCAATGAGAGAGACAATGATGGCAAGAAGGCCCACCACTACCTGGGAGAAGCTGCTTCAGAGAAGGTCAGGGCCCTCGTGGGAGGCATGCAGCTATCCAAATACTGGGACAAGACTGATGACGAGGATTACAAGGAGCAAGCTAAGGGTCTCAACACGATCAGTAAGCTGTTCCAGCCTCACAGGAAACAAAAGCATGCAACAAGGCTCACTCATGACTAGTCAGAGTCATTGCTTGTCACAAACATAAGCTAACACTGTATGTTTCACAAAACATACATGTGGCTCTTCATTGGGCACTATCAGGGGACATAGTGACCCACAGTGACTGATGTCCCGTTGGATTTATTGTACAGTAGTTATCTCAGCCAAGAGCGAAGAAAAAATGTATTGGTAATTAGTAGGATCGTGAAAAAATTAGAGAACCACTTTCCACAATGTACCGAAGAGCTTAACTATTCAGCCGGTCCCATACTATACTTTTTTTTTTTTTTTTTACTATAAGACGCAGAGCTCCGGCTGTAGTTTATGGGAAGTGTGTTGTCCAAAATCTGTCCTTGACGCTGAAATTTAGGCTATGTTCACTGCAGGTCAATTCCGAGTTTTTTGCTCATATGTGACCTGTATGGAATGTCAATGTAAACAGTGCAATTCCGATTGCTTCAAATGCGACTCAGGCCTCATTTGTATGTAGATATAAATCTAATTTGACCTATATGTCATCGAAAGGCGTGTTTTGCCATGCTTACTGAGACTTGGATAAAGGTACTCGCCAATGTTAAAAAAAATATATATTCTTGTTATTTGAAAATTATTTTTTTTTAATTGTTTAAATTTTAAACAACTTCCATAACAACTTCAGTAAACAAAATGTGTGACGTTGCGCTTTTGTGCATGCACTTCCCAAACGCTTTGCGTTCACATTGACAAGTCGCTTTTTTTGTTTTTTTGTGATGTGAACGATCAGATTTTAACAAAAAAGTCTGAATTGGGCATCATACCCTGCAGTGTAAACGCAGCCTTGGACAGTTTAAAGGTGCTTTTAGTAAAAGAACACATGTCTGTAGCTTTAATGCGAATGAGCATTACGATATTAAAGAGTCGGACAGGAGGACACAAATGTTAGTAATACGATCATAGATTTGTGAGCTACAGTACAGTGCTAACATTACAGTCACATTTTAACATCAACATCATGCTAGGTTAGCATATTCACTGGACCACCTGCCCAAAATGATCAAACTTACAGCTCTCACGTCTGTAACATAGCTGCAGGCTTTGTTTTAAGATGTGCAGTGAAGCCTTCCTTTTACAAAGGTTTTTCCTTCATGCTGTTGTTACATTTGGTCATCGTAAACAGGCTCTAGGGACATGTTATAATATCATTAAAAAGTCGGTTGTGCATAATATTGAACTTTTACTTTTCCAGTGTTTATAACAATACATGAGATCTCAATATAGGCCAAAATTGTTATCTCTCTACTAAATCTGACAGGTGTGTCACTGGTTTGTGAAAGGACCACTCGGTATAGCTACCCTTTTATTGTACTTTCATCCATTTGGAGTATTAGAAGTATTAGAATGCAAGTGAAAATTCAGATGTTCAGGTGAGATATACTGTGTTTGTCTACAACGATGTGTAGTTTTAGTTATAACTTCCATCCATCCATCCATCCATCCATTTTCTATACCGCTTCTTCCTCATTAGGGTCGCGGGGGCATGCTGGAGCCTATCCCAGCTGACTTCGGGCGACAGGCGGGTATAACTTAGATCCCTAAAATACAAATGTCCAGCACTTGTTGCAAGCTCCCTAAAATACAAATGTCCAGCACTTGTTGCAAGCTCTTGCTGTCTGTACAGTGTGTATTTATAGAATATATTTATTATTTTGTTAGAAAGTAGTTCAATTGTTTTTTTATACTTTTAGTTGATTGTCATGATTTTACTGTCATGGATTTGTTTTTTGTACTCGGATTAAACATGTTTTCCATTAAGCGTATTTGAAGCAGACATTTTCATTTTGAGAGGACTTGTGCGGTTGCGGTTGATTATACAGATCAGATCATTTTCTTTGTGGCCATGTGGCAACATAGGCCCCATTCTCTGGCAGACAAGTAGGATGAAGCCTCAAAAGCTGAAGGAGCAACACTTGAAGGATTATTCATTGTAGTTCAAAGAATGACATATTGTCATTGGAAGTGGACTAACAAATACATAGCAATACTTGGTTCTCAATAATTAAATCAGTTGTTCCCTGACCATTCATTAGAGCAGTGGCTCTCAACTGGTGGGTCGGCACCCAAAAGTGGGTTACAGGTCTTTGCCTGGGAAAAAAAATAATGTAATGACCTGATGTCTGTGAATGTACCTTATGTTCTTGTCCGCGCTATGCGCTTGCTATGCCGTCGTGAGGTGCCGTGACTGTCAAGCTTGACTGGGAGAGGAAGGACATCACATGGAAACTTCCTGTTCATCCAACTCACAGCTGTAGATGTATCTTATGGAGAAGAGTGCACCCTAAAGAGACAGCGTCTCAGTGCTACAGCTCACGCTGTGTTGAAAACGGTTCCTTTAAAATATAAGAGATGTGAGAACTTTGAGTTGAAAAATTCCCACAATTTGGGTCACCACTTGCCATCGAGGGGCGATGGTGAGTCCCGCAGCCAAACCAGTTACGATAGACCCAAATAAAATTAATGACATGATGAACATCGTAGCTCAAAATAATTTTCAACCAAAGGCTAGTCAACATCATTGTCCTTTACCTTGATATCTGCAAACTAGTCAGTGTGCATCATGATTCACATCCAGCCAAAAACGTTCTCCCGTTTATCCTGTTCTCGGAGACGCGGGGTGATAGGTGGACTGCATCCCTGACTGGCCACCAGTCAATCACAGGGCTCCATATTACACCTTTGTTTACAAACACATTTACCATTAGAGACATCTGTGAGTGTAAATTCAATTTCTTCTTGCAGGAAAATAAATATTTAAATGTTCTGTAGTTTCTTTGATTTTTTTGTCACAAACCAGTTAGCAAAGATGTATGTATTGTCAGAACTGCCAAATTTGAAACATCAATTGCACTCAATCAATAAAACCATTGTAATTATTTTTTAAACCACTGTCTTTAAAATGTAGTATGACCCAAACCCCTGTTTTAAATGCATTCTTAAAAATAATGATTCCCTCTCATGCATAATCCTTATAGTGGTGATAGATCACATTTGTACATATGGAATACGCCTAAAAAGATATACGTTCCCTAACAGCTTCTTCTTCCTCTGCCAGCAGTGGACTAGAGGCAACGAAGGTGCACCTCTGCCCTCTCCAGGTCAAATTAAGAATTCAACTAAATTGAAATGCACGCTCTGGTGGTTTGACTGAATATTGCAGATGTGTTAGTCAATACAGAGTTTAAACTGAAATGGATCAAGACGCCAACAAAATAGTCTGAATATTATATTAGCGAGACTGCAGATTAATACTACTGGTGGCACGTGGGCTCAAGCTAGTGGTACTCAGGAACACCAAAGATTTTTTCCAAGTAAAAATCAAATAATAATAGAGACATACTTTACTCACAAAATTTGTTAATGCAAGTGTCCAACTGTTCAAGGTTTCCTTTTGGACACCTTTCTGTTCTTGAACAAGGACCTAAACGGCAAATTGATGACAACTGTGTATGATGACAAGCACTGAAAAGAAAACGAAAAAGTACAAATGAAAACTAGTAACACACGAACAAATAAGCCAAATGCTAATACAACTTTGTAGGAGGCGCTGCTTAAATAATTAATGGAATATAACCATTTTTAAACGGTATTACGCTTCCACGGCTACTTCCTGGTTAACGTCCTTGCCTTATGACGTCATAGGAGTAATTGCTGATTGACAACACCTGCGCGTGCTGATCAGCAAGTGGTACGTGTGCACAGCTTGAGTTTACGGCGGTGAAGCCCTTTAGTTTTTTTGGGCCTGTTCTGTTGTTCTGTTTTGGATGAATAAAATAATCAAATGTTTATATCAGTTGTTATTAGTTGTTTTCGCGCTGTCATGTTCCTGCTGCTGGTCAGTAGTAGCTGCCCGCCGCCGCTTCGATGCTCTGCTGGCCACACGGACGCGCTGCACGCTATTAGCGAGTTGAGTCAGTACACACCTGACAGCATCTTCTCCCCGCTGCTCAAAGCTCTGTCCGAGCACGGCGGCGCCGGGTGGAACCCGACTTCCAGGAAAAAGGTCAAACCTGAGCACAAGTACATCAAGTATTTGACGGATGTTTACAAGAGAACGTCCAGAGCTCACAGGAGTTTAGACTGGGGTGCGCACTACAACGTCGTCAGACTGATCAAGCCACAGGAGCAATGTCTTGCAAAAAGCAGTAAAGGTGAGCAAAACCGGGATACATTTCTTGCACAGTCTACACACCATCGGCAGGAAAATTGAAAAAATCTTGTATTGTCGATTGTCTGTCTATGGAAGCCCAGAGAGGTTTGACATGGTCAGAAGCTGCGTATTAAAATTTACTCAGCGATACTGAACATGAGTGCAATGTGTTTTTGAACGATTGGCAGGTTAGATGGACTGAATGAGAAAGTTGAGCAAATCTTAACAAAACTATTGTATGGGTTATTTATGAACAAGGTGTAGGGGCATCCAAAGTGCAACTTGGTGGGCATTTTTTTTATTTTACATTCTAAAAATATAATGTAACTACAAAAAAAAAAAAAATTGAAAATTCTGCAGTAATTTTACAAGAATAAAGTCAAAATATTAAAGTTGCACTAATTTTATGAGAACGTAATATTGTGAGGACTAATAATTGAAATAAAGAAATATTTAAAAAGACCAAGTCGTAATATGATATACAAAAATCAACAAAGTTGTAATTTTTGGAAAATGAGGTTGTTGAAAAAGTTGTTACACGAATAATGTTGAAATATTATGGGAAAGTCATAATTAGAAGAAAGTTTACATGAAAGTTGAAATAACTGGAAAATTAAAAAAAAAAAAAACAGCAGTAATTTTACAAGATTAAAGCCATACCTATTAAGAGAGAAAAAAAAGTCACATTCTAATTAGAAGTTGCAATTTGACAAGAATAAACTTGTAATATGATGAAACGTAACTTTTTAGTAGCGGAGTTGAAACATTTAAGAACTTTATTTTTAAAAGTAATATGAAAAACAAAATAAAGTTGTCATTTTTTTTAAATTTGGTTTGGGTAAAAAATACTATTTACAAACTTTGAGAAGAGAGTTGAAATATTTGGAAGATTTATATAAAAAAAAAAGCAAGGAGCGAAGTTGATACTAATAGGCTTATTCAGCTCTATCACATAGCTGAGATGCGGTTATTTTTTTAAATAAATCAAAAATAAAATTTTAAATAAAATAAAAACAATTTTTCTTAGTTGAAATAAATGCCTCCTCTCAAACAGGTGCTCCCTTCAAATAAACAACCGGCATGCTCTGAATTGAGTAAATAAATGTGGAACTGCAGTATGAAAAGTAATTATGAGCCTATTATTGTAACGCAGCACTTTGTATTTTCTTATTTTCCTGTAGAGACGTACAAACTGGACCTGTTCTACAGCCTCAGTCAAGTTAGAGAAAAGGAGCAGCTTGTGAAGGCGACCTTGCTATACAATTCAGACCGTGTCAACTCTGTGTGCTACCTGAGCATCAAGGAGCAGGAGCACTCAAACAAGTGTCCGCTGTGTGCTGGCATCCACCAAGCTGTGAACTTCACCGCCAGTGCAGACGACTCAGGAAGAGGACACTGGGTGGAGGTCGACGTCACTTTACTTCTTTGGCCTCTCTCCAAATCCCTAAAGCAGAACGTACAACTGCTCGTCAATGTTGTCTGCCCTGAAGAGCAACAAGCTGTGGATACTGGCCATAAAGGTCCTTTGGAGTTTACAGTGGGCCCCCCTCCTCTGTTGCTTTATCTCCACGACGACAGCAAAGTGTCTCGGCCGGCGTTACCATCCACTGCTGCAAAGACACTTGGCAAGCAGATGCTTTTCAAGGCCACTCAAATTGTCCGAGCCAAGAGGCGGCAGAAAAGGGAGTCTGTAAAGAGCAAAAGAGGCGATACCAGCTTGGACATCCACTTGCCAGAGCTTCTTCCGAGCTCTGAATTCTCCACAAATTATTGTGACTTGTATGATTTCAGAGTGCGGTTTAGCCAGCTCAAGCTAGATCACTGGATCGTTTTTCCACCCAAATATAACCCCAGGTACTGTCGAGGCATTTGCCCGAGGACCATTGGCTTCATCTATGGTTCCCCTGTCCACACCATGGTGCAAAACATCATATATGAGAAGCTCGACTCGTCCGTGCCAAGGCCCTCGTGTATTCCCTCTCATTACAGCCCACTAAGTGTCATGATCTTTGAAGAGGACGGCTCCTACGTGTACAAGGAGTTTGAAGACATGATTGCGACTCGGTGCACCTGTCGCTAAACCAGCAACCGAATCGCCCCCACCCTCCCCGAACACTTTGGAGAAAATATTACCATAAAGCTTTGGTGTGCTATTAACACATAAGATGTTCTGACCAGGCTCGGTGATTTCATCAAGTTCTAAAATCATTGCGCATATAAGATGTTTGCTCTGGAGCAGGTGTGTTTACTTAAACAATGTATTTTAACATTGTGGAAAGTAAAGAAAAAGAAAAATAATGGTTATTTCATTTCTGTTGATGCCTTATCAGAAAGGATGCAAATTCATCCTGTGTTTCAACTTAATGCAATACGGTATTGGATATGAAACACTTGACAAAGGAAATGCGTGGTATATTATTTTGTATTTTAAGTTATTTTTTGTTAACTCATTTTGGGTCAGTGGTCTGTCATTATTTAATTTGTTACAGTTTGCAAGTTTCAAGCAGCCCTGTTCTGGATCAAAAAAGGAGGAAAAAGCAGTCACAAAATCTTAAACCTTTTACATATTGTTTTATTCCAGTGCATTCCAAACAGTTGCCTGAATGGCAGCTGTCTTCACAATGCCCAGAATGAAAGCTGTCGAGGTGTCAGTGTGTATTTATTACTTCTGGTCACTGAGTGACTGCATGCCTATGAATTTATACTGGTTGAATGTGACTTAGATGCATGTCATGTGTATTTATGCAAATTATATGAATTCACTGTGTGTCTGTGTTCAGCGTAAGAATATTCAAACAAAAATATGTGCTCTGAAAAGTCGGGGAATAAACAAACAGCATGCATACATTTGGCGTCTTTCTACATGCAATAATAAAACAATGGCTGACACTGTGCCATTGTTTTAACACAAGATGGAAACAACTACGTCTACGTGTGTATATTTTTCGTTTTATGAGTGCAAGTAAGTCTGCGCGTGTGGCCTCCTGGCCGCTAGATGGCAGTAAAGGAGCTCCAATCCAATATTAACTCGACGAAGGAAGGACACAAGCCTTTGAGAAACGACGAGGAGCAGCACGGTAAACCTCAATGTCACACTACTAATGCTTTACTTTGGTTGTCTTGCAACTAAATTCGACGATTGTCTGACATACCAATCACCATGCGCCGCAAAAGGCTACCTAGTTGGTGTTTTTTTAACGTTAGTGGAGGAAATGTCTCAAGGTCTAATGTTTGTACTTTAGCCAGGCCACCCATGCTAATGCTAATATTTAGGTAGCACGACTTTTGTTTAGCAATCTTTTAACATTAACGCTATCTTGGTTAAACTGGTTGAGTGTGGGATGAAGTATCGGCGTTTATTGTATTGTTGTCAGACGCATTCCGTCTCTGGCACAGATTTGTTAAGTTTACTCACGTTTCAAACAGGAGCTTGATTGATGCAAATCAGTGTTAAAATTTGCAGTCGCCTTTTAAATATATATACACACAACTATAATGATTTTTCTCTTAATTACGCCCACGCCACTGCCATTGTGTTGTAATTTTAATGTATCAAGTTTTTTTAAGCGGTATAGTTAGTGCATGTCGAAACAATGTTTGACTCGCTTTACACAGAATCGCTAGCAGTTTGGCTGTTGAGAGCACAAGTCAGCTACAAATTCCAACTTTACCAGTTCACTGACCCCTCTTTGTTGCCTTCCAGATCAGTATGGGCCGCCACTTTGGAGACTTGGCCAGGATCAGACATGTAATCACATACAGTCTGTCTCCCTTTGAGCAGAGGGCTTTCCCCAACTATTTCTCCAAAGGGATCCCCAATGTGTGGAGGAGGTTCACTTCATCTTTCTTCAAAGTCGCCCCTCGTGAGTTTTATTTCATCTACGCTTTCCTTTACTTTTTAGCGGGCTGGGGATTTACATTATAGTGTCATTGTAACCAATAACATTGACTGCAGTAGGCTACCTAAATTAACATGGCATGGACACAATTTTTTTTCAGGCAACTTTTATCCCAAGTGATGTAAAGAAGAAATCAATAGGAAGCCATCCAACTATCCATCCATATACTACACTGCTTTTCCTAATTGGGTTACTGTATGACTAGGCCTGTCACAATAACACATTTTGCTGGTTGATAATTGTGCTATGAATGATCGTCGATTATTGACGATATCGGCATTTTTAGACAATTTTTTTCATTGTCATGAGAGGTGTAATTCACATTTGAACCACTAGATGGGACTCAAAAATATAGTACCTGTGTGAGTACCAGAAGTTGTCCATTGTGGCGGTGAGGAAGAGGTAACTCTTTATTTTGCAAGCGGAGCAACAACGCGGCTCACAATGAACCTCTCAACCCCACTGGAATCTCGGGAGGTCAGCACTTCACGTACCAATCCTACTCACGGTGTCATAAAAGAGCTAAAACATCACACAGCAATGTGATAGGTGGATAACAACAGACAAGACACTACCAACGAATCATGCAGACTAACCAACAACTATGTGAGCTCTAAGCATGTACAGCAAAGTACACGGGTAAACAGGAAGTGCTCTCGGCGACACTACACTATATAGACCCTGTCGCTGTTAAGAAAAAAAAACACTCCAATAAACGGCCTGTATAAATAGTCGTGTATACACACAGGAAATAATAATGTACACGCCGAGATCACAGCCTTTACGGTCCGTGTCGACAATCTTTCTAAATAACAAACATAAGTACCTGCATATGGGAAATTTACTGCATCAAGATAGGAAACAAATTGCAGTTCAGAAAGCGCCAGTTAGTCACAGGACCATGTAAGGAGACCAACTCTCATTTAGCACACAATATAAAAGAAATCTTCAATATTAAACACTCTTGATGTACAACATAAGCGTCAAACTTACTCATTTGAATACATTTGTAAAAGATATCACCTCAAATTTTGGTTGGTGTAGAGCATGAAAGCACCAAGTATTGATTTCTGAACTCTTAAAGTTAAAACATGAGTACTGGGTTGTTTAAAATATCATAATGCAAAGAAACAAAGTTCTCAATCTTTTTTTTTTTTTTTTTTTTTTTTGAACCATTTTTCATTTCCTATCCAATAAATGCAATAATGACAATATTTTTGTCTGGAATTTGGGAGTAATGTCAGTAGTTTATAGAATAAAAATGTTCATTGCTTCTCAAACACACGGTAAAATCAGAGAAAAGATAACTTTGCAGTGGTCTCTTAGATTTTTCCAGTGCTGTGTGTATATATATTGATATATTGCACTCAGAGAACAATGAACAACTCTGTGTGTGGCTTCTTTTTTTTGTGCTGGAGCAGTATTTCCTGAAGTCCATGTTCTGTTGTGACGATGCATTCAAGCACAGTACATAATTCAGGCCTAACTCTGGCGATGTTTGCAATGCAGGTTAATTTATTTTTTTTGTGATATGTGACCGGTATTTGATTTTTTTTTTTTTATGTCAGTGTGAGCAGAACAATTCTTTTTTTTTTTTTTTTTTTTTTTTCCAAATGTGGCTATAAATCCGATATGTATCTGATGCAACTGCAGCCTGAACGTTCAGGCTGCTTATATCCAACCTATAGGTCATCAGAAGGCACTTGTTGCCGTGCGAGAGTTGAGGGAAAGTACTCACAGTTGTAGGCAAAAGTTCTTGTAATGCAAATTTATTTGCAAAATTAGTGTCAGCCAAGCAGCTCACGTCAATGTCCCACCACTCCTGGCTCTGACATCCAGCCACACACTCCTCTGAACAGATGTCACAGCAAAGTTCCCGCCCTCTTCCTTCAATTATCTCTTATGTAAAATAATTTGGTTAAGAAATTGTTGACTCCGGTTGCACAAAATCCTTGAAATTGCCCCAAAGTTGCCAGGATTAGATGCCATGTTTCCTTCCGTTAACTTAGTCACACGTGTGACGTCATGTTTTGTGCGCTTGCGCGTCACTTCCCGTATGCATTGTGTTCACATTACACATAGATACGAGTCAATTTTTTTTGGTAACTGTCAACTATTACATGAAAAAGATTGTATTTTAACAAAAAATCTGAATCGGGCATCATAACCTGCAGTGTGAACATAGCCTCTGAGTGTTAGGCGAACAAGCTTTCAGACACAAACTGAACTAAATGCATGCCTGGAGAGCAGCGATGTGTACAAAGCGTATTTAAGTGTCAAAATGGGTGCTGAGTATGAAAAATGCGTACATGTTGACAGTTCTGATATTGCATTTAAATATATACACTTGTGTCTGTTTTGTGAATATGCTGCTTTGACACCCTAATTTATCTCACTAAATTTATAAAGGATATATATTCTCTTGTTTCACAGCTATGCAAAAATGTGAGCTAATCCACATCCTGCCACGATTTTTTATTTTTATTTTGCAGCAATGACCATCATGTACGTGACGTACACGTGGGGAAACAGCGTCCACAAGCAGAGCAAGAGGAAGAATCCTGCTGACTACGAGAATGATGAATAAACTCTCCAGCTATCCCTGTTGTTAACGCTGCTTCTGTTTCACCAATAAAAATGGAAATGTATTTATGTGAAATCAATTCAGACTGAATTTGTTGTGGCTTGTAATTTTTGTTAGGAACGTTTTGTTTAGTTTGCACTCATGTGGAGCACACTCTTTTTCATTATTGTGAGGAATGGTTATGATTTTACACCCTTATGTGTTTGGGATGTGTACCAGGAGGCACCGCAGTACTGTATAAATGTAACAAAAGCAACTTAAATGTCACGGTACATGTTCAGCAGTAGTACAGTGATAATGATAAATTTGATTTGTTAAAGTTGGGTTTAGATGGTGTACTGACTGTACTGCATTTAAAGCTTTCCAACCTTAGCAACATGGCGGAAACTGCTGCAATGCTGTTCACGACCTGTGTGCGGCGCAGCACCATGTTCCTGTCTCTCACGCTATTGGTTGGCGACACGGATAGAAAATTCTTGAAGGCTGTAGTTCATCAGCCGGTATACCGCATGCTGCTGCTCAGCTTCATGGAACAAGAACAAGGGTGGATCAACGGTCGCTGAGTGAAAGCATAGCCTACATAGCTGCCGAGTCTTCGTTTCTCCATCAAAATTGCACTGCTTTTCATAGTATTCACTGGACGTTACCCTGCTCAGTTAGCTAGTTAAGATGTCAGTTGTCGGATTCGACGTGGGATATTTGAACTGCTATGTAGCAGTAGCCCGAGCCGGTGGGATTGAAACGGTCGCCAACGAGTACAGCGACCGGTGTACACCGTAAGTATGAGCAGTAACTTCATTTTTGTGACTTGTGTCCCGCTAACAAGTTGGGGAATGTGCACGAATCCACCTGTGATCATTTCTCTTGTGTGACGCTAGCAGTGCTAACTTGGATAGTTAGCATGCTAATGGTTTCACAACAGGAAACGGCATGTTAACGTTACAGCTAATGCTAGCGCAATCATGACACTAGCTCGAGTTGAAAAAAGACGCCGCTTTGCTTTTTTATTTGAACTTTGTTCTCAAGATATATGATGATCACATAATGACAGCACATAAATGTTACAGTATAGCGCAGAACTGAAAATGTAGGCGATTGATTTTGCCTGTGGGCACGGAAAAGCGCGTGATGGGAGGAGGCCGCCGTACACTTGCTGTCAAAAACGGCTTCATCAAGTCATTGCGTTTCATCTTAGCTCTTCCAAATCCCCATCTCTTCATAACTGATACATTTAAACACGGCTGCATTAAGCAAACAAATGCATCACAATAAAATATAACTGCTTGTGACAGATTCACTGTACAAAATGTGGCAACATCTGAAATGTCTTTTTTATTTTATTTATAGAGCATGTGTTTCTTTTGGGCCACGGAATAGATCAATTGGTGCAGCTGCAAAAAGCCAGGTATGATTCTGCTTGGTGGTGGTGTTGAGAATGTGACTAATGTTCTTGGAATATTTGGGAATGACAATGTGGCATTGGTGGTAGTAGTGATGTCAAATAGATCACAAAGCCACTTGACTGTCAAATGTACGGTGGCCGACAGGGCGCAGCAACGTCCTAAGTCTCCAAATACAGATATGACCAAAACACACATAAAACACGTCCAATGGGAAAATGCTGCAGATTAAGAATGCTGTATAATCACATAAACATCGCTGGATCAAAAACACATGCACTAGAAAAATGTTGCAAATGCCAAAAACACACAAATCCAAAAATAACTACATGTGATAAATGCTGCAAGTTCAGTGAACATGCAACCGGGAAGTTAGCCAGGCTTCCAGAGGAGCCACACCTGTGGGATGTCCTTTTTCAAAGACATGAGTGGGATGAAAAGGTTGTTAAACCAAACAAAATAAAAAAACATGTAGAAAATGTCTTTGTTAAACCAAACAAAGATGTAAAGAAAAAGCTACCTTTTCACTCCGCCGACTTTCTTCTGGTCATCCTGCGCAAGTCTTTGTTTAAAGAGGGACATTCCTCAAGTCTGCCGACGTCGCCTCTGGTGGCCTGGCTAGCTTTCTGGTAGCATGGCTAACTTGTACTTTGTTCCATGAACTTGCATCATTTCTCTCATGCAGTTGTTTGTAGGGTTTGTGTGTGATTTTCACATTCGCAGCATTTTTGGGGGGGGGGGAGAGTTTGCTTTTGATCCCGCAACGTTTGTGATTGCAGCATTTTCCAATTTCATGTGTTCGTGTGTGTTTCGTTTTGGATCGTTTCTGTCTTCAGAGAGTTTTGACATTTGCCCCTGTTGGCCACCGTACAGGTGTTCCATGCGTTTTATTTTTTTCTTATATGTATATCTTCATGGTTTAACAGGTTGTCACAAACTGTAAGAACACGGTGCAGGGCTTCAAGAGGTTTCACGGTCGGGCGTTCTCGGATCCATTTGTGCAGCGCCTCCAATCCAGTCTGGTCTACGATGTTGCACAAATGCCTACAGGAACGACTGGAATCAAGGTGAGCTTAAAGTGAGACATGTCAAGGTTTGACCGTTATGTTTCACCTGATCTCAAGTAAATGTGCCAGTCCACTTGTACCATAAAGTGTTTAGATAATGATTTGCTTTCATGACGAACCTTCTCTGTGTCGTGGTGCTAAGCCGAGATAAAATTTGAAATTCAGCACAACTCAGTGAGGGACGTGGGCAGTAGTGTAACATGGTCAACTTTTTCCTAATCATGTGCATTTTCAATAAAACATTTATATATTGTGTTTGTAAAGGAGTTCTGTGACGTAACAAGGTTATATTAATGGCATCGTTCAACTCAAATGTACAGAGGAACCCACAGGAAACTGCATGTGAAGTGAATCATTATCTTAGATGCTCACTGAGAAGTCATCTTGCATGGAAGTCTCCGGTTGCATGACGGTGGACCGGAGTTTTGTGCGACTTTAGAGGGATATCCTTAAAAAAAAAAGAAAAAAACAGCTTATAAATGTACTCAGTTACGTTTAGAGGTTCCACAGATTAAACATTCTGGAGGATGATCCGGTGCAAATGACAACCCGGCAGTAATGTGCGTCAATTTAAGAGAGCTCTGCACACAGGAGGCCCAACAGCATAACTTCATGTAATATTTAAATCTCCAGACACACAGCCAGGATCTCTTTTCATCACCGTGCATAATTAAAGAATGACGCACAGTTTGACTTATTTTATTATGGCGACAATAATTTGTCTGCACCAAGATTTGGGCGGCTTTTTTTTTTTTTTTTTTTTAAGGCGCAGTAAAATAATCATGTCACACTAATAGTGATTAATCTGCTATTCCTAAAAGGTTATGTACATGGAAGAGGAGAAGGTGTTCAGCATTGAACAGGTCACCGCCATGCTTCTCACCAAGCTGAAGGAGACGGCAGAAGGTGCACTGAAGAAGCCCGTAGCTGACTGTGTAGTCTCTGTAAGTATCACAATACAGTGTTGCTGTGTTTGCATTGGATGCACATTTTTTTGCTTGCACCCAAGGTTATCCTTTTAACTGGCAATGGCATGTTGTTCTGTTTGTTACTTTGGCAATGCCTAATGTAATAATGATTGGAAGGTTTACACCCAACTTCAGCCATGGTACATGAGCACACCTGAGTTGTTCGTCAGAAAAAGCATGCAAACAGGCCTTTTATCTTTACAAGACTACTACAGTATATGTCCTGTTGTCTTACCAGGTTCCATGTTACTTCACTGACTCTGAGAGGAGATCAGTGGTGGATGCTGCACAGATTGCAGGACTCAACTGCTTGAGACTCATGAATGAGACTACTGCAGGTGTGTACTGTGGTTTTGTACATACTGTTAGAACGGGAAGACCAAACAGTGTCCACTATGGCGCTTCTCCAAGGTCAGCCTTTGCCAAACCTAAGCGCGAGTTCACACTCGTTACAACCAGTTTCTTAAAACAAACGCCGGTGTGATTTCTCTACCAGTGTCAAGGCTATTATCCAACCCTAAACCGAACTGTCACAAATGCTGTCCAATCAGTTTTAGATGACAAAAATGGCTGATTTAATGTCGTACAGTGGAACCTGTTTATGTCGCCCACCCATCTATGTTGAATAACTCAAGTGCTGGTCCGATGTATTGTCGTATTGTCTCGCGAGAACAGAGCATCCAGAAGCCGATCAGACTGAACTATGGCGTTGCTGTTATGAATTATAATGCAGTAATATGGAGGTGGCAGTGCGCAAGGCATTATTGGAGCCCTAAATTAAGTGCTTTACGCACAATATTAACCTTGCTGTTCCCAGCGTCAGCGGCAACAAGTGACGTGGCTGTTTATGCCACGGCTGCCGCTGTGTTAATGCTCCAACTTAGCAGCAGAAATGAAAGTCAGGCGTATCTGTGACTTTGACAAAGTGAGTGTCTTGCTTTGTTAATAATGGTACTGTGGCGACCAACTCGCTTCATACCACACCTCATGTGTAAAAATGCATGTTGACAGTTTTGCGACATGGTCGCTATATTTAGCGCCTATTGAAAGTGAGAAACAGGAAATGTTTCTTGTGTCAGGCATTATTCGGTAATTAAATACAAGCAGTCAACAAGGTAAATTATCCGCCATGCAGGCGAGCGGGAGTGGAGCTCTACCTTCCTACCGCAGTGCAATGCCGTTCTGAAAGCTGCATAAACCCCTGCACAATGTAACCCAGTCCCTGACCAGTGACAGAGCCAAGAAGGCAGAACTAGGACACACTCCTCCCGTCACCCGCCTGGCAGAACCTCACTTTTCTGGCTAAACACGCCCGGGTGTCCAAAGTGTGGCCCAGGGGTCATCTGTGGAACGTGGCTCATTGCAGAAATAAAATAAAAACTCAGCAAAATAGGAAAAATAGAGCAAAGAGGCCAAATGTAACTAGAAAAAGCTAAAATGTTGATACGAATAACAAAAAAGCACAAATAATTATCTTTTAAAAATATTTATAGCGTTTTTTTTAATTATAAATGTTTTTTTGTTTTCCATTATATATATCAAAGGACAGCTGGACAAAAGAAATGCTGCTCTTTAACAGTTGAAATGCTGCAAATGTTTGAAAATGTTTGACAGACTGTACGAATTGCCTGTCAGAAAATGCATGTCACAAATGCCAATTTTGCCACTTAGAGTGAAAGATAAAATATTAAAGGAAATATTGTGTTATTATGATATATTATATATTATCATAGGATTAGTGATTTATTTGGTCTAAAAAAATGTGGGACAATAAACATTTCAAAACGTTCCTGTATTGTTATACGACCCGGTTAAACAAAAACGTTTTGTCCGATCGTATTTGTTTTCCATTGTACTTTTCTTAAAATGAATGTCAAAATATCGTCTCGTCCTTGTGGACCCAATCTTGTGCATCGCCTCGTCCCGTGAATTGAGAGCCTCGTGACACCCCTACTTATTATTGGAAAGTGCCCGCTTAAGTCGACATTGACATTGTCCGCTTTCCTCAACATAAAATTTGAGGACGGCTGTAAGGGTCGGAACCCAAAAAGGGGGTATTTTAGAAAGTTACTTTATTGATGACCAAGCAGGAACATCATTTTTGTTGGTACATATCTTTTTGATTTCTTTGTTGTAATAAATGTAATATGTTGCAACAACTATGGGTTACCCAGAAGGAACCATTCTGCTAATATTGGTCTTGCCCTAAAATAGAAAAGAAAAGGCATCATTGCTGTACTGTATGTAATGTGCTAAGTATGTTAAAATGTTACTTTGCGTGTTTTTTTTTTTTTACAATTTCTTGGAGCAGATTTGATTGTTATTATTATTGTTGTTGTTGTTGTAGAATGTAAAAGGTAACATGGATACTTCCATTTGGTAAACACACGAGTATGCTTTGGCCAGTATCCATAATAAGATAAACTGTACAGGATAATTTTATTTTCATCGCATGTACTGTACTCTTTTATTTTAGGGTACGTCTATGACCTCCTTTTGAAGAATTTTCTTGCTGTTTTGCTGTTGCTAGGATACCAAGGCATATCTTCTGGGCCTTCCATACTTATCAATTACAGCAATTAGGAAAAACCATGACAAAGGAGACATCTTCTTCTTTTTTCTCTTACAAAATAGATGCAATTTTGACATAGCAGCTCACAGGATTTGTGTCGATTGTAAATGCTGCTTTTTGGACACATGGGCCAATTTGATATGACAAACAAAAAGGAAAGAACACTGTTGGAATTCAGCCACCCTTCCTTTCATCAGTCACACCCATGCTTTTCCTGCCACAACATGTTTACTTACCAGTACACAAGGTGAATCTGAAGTTTGTGCTCTTCTGTTATTATATGCAACTGTTCCCTGCAGTGGCTTTGGCATATGGGATCTATAAGCAGGATCTACCCGCTCCTGAGGAGAAGGCCAGGAATGTGGTGTTTGTAGACCTGGGCCATTCTGGATACCAGACATCAGTGTGTGCCTTCAACAAGGGCAAACTCAAGGTCAGGCATGGTTAAAAAGCCTGTTTTGTGTTTGTTTATCAAAGCTGTGACAAGCTTTGTTTCAGCTGTTTGTTTGTTTGCTTCTCTTTCCCTGTCTCCCAGGTTCTTGCCACAGCCTGTGATGCTGAGTTGGGAGGCAAGGACTTTGATGAGGTATTAGTCAGGTATTTCTGTGAGGAATTTGCCAAGAAGTACAAGCTGGATGTGAAGTCCAAGCCCCGGGCTCTGGTCAGGCTTTACCAAGAGTGTGAGAAACTGAAAAAGCTCATGAGTGCCAACTCCTCCGACCTGCCGCTTAACATCGAGTGCTTCATGAACGAGATTGACGTAACGGGAAAGCTCAATAGGTCAGGAAAACAGCAAGTTTGATTTAACCTCATTAGATCAGTTTTAGCACACTTGGAAGGTACCTTTCTGATGTCTCTTCTCTTTCACAAGGGGTCTATTTGAAGAGATGAGTGCAGACATTTTGGCCAGAGTGGAGCCTCCCCTGCAGAGACTTCTGGAACAATCCAGTGAGAATCAGGCTTTGCTTCATTCTGTCGCGACACAAGTTGATTGCAATATTACCATCATTAACTTTCATTGTTTCCGCTTAGAACTAAAAAAGGAAGACATCTATGCGGTAGAGATTGTGGGTGGGGCTTCCAGGATCCCGGCCGTCAAAGAGAGGATCAGCAAATTCTTTGGGAAGGAATTAAGCACCACGCTGAATGCTGACGAGGCAGTGGCCAGAGGATGTGCTTTGCAGGTACATCACACTGCCTTTTTTCATCTGCTGCCGTATTATTTTCTCGCAGCATTTGGCACAGCTTAAGTGAGCGTCTGTTGACTGTAATAATGTGAAAATGTTGCGTTTCTTTCCATCACAACAGTGCGCAATCCTGTCACCTGCCTTCAAAGTGCGTGAATTCTCCATCACAGACGCCGTTCCGTATCCCATCTCCTTGAAGTGGCATTCTGCTGCTGAGGAAGGTGTAAGGTAAAACAAAAGATGACTTCTACATCTTCTTTATGCTCTCTGCTCCTTGATATGAAATGTAGCAATAATCGATTTCACTCTGTTTTGCACTGCAGTGATTGCGAGGTGTTTCCCATGAACCACGTGGCACCTTTTTCCAAAGTGTTGACGTTCTACCGCAAGGAGCCTTTCTCTTTGGAAGCCTACTACAACAGTCCTAATACGCTGCCGTACCCTGATCCTACCATCGGTAAGTAACCACAGTAGAACCTGTAAGGTGAAACACATTTCATCACAGATCCTCAAGATCTTTTCTTTACATCCCTTGGTCTTCCTTTGAAATAAGCGTTGCAAAAATGCCTAAGAAGAAGCAAAAGCCTGAATTGTTCTTACATTGAACTGAACTCTGGTGAGGTATGGTGAAAACACACACGCAGAATAAATCCATGAATGCCTGCTGAACTCTTTTGAGGTAAAGATCATCCATGACAGTGCTTTGAACTCTGAAGTTTTCTACAACAAAAGAGGCACATTTTTTGTGTAATCACAGGGAATTTGACTAACCGGCACCCTGTGCGATTGAGTTTGACACCCCTGCTTTAGAGGTTTCTCTGTCCAAAATGTTTTTTCCACAATAAAATCACCCTGAACACAAATGTGATGGCCAATCTGCAAATATTATCACTATGATCAAAGGTCGTCTGTGGATTCCTCATTCTTCCTGCCTATTATTGTTCACACAGGCCAGTTCCTGATCCAGAAAGTTGTCCCGCAGGCATCTGGCGAAAGCTCCAAGGTAAAAGTTAAGGTGCGAGTGAACATTCACGGAATCTTTAGTGTGTCCAGCGCTTCTCTGGTCGAAGTGCTCAAATCTGATGAGACAGACGAACCCATGGAGACTGAGCAGGCCAATGAAAAGGATGGAGAGGTATGAACAAACTGATCTTTGTCATCAGAGATCATTCCTGCCAACATCAGCTGTGTGTGTATTGAGAGGAAAAAAATAACATGTAGTGCCCTCTGTCTCTGTAGAACAAGATGCAGACTGACCAGGAGGAGCCGCAGGATGAGGGAGATGGTCCGAAAGAACAAGATGAAAAGACCCCTCGAGAGAATGAGGAGATGGAGGTGAACTATGCTTTTGCGAAAACACAATGTTACTAGTGACTGTCTTTCATCACAGATGGATGAATATGAAATATCCACAATGTTTAAATAGCACCCAGCTGACCTTGTTACAGTATATATCATATTTACAGTAAACTTGGAGGCAGTTCTAAATAGGCTTAAATCAGGGGTGTCCAAAGTACAACCTGGTGGCTATTTTTGGCCTGCAGCTCATTTTAAATTGGCCCTTGTCGTATTGTAAAAATAAAATGGATTCAGTAGGTCTGTCAAAAATAATGTGGTAACTGTATTTAAATAATTACATTAACGTATTTAATGTAATTAACACAGGGCAAGCTACACCTCTGTTGTGACGGCAGACGCAGGCACAGTTTGCTGCTCTTTTATAGCTTTAGTCCAACTTGAACACATCAATGGTAGTTGAATTCCAACATCATAATCCTTGTTTACATTTGTTTACACGTACTTTGTCCCCGCAGAGGTGCACATATTTTACGCACCAATGGCATGCCAATGAGTAAATTGGTGGTAAGCCGGTGTGATGTATGTGTAAACTGTGTGGGGCTGCAAATAGAAGAATTAATGAAGCTATAGCGGTGATGCCTGCTGTTGCGTGGCATAACGCAGGACACAAATGCCACGACTGCTTCACGGATGCGGCAAGTGGTGGTGACAATGCATACCCATGCGGGAACAATGCGCATAACGCGTACTATTGCCGTGCACTAGATGTAAACACTACTTGACAAGGCGTACATAACTTGAGCGGGAGCGTGGTCATATTTTGCCAATGCGCACCATTTTCGGTCACTAATTGCGTGTCAAGTGTGTAATGCATGCATATACAGAATGCAAACAGTGCGCAAACTAGTCTTGGCGTTTAGGCGTGCCATAATTAAATCACACGCATTGCCACGGCAAATTGTGGTACGATGCGGGGGCAAAATGCGTGCAAGTGTAAGCACCGCGTATATACTGTATGGCTCTCCAACTTGTAAACATGTCTCTTCGTCCTTCCCTGGAACAACAACACAAACAAATTAAAATTATAAGTGGATATTCTTATAACTAATGCTGAGTGTAACTCACTCTTGATGGAAAACATGATCATTAAACCTACTTATTGGTCCATATAACGCACACAAACGATGACCACCTCCATAATTGTCTTCTTTCTTTGTGTCGGACCTAACTGAACTGAGCCTTCCATGCTGGCCAGACACTGTTCCCTTGATAATGCGTTCAAGTGCGCTGTGTAACACTTAATGCGGAAGAATTAACTGCATTTGAGTATACTTGGAAATCCCACAAAATACACTCAAAACATGTGAATTTGTCTTTGAATGTAACCCTTCATTCCACATACCCAGTGAACGCGGTTAAAGTGTGAAATATGCACTCTGAACTATTTTTGTTGTCATTGTTCTATTTATCCAAAAAAAGGTTATCAGGTAATAAAATAAACAAGAAACTGAAGAAACAAGGGTGGTCTAATCATTTTTTCCATGACTGTATGTTATTTGATATGACACTAATTTGATTTGTCACCTATAAACCCAAAGCTTAGCTGTGGACGTTTTGTTGAGATATCTTGGCATATATTGACTTACATTGGATTGGTTTTAGCATCTTGAATGTACAAAAGGCATCAAATTAATGTTTACAATGTCCAGAACCAGATTTGTGCTAATACTCTCTTTAATTTGAATGACGCCTGATCTTACCTTTTTTATTTTTAGACTACCACAGAGGAGGGCAAAGGCGAGAAGAAGTCTGACCAGCCTCCTCAAGCCAAAAAGCCCAAAGTCAAAACAAAAGTCCTGGAGCTTCCTATTGAAAACAGTCCACAGTGGCAGCTGGCAGATGACATGCTCAATCTTTTTGTAGAAAATGAGGTACTGACAATTCCCCCAGCTCCCCACATGACCAAAACTGTCCACTTGCCATTTTGACATGAAGTGATTTTGATCGCTCCTCAGGGTAAGATGATCATGCAGGACAAGCTGGAAAAGGAGAGGAACGACGCCAAGAATAATGTGGAAGAGTACGTGTACGAGATGAGGGACAAACTCCACGGCATGCTGGAGAAGTTTGTTGGAGAAGCTGTGAGTTCACACTACGGAACCACGTTAGGGAAGCAAGAATGAGGTTCAGCGTTCCTAATGTGATGATGTGTTTCGTTTGTTAGGAGAGAGATGCTTTGTCAGTAAAACTTGGGGATACTGAGAACTGGCTGTATGAGGATGGAGAGGACCAATCCAAGCAGGTGTACATTGACAGACTGGCAGAGTTGAAGGTAATTACTGTTCAAATAAGTCCACACAACGGGATAAAAATGATATTTAGATGGCCTTAAACGGCTTCCACTTTGCAGAAACTCGGGCAGCCCATCCAGGATCGATTCAATGAGGCTGAGGAGAGACCTAAGACATTTGAAGAATTGGGGAAACAAATCCAGCAGTATATGAAATTTGTTGAAGCGTGCAAAATGAAGGTACAGTCCTACTGTATTCACTTGCACTACAGGCAAAATTGCACACCACAATACTGTGTTCTTACATTGTAATCTGTGCATTGTATATTTATCCACATACTGCCACAAATGTGAACCTTGTTTAAAATTTCACGCTTTATTTGCCTCATTGCACTATGATTATAAAATTTGACTATACTATGAAAAGAAGTTTTACAAAAAAAATCATTGACGTCTTCAAACGTTCATGACTGAATTGAACTTTTCTGTGGGCCAGGAGGAACAGTACGACCATCTAGATGAGGCAGACGTCACCAAAGTGGACAAACTGGCCACTGAAGTGATGATGTGGATGAACAGCGCCATGAACCAGCAAAGCAAACAGAGCTTGACAATGGATCCCTCCATCAAAGTGCAAGAAATTCAAGCAAAAACCAGGGTGAGACGCACACAAAGCCTGCCGGAGATCCTTTTGAAAAAAATCTTCGATCAAGCCAGAGCCTGTGTCCCATGCCCAATCATGAGTCGAGTAGTGCCTGGAAGGTGGGGAGGCAGTGAGATCCCGACCTGGGGCCAAACACTGCCCCGCCGGACCGGGTCGTCCTTCAACCACTCCCTTCCTCCCACACCCTATCTTTTGGATGAGGGCTGGAAGGGGGTGGGTTTCAAACTTAACTTGGGGTTGTAAGGTGGGCACCCTCCTTCATTGGTGTTTTGATGATAGGCCCCCCCCCCAAGCAAGGGTCCTTGTACTTCCTTTCATGAGGAACTCAACAGCAGCGTGTCAGATGGCGCTCAGCTTCACACATTCCCCGTATTACAGTTTGTGCCAAGTTTTAAGGTGGTGAAAAAGATGTTTTTATGCTCTGAATTCGAAGTACCTGACTCAAGACTCTTGAGGACCTGATTGTGCCTCCAGGTGTAGTGGCCTTGTGTGAGGCTCGGTGTTATTAGGGGCCTCCTATCAAATGCCTTACACTGTCTGCAGTTGAATAAATGAACACCCCTGCCCATTTGTGAAAATCCATTAGAATTCTTGCATCTTCTTATGTTATGTTCTTATATGTGATATTTCCAGGAACTATTCTCTGCCTGCAACCCTATCGTGACCAAGCCCAAACCCAAGGTAGAGTTGCCAAAGGAGGAAACGCCAGCAGAGCAGAACGGGCCTGTGAACGGACAGGAGAAAGCCCCGGAAGACGGCGCAGACAAAGGAACGAGCGAGAGCACAGGCAACGCCACCTCAGAAACGGCAAACAAGCCTGAGATGGACCTTGACTAAAAGCTCCAAAGTTAGGGGCTAGCTGCTTTGAGAATGAGTTGCAGTCTTGAGTGTATATCAGTGCAGGTGGGAGCGTTTCAGGAAATGCACTTCAGTCAACAGGCAGAGTTTTTTTAGCACACTAATCCCAGCTCCGCGTGGTGGCTCTATCTGAATGCCATGGCATCCATCACACTCTCTCTTTTTTTTTTCTTTTTTTTTTTCCTCCCCCTGATGACATAATTCCGAAGCCAGCTGCAATAAGCCTGTTTGACAATGAGCGCCGTACACATGATGGTATTTATTTCTGTTGTGTGCTCTCTGTACGTGTTCTGGTCTGTGTCACAATATGGTTTTAATAAAGGTATTGAAAATGGCTTGTACTGTAAGAAATCGAGCAACTCACATGGCCTACGTCTTAATTTCAATGTTTCATATGCACAACATTGTTAACTCAACCTCAAATATGATGCTAAATACAGTTATATATTGAACGGCTGGTGAATAAACACAACATAATCAGAAAAATACAAAATGAAATATTTTAACATGTTTTGTTTTAAAACATGGTATAATTTATAATTGCGTAGTAGTGATGGGTCCGGGGCACATCGACGGGTCAGCGCATGTATCGAGCTCAAAGAGCGAAACCCCGTGTCGCTGCGCATATCGCTTTAAGAAAACGTCACGTGACCGATACAGTTGCTCTTTGGCCTTCTGTCACCGGAGAGCAACGTCTCAGCAATACCAACAAATCTTTGGAAGCACAATTCTTCCATTGAATCCCAAATTAAAGATTTTCGCCCATTTTGATCTTATATCGGCAAACGATCCATTTGGTTTTATTTCTTTATTTCATCCCTTTCCTCTGAAACAGTTCATCTCCTTTTGAGCTGACAGAATTCATCTGCATTTCAGTGACTTGAAAATATTAGTTTTATTTTCTGCAGGCTAAATGTGGTATTTGTTTTACTGAATTGTCAGTATATAAACAGTTACTACTTCCTCAGAAGTAGTTGATACTAAATGATTTTTATACTTGAATTAAATTTACAGTGTTGATTTACTTTTGGTTATACTTGTACTTTCCACGTTATGACACATGTTCACGTTCATTATTTATTGACTGCATATTTTAAAGATGTAAAAGCTATTTTAAACTTCTATGAAGATATAAAATAATACGATCATTTCAATATGATTGTATACAGTTGGTCATTGAACCAGTACGTCAGTTGAGTCTGGCAGGTGAACTGGGCAAAAATTATGGTATCACAGGAGTGGCAAAATTAAAAGGGAATACGTGTTGAAATACAAAGAGAATCAATAATACAAAAATAAACAAATGTGGAAATACAAAGAGAATCCATGATAAAAAAAATATGCAAATGTGGAAATACAAAGAGAATCAATAATACAAGAATATACAAATGTAGTCATATTCAGGCCGCACAGTGGTCTAGTGGTTAGCATGTTGGCCAACACAGTAACAGTCTGGAGATCGGGAAGGCTTGGGTTCGATTCTCCCTTGGGCATTTCTGTGTGGAGTTTGCATGTTCTCCCCCATGTTCTCCCTCCCACATTCCAAAAAACATGCAGGTGAGGTTAATTGGCGACTCTAAATTGTCCATAGGTATGAATGTGAGTGTGAATGATTGTTTGTCTACATGTGCCCTACGATTGGCTGGCGACCAGTCCAGGGTGTACCCCACCTGTCGCCCGAAGTCAGCTGGGATAGGCTAATGAGGTGGGCAACCCTAATGAGGAAGAAGCGATCTGTCGCCCAAAGTCAGCTGGGATAGGCTCCAGCATGCTCCCGCAACCCTAATGAGGAAGAAGCGGTATAGAGGATGGATGGATAGTCATATTCTTCTTCCATTTTGTAATAGTTTTTTCTGTATTGTCTTTGTTTTTTCCAATTTGCCGTTGTTTTTCCTGTTTTGTATTTGTCTTTTCCACTTGTGTTTTGTCATTGCATTTAGTAATGACAAAGACAAAAGAATGATTTCTGTATTGTCTTTGTTTTTTCCATTTTGGCGTCGCTTTTCCTGTTTTGTCTTTGTCTTTTCCATTTGTGGTTCGTCATTTGGTAATGACAAAGACAAAAGCAAGAGTGGTGGGCGAGTCATTCTGCCAGGATGACTAGTCCATACATGAATACACGATTCCTGCTTGCAGTGGCTCACTGATCTGTACTAATAAATCTGGATATACCATACGTCGCACGCGCCCGTGCAAGCCGCTGAAGCCACAGAGAGGCCATCTTACCACTCACATCTCGTACGTAGCAGACTACATTTGCACAGCGTACATAGTGTACAAAGCAGATGAAGAGGCTCGCAGAACATCTATATTTGAAATTAAAAAGCGGGGAGATTCTCCCATTCCTTCAAATAACGCAACCGTCGTCCCTTAAAATAACCTCTTTTCTGATATAGAATTATATTTTAACAAAAAACACAGGAATAATATGTAATATTACGGAGCCCCGAAGGGGACATGGTTTTGCGAGGGAACGCAAAAGTTCGTTCTTTTTTATTTTTTTACCCATCATTTTTTTTCTCCATGTCCCCTCCGGGGCTTCGTGCCAACCAGAGTTAGTTGGGAAGACAAACACATCTTGAAATTAAACCGCTGAAGTACCTCGTGTGATTTAAGGAAAACGGAAACACTCTGCCGTCACTTCCGTTTTCGTATTCATCCGCCACAGCGCCGGATCACATGATCAGACCGTCAGTGCACACAGTCCTAGGTAAGCGCCACATAGCCTAACTTCTTTCTGTACGCTTTATCGTGCAATACGACAGCACAAGTACTGTATTAGTTGATGAGTCTAAAGTCTGATGTAGGTGTGTTCTGTCCTGAAATCTTAACTTTTGACAAAGTGGTTGTCTTATTTTTACAGGAAAATGAAACTGATTATTCTCGACGACTACGAGGCGTCTAGCGAGTGGGCTGCAAAATACGTGAGGAATAAGATTTTGCTTTTCAAACCTGGGCCGGACAGATATTTCACACTTGGTCTTCCAACGGGTAAGTCACTGACAGTCACTGTTACACTGCAGCTGACTAACATAGTGCTCCTGAATGTTGTTTACCTCTGGCTTCTCAACCTTACCTTAACTTGCTACACAAAATAACATCATTTTTATGATTTTGCTTTTATACAGGAAGCACACCTTTGGGATGTTACAAGAAACTTATTGAGTATTACAAGAAAGGGGAAATCTCCTTCCAGTATGTCAAGACGTTCAATATGGATGAATATGTGGGTAAGTAAGTCATCCCTCTCCTTTCCTACAAGTAATGCAGTCACTGCTCTTATTGAATGGACTGTCCTAAAAAAACAATGCAGGACTTCCCAGAAGTCACCCGGAGAGCTACTGTTCCTTCATGTGGAATAACTTCTTCAAGCACATTGACATAAGAGCAGAAAACACACACATCCTTGATGGCAACGCTCCGGATTTGAAAGCAGAGTGTGACGCCTTTGAGGAGAAAATAACAGCAGCCGGGGGGATTGAGCTGTTTGTCGGAGGTTAACGATGCTGACAATGATTGACCTTATCTTGTCGCCGTATCTCTTACATCAGCCAAATGTTCTCCATGTTATTTTAGGTATCGGACCAGATGGCCACATTGCCTTTAACGAGCCCGGGTCCAGCCTGGTTTCTAGAACCAGGGTGAAGACGCTGGCAAAAGACACCATCATGGCTAATGCCAGATTTTTTGACGGAGACCTGTCAAAGGTGCCCACCATGGCCCTGACTGTCGGAGTGGGCACCGTCATGGATGCAAAGGAGGTGAGAGATAAGATCAATATCAACATGTCCAGGTTAGATACTGTATCTCACTAAAATGAGCACACCCCCCACATTGCAGCAACCATTTTATGATGTCTTCTAAAGCGACAATACTATAGGAATGAAACTTGGATATACTTTCGAGTGGTCCATGTAGAGCTTGAACTGTATAGCCGTATACATTTACTGTCCTGTTAAAATAACTCAACACACAGCCATTACTAAGTATCTGGCAACACAGTGAACATGTCCAAAGTGTCAGACATGGACATGGAAGTCACCAGAGCTGCACAGGTTGTTACTGGAATCTTCCGCTCCTCCATGATGGCATCACTGGTGGAGGTGGTGCATGTTAGATAGCCCAGAATGTCACGGTGCATGTTGGAATTAATGTTTCTCTCAATGAACCGCAGCTGCCCAGTGCTGGCAGCACTCAGGCAGCCCCAGACCATGACAGTACCACCACCACGTGTGACTGTAGGCAAGACACATTTACAGTATCTTGCTACTGACTTGTGTTAGCAGCTCATTTAGACAATAGTGGTTGTGTGTTGAACTGGATAACAGATCTTTATTGCTATTCAAGCTGTACACCGACTACTACTTTTAAGTATGCATGTATCATTTCTATGGTATTGTCCCTTGTGAAGATCTACTGTAATAATAACGCTTGCTGATGTGTGAGGGTTGTACTTTCACTTCCACGCAGGCAACATAGAATAAGATAATTAACCGGTGTGGCATGTAAAAGACTTTTTGGTCTCAGCACAACAGTGAGTCCGGTGTTAACTCGGGCGTCGTCCTGCATCTGATACAGCTTTTGACACTATATGTCAGAAGATGGAAAATTGAAGGGCTGATTTTGTTTCCTCTGCCAAAGGGGCCATACTGTCACTAGGATTGGATACTTTGGAAACTTTCCAAGGGGAATTATAAGCATGAATATATGTAGATGTATGGAAATTAACACAGTAGAAATTTGCACAATTGCAAGATAAGCAAATTAAACTGTTGAATTTCTACCCTGCAATGTCCCTCAGCACCAGTGTTCCCTCTAAACTGTGCATATGCAATCGCCTACTGCTTTCATTTTCTCACCACACAGCAAATCCATGCAGTGCACAAAATACAATCCAACCTGATAAACACCTCACAATTTATTCTGTACCATTTTGCAATGCAGCCTAGCGAGTGACAGGGAACAAGCGGTAACAACATATAACACAATGGTAATGGGGGTATACTGCGAAGCGAGTTTAGTGGTTTAGTGAGGTGTGTTGAGTGTAAAACCGGGCTTGCCTGTTCAACGAAAGGTAGTTCTCTCTTAAAGCGGCTATATCACTGTGCTAACCAGGTTATGCCCAGACTTTCAGCTTAAAATCGGCTATGACAGCACCACTGTTTCACTATGTAAGTAATTCGGAGATGGGATTCAAGCAGCACTACAACGGGAGAGACTTTTTCAAGATCGCACTGATCCGCAAGCATTCCCTGATGAAATGATCCATCTTTAAGCGAGATAGATTTTCAGCCGAGGGAATACCCTAGATATGCTCACTTTTTGAGCCGAGAGTCAGGCATAAAATGCAATGTTAAATATTAATTCGGCCAATGTTAGCAGATGTTTATGTCACATCAGTCCTTGTGTGAGTACTCAGCCTGTTGGTCTTTTTGTATTACAAAATTTGCTGGAGGAATAAGCACTTTGAGGTATCAATCAACTGCAATAAAACATTTCTTTATTTAAAAAAAAAAAAAAAGAAAAGAAAAGTTGCCACACAACACACCAACACTGCCACCGTCTTTCAGTAAAACGTACACACGCACACACATTCTAATACTGAGATCAGTAAGATATGAAAACAATATAGACATCATTCAAAAATGAAATTACAGTTGTTGTCCTACCTCGCGCTATTGGTGGCGACAGTGTTGCTTTTTGGCAATGATAATTTTTTTGAAGGGGACCTATTATACTAATTTTCGGGCCTTTCTATTGAGTTCTGGACTCCTATAGAGCAGCTACACACGATAACCTGCACAGAAAGCTTTGCAGATATTCCAGTACTCTGCAGCTCTTCCTGCAGTGTTTCCTGCCTCCCGCCCAAACGGCCTGTGTAATTTACTCCACCCCCGGCCCTCCTCCATGTACGCCTCCCGCCGAGCCCACTCCGATGTGATTGGTCACACTCCCAAGCGCTCCCGAGGACTTCCACACAGCTGCCGAACCCCTTTTGTCTGATTACTTACACAAAATAAACACAGTTAGGACACTGATAAATTGTTACTTACCCGCACCATGGATATGATGAAAGGGAAAAAAAAGATTGATAATGTTGTAATTTCTCAAATGTATTACGCTTTTGAACGCATATTCCTTTGAGAAGCCAAACTCTTTACTTAAATGGCCCCAGCATCTAAGCGGAACTACGTTGTATGACACCATGGCTGGTTGAGAATAAAGAAAGCTACATTGTGGAATCCTCCTTGCCGTCTGTTTGAAACCAGTCATATACAAAATATGACAGAATGGAAGTTCTCAGTTCTCAGCTTTTGGACAGGTGCGATACTACAGTATGCACATCTGATGCTGCCCACATGGGTCCAAGGAATGCTCAGGTCGTTTTTGTGTATCCTCAGATACTTGGAAAAATTAAAGGGAACATTGCTCAAGGCCCTTTCACACAGGACACTATTCATTCATTTTCTACTGCTTATCCTGGTCAAGGCCAAGTGTGAGCTGGAGCCTATCCCAGTTGACAATGCGCGAGAGGCGGGGTACACCCTGAACGGGTCGCCAGTCAATCACAAGGCATCTTGACATGGCATTCTTAACCAAAAGGTTAGAAATGAAAATGTTGATATCCTCCATAGGTCATGATCCTCATCACAGGGGCACACAAGGCATTTGCTCTTTACAAAGCCATAGAAGAAGGTGTGAACCACATGTGGACTGTATCTGCCTTCCAGCAGCACCCACAGACTGTTTTTGTATGTGACGAGGATGCCACCCTGGAACTGCGGGTGAAGACGGTTAAATATTTCAAAGGTGAGACTAAATCACAACATAAAGATATGGGTAAATGCTTATTATTGTGTTCCCCCCCTGTAGGGATGATGCATGTGCACAACAAGCTGGTAGAGTTGCCTCCTTCAGAGCCCAAGAAGTGATGTTTCTTGCAGGGGATTGAGTGAACATTTAAAAAAAACATTCCAATAATTTGTTTTATATTTTAGCAGTGACATGTGAGTGGGGGATTTGGTTAATACTGTTCATTTGTCATTAATAAATGATTTGTACTTGCTGGGTTTGCTTTGACTGGCATACTATGAACTCGTGTTGCCTTTACAGTATGTTCAAACCGATTGATGAGTACAATTTTTTAAGTTGGCACTTATAACTTAGATATTACCTATTATTTGGAATATGACAGACCATCAAAACGTCGTCTTTGCTTGGTTTCGTCATGTGAGCAGGTCTCTGGAGTTCTACTGATTTAGGGGCTTTGACGTGCTACATTCCGATTCTTCCGACAGTCATGAAAGCAACATCAGACCTTGTTTTAGAAGCCCGAGGAGAAGGAAGAAGACAGCCTACTTCAGGCAACATTGCCCTCTCAGCTTTGTCGGCGAGGGTCGTTGTAATTCAACCCATATTTATCGCCAAATTGGGAAGAGGACATCTTAAATATTCCACTCCTCGTCCACAATGGCAGAGCAAAACAGCAACGTCAGATACCAAGAGGTAGGTCTGTCTACTAGTTTAGCTGAAACTACGCTAGCCGCTATCAGCTGTCCAATTAGCTACCTAACAGTTAGCCTGTCGTTGGCGAGCTAGCTTTTGGTGACATTTGTACACAAACGGAGCAGCAATAATGACAGGGCGCATTTACCTACACTAAACCACATTTAATACACTTAATCGCATAACGAAACGTCTGAAAAGCATATTTTTACATACACGCGACCTACTTTCACATTTTACCAACATTAGCTGGCAGTCGTTAGCACCAGCTAAGCCGTTGTTTGCAGATCGTTGATTAACTCGACACATCTTTCAAAATGACACTACTCGACGCTTTCAGAACATTTCAACCACGGGAAACTGACAGACAGGATTGGAAACTGTTTTAAGATGAGATTTATTAACACGGATATGCTGCCTTTAATGGGGCGTGTACGTTTGTTAAATGTAATGTTTACTTCCTGTTGATTGCATTTAAAATATAGCATTATAGAGTATTTTGTAGGTTTATGTAAGTGACCGGTTACAAGACTATTCTAGGAATCATGCTGGTTGCAGGAATGTCCTAATATGACCACTTGTTGCACTGTGCATAAGAGCACGTTTTTTTTTGTATCTATCGTTGTAACGTCTAGGTTGTGATCGATGTCCTGTAAACGAGGGGCATTTGCGTTAATGTATGTGCTATTTATGTTTATAGAGCTCATAATCAGCATGTGGAGCTTTGCCAAATGAGTCATTTGGTATTGACAGCCTATTGATTATCACTCAGCTGGTGAACGAGGAGGAGCCACTTCCACCATCTCAAGAGGGTCCTGCCCAGGATGCGCCACCTCCCTACAGCAGCCTTGCTGCAGCAAATGCAGGTTAGAAAACCTTTGTCTTATGTCCTTGTATTCATTTATCTCACAGCAAACCGCATTAGAAGTGGGAGAAATGTGCAATCTATGTGAAAGAATGGAGAGGGAAAAGACATAAAACTACGATAAAAAAGTTGAAAGGTCAAGCCGTTCACCAGTGATGCTGTATAAGTCTGTAAAATTTATACTTAAGTGTAATTTGACATGATCATCAACACTTGTCATCTAAAGACATTTGTTCATGCTCCTAATATCTATTATATCTGGTAATCTGTAAACTTTAGTCTTCTAAAATTAGTATTATTTTTGCAAGATTACATATTTTTGCTTGTCTTGTGCTTTTTATTATAGCAATTTACGTTTATGTAATCTTTGACTCTGTAAAGTTGTGGAATTGGTGTATTTTCTCACAGGCAATGTGAGGTACTGTCTGTCAAATGTTTGCAGCATTTCTTGAAATGCTGGCTTTTCAACTGTTAAAGAGCAGCATTTTTTTGTAATCTAGTAATTTTAATCATATCGGATTGTACAGATGTGCCTAATGTTGTGGCCAGTGAGTGTACAGCCATTAGGTTGATATTTCAAACAAATTTGAGTGAGAAATCACCACCAGCATCATATTAGCATTTAGAATATGTACTGTTTGTACACAAGACTAATAGAAGAACGATTTCTCAGTGTAATTTCTGACAAGATTGTGTAAGTGAGTGTAGATTGAAGCTTTTTCTGGGTGTGCATCCACTGACACATTTGACTGTTGCTTGTATTTGAGTAAACACAAAAGCAACTGCTGGCAAATGGCCAAATGTCCTGCATGAAAGGCTTGGATTGCATGAGATGGAACATTAACAGTAATGGATGCATATCATTCGTATCAACATCTTCTTACCCTGACCTTCCCCTGGGCTCTGCTTTGTTCAACATATTTCTGCACCGGTTCCATCTGTGATCAAAACAACTCAAGCTGACATTGGGAGTTTTTTTTTTGGAGAATGAAATGGCCTCTATTCTTTGTTGTCACTTCAGCTTTCTTGGAATCCAAGGAAGATGGCAGCAGATTCCCCAATCCACCGTCCTACAACGTGGCCACCACTCTACCCTCCTATGATGAGGCAGAGAGAAGCAAAGTGGAGGCAGCCGTCCCCCTTGTCAACGGAAGAGTCACCGTATGTCTTTGCATCATCATTTTTTATGTATACTTTATTACCAAAAGACACAGGCCATTTATTGTGTCTCCATGATGGCGCAGGAGGACGACTTTGTGGCTCGAGATGACTTTGAGGACACGGACCAGCTGCGAATAGGAAATGACGGCATATTCATGCTCACCTTCTTTAGTAAGAAACACATTTTATTTCCCAATGCATTAGGGTTTACTTTTTAATTGCACTACCGTGGAACCGCTAAAGTCAAACACTATTTGTTCTGTCTCGCTGGTCAACTTTCAATTTGACAACACGTTTTCCCATAGGAAATACTCCATCCATCCATCCATCCATTTTCAATTGCCGCTTATTCTAATAGTAATCTTTTTCAGCTATATACCCTCATATACGTTTTATTGACTGCATAGGGAATGACTTTGTGACATTTTAACATTCCTGGCTGTAAAACACTAAATGGTATTTCAAGGGTAAAAAGAAATTAGCCACTGTCCATCCATCCATTTTCGATGCCACTTATCTTCACTAGGTTCGTGGGGGTATGCTGGAGCCTATCCCAGCTGACTTTGGGCAAGAGGCGGAGTACACCCTGGACTGGTCGCCAGCCAATCACAGGAAGTTAGCCACTGTTAATAGTAAAAACAATTGTATCATTTATAGTGTTGCTGGAGCTCTGACTACGAGTTCACTTCCGGTGTAAATCAGTCTTATGAGGTTCTTCTTGCAACACCTGTTGTTGTAGCACAAAAAGACAAATTAAAGAGTTAAACTTCCCATCAATTAACTGAGCTCCATTGAAATGCTCACATCAAATACACGTTTTGTGCAACTTTAAGGGCGTGCATTTTTCCACCCAATTTTGTTAAAATTCCAAATTGGCTTCTCACAAATGCCAAATTTTTGCAGTCCTAGTTTGCTAATTCACTAGTGCTTTGTGTGTTAGTCATAAGGTGTTGTTGTCTTTCAGTGGCATTCCTCTTCAACTGGATCGGTTTCTTCTTGTCCTTCTGTTTGACCACATCGGCTGCTGGACGATACGGAGCCATCTCGGGCTTTGGCCTGTCCCTGATCAAATGGGTTCTTATCGTCAGGGTGAGAGCTTGTTAACATAATTTGAGGCTGAGACCAAAGAGTAAAGTAGAAAGACAATCGTTAGAGCACAAAGGTGGAAAGATTGTGGTCTGCATGTCAACACAAAGAACTGTACCATTTTAAAAGAGTTGAATTTGACATTCTTAATATGTGAATTCTTCTCATTTGTTAAGAAAAATGGTTTGCAGTCATTCATGATTCTGCATTTTTACTTGTACCATCACTTGCATCACTGCAACTTTCCTGACTTTCTGGATCATTTTAAGCCTTACGTTTATTTGTGTTGTTCAAGGTAGGCAGTTATCCTAACTAGTAGGCATGTGGGATTGCATTCATAATGAGATGTCTTCTTTACACCCTTGTGTGCTAAGACGTTTTGGATTATGCTGCGTTGTTTTAGTTATTAATGTTACACAAGGTGGCTGTCATTAATAAGTAAGGAGAGGAGCGATTACATTTAGAGATGCTCAAAATTGCCTTTCTGACCGGTACCGATATCAAACAGATGCTGATATCGGCAGCAGCTCTTCCCTCAATCTGATGTCAGATCACATCTTGTCATCAATGAGAGCATACTATTTGCATTCTGGGGTAGGGGGATTGATGTGAAAACAATACCGCTTGCCGTTCATGTGAAAAAACAAAACAAACTCAAAACAAAATATGGTCTGGTTCGCTTTGAGTTCACACTGACCAAAGTTGCCCCAGCATAAAGTTACATTATTGGACAGACCTGCATCTTCTGAATACGTACTGTGCTATTTTCAGAGCACAACGAGCACAGTTTCACTTCCAGTCCTTATTTTCACAGTTTTCTACCTACTTCCCTGGTTACTTTGATGGCCAGTATTGGTTGTGGTGGGTGTTCTTGGCCTTGGGTGAGTATCAAGTGTTATATTGAAAGTGAAATATTGTGTATGTATGTGTGTATGTATATGTATGTACACTCCTTATCAAAATTTTAAGACAAGTTGAAAAATTGCAAGAATTTACATTTTGCACTGTTGGAGCTGTTGAGTCAGCAATTTATTGCAAAGCCTTTAAATGCCAAAATCTTAGCAAAATGTGGATTCAGTGTCATTTTCTTTCTATTAACACTGTCACGATCTCTTGATGGCAAAGGCAAAAAAGCTTTCTCTCTTTGAATGCGGTCGGATTGTTGCGCTGCTGCATAAGCAAGGCCTCTCACGGCGTGCCATTGCTGGTGAGTCATTTTAAACGTCTTAAAAGATTCTGAGGGCTATGGAACAAAAAAGTCAAGTGGTAGCGCCAAATCGGGTTTTTCCCCCAGCTGGAGGACCCCAATTGGTGGTCCGTCAAGACACGGTACGATCCTCGGACCAAATGAAGGATGTTACCGGTGCAGAGTGCAGTACAATAACCATCAGACGGCATGTGCGAGAGAAGGATTTTAAGATTAAAAAACATCTTCAAGTCCTTGTCTCTTTCAACACCACAAAATTACAAGAGCACCAAACATAGGGCACTGAAAGGTGGAAGAAAGTTTTATTCTTTGATGAGGAAAAAATGTAACCGTCACGGTCCTGATGGCTTCCAACGTTACTGGCTTGACAAGCAGATCCCACCTGAGATGTTTTCCACACGGCACGGTGGAGGGGGCGCCACCACGATCTGGGTTGCTTTTTCCTTCAATGGACGAATGGAGCTTCAGGTTGTGCAGGGGCGTCAAACGGCAGTTGGCTATGTAGAGATGTTGCAGGGGGCATCCCTCATGACTGAAGGCCCACGTCTTTGTGGTAATGACTGGCTTTTTCAACAGGACCACACTGAAGTTCACAATGCCTCGCTGACAAATGACTTCTTCCAGAGGAATAACCTCACTCTTTTGGACCATCCTGCATGTTCCCCTGATCTAAATCCAATTGAGAACATTTGGGGATGGATGGCAAAGGAAGTTTAAAAAAATGGACATCAGCTCCAGACAGTGGATGCCCTTGATGAAGCCATCTTCACCACCTGGAACAACATTCCAACTAGCATCCTGGAAACCCTGGCATCAAGCATGCCCAAACCAGTTTTGAGGTGATTAACAAGAATGGTGCAGCTGCTCAAATGCTGACTCCTTTTGTGAACATTTTCTTTTCTGTTTTAGGGAGGTCAGCTGATGAACAGCCTATTTCAGTTTAATGGTTGTTTGCACTAAACTGCTGACTCAATTTTTTTTGTCTCACTTCCCTCTCACTTCTCTTATGCATTTTAAAGCTCTACTTAGAACTTCCTTAAGATCGAACAGTGCAAAATGTCAATTCTTGCAATTTTGCAACTGGTCTTCAAATTGTGATCAGGACTGTATATAATATAATATTGCTATATCTTTGCTATGCTTGTCTTTGTGCTGCAGGCTTCATGCTGTTCATCAGAGGCTTTATTAACTACTCCAGAGTGCGCAAACTTGCAGATCCCACCTATGCCACTCTACCCCGAACAAGAGTTCTCTTCATCTATTAGACTGAGGCAAGTTGTTAGGCTGTAAGAAGGCTGTCATCTTTTGGAAGTACCGTATTGACCAAAATATAAGACTATGGAGAAAGACGTGTCAACTTACATTCAGGCGTCTAGAGATTTACACATGCAAATCAATAGGTGGAGCCAAAATGACTTCTCCACAAGTGAGTCAGAGCTTTTTCTTTCAGTCACCAGAAATAAATGTTGTGTTTTTAAACCTTATTTAACAACTGAACATGAGCAGTGAAGTTACTGACTTACGGGTGTTTGTTCATTTCACGGATGAAGCGCGTGTGTGCGACTTAACACACACACACACACACATACACACACACAAATGATACAGTAGATTTAAAAATCTTTTTTTTTTTAACTTATGTGATGGAGAATTTTTAACACCAGAATGGAGGGGTTGTCTTATTCAGGTCAATACGGTACTTAAGCAAATTGTTCTAATGTGATTAAGAAACTACATTGTAGATTTGACCTTTTGCCTTGTCCAATACAATATACAATATTCTTGTTGCACAGCTTTTAAGAATGTGACAGAAAGTTGATCTACATGGGGGGGAAAAGTCTTGTCTGATGCATGATTTCTATTTTTCTGAATGTAGCTTGTTGGATGTGGAAGACACGACGGACACAAATCAAACAAGTCGTCTCTTAATTCAAGGATTGAAGCGATCGGGGAAGGAATTGAGTGGGTGACGTTTGTTTAAGAGCATATTCATGGCAGCAGCAGGTTAAAGAGTAATAGCCCCTCAGTGTACTCATTAGTGGCGCATGTTCAAGTGCTATTTCCATCTTGTCTGTAAAGTGATGCCTTATATTGTTTTTGGTAGACTACAAGCATGACTCAAGGAGAGTCTCACGACACGACACGACACTTCAGGTCCTCATGAATAGAATAAACACAAGCATGCGGCTCACATTATGACGTCACCACGTGGTTTTATTGTAACTACTCCACGTGTACCACACGTTTACAACACGGAAATCACCACATAACGCTTGGAGCATTTTTTAGTATGACCAGGAGGGGGCAGTGTTGTCTCATGTCTGAGGTGATTCATTCGAAACCATACACTACGTGGACTAAAGTATTGGGACACACGGCCTTTACGTCTGCGGCAGGGGTGTCCAAACTTTTTCCACAGAGGGCCGCATATGGAAAGATTGAAAGTTGCCATTTTGATTTTCTTCACCTTTTTTTTTTTTTTTAATTAATTGAGCGAAATGCAATCCAATGTACAGTGTTCCATAGAATAAAAAAAAATCTAAAACGTTATTTCTTTTCCAAAAACAAAGTGAAACAAGCAAATGCATTCGTCCCTCGCTACATCACGGTTTGAACATCGTGCCCTCACTATTTGTTTTTATTTTTTATTAATAAATGATCACTGTTTCATGGTTGAATATGGCCTAAATGTTTTTTTAATGACAACATAGTAACACGGGCTACTGTCTGGGCCATAACCCTCGACAAGCTCAAACTCAACTCTGAACCGCCGATGTCACTACGGGGGTAAAACCCTTCAATGCCGCTATTATGATACATTGATGAAACAATAGCAACCACAGGAAGTAAACAAGGAACTGCTTTACGTCTGTTATCTTATTTATATCTTATAATATGTCTTGTCTTGTCCCTGATTTTACTACTATATTGGGTAATACAAGTGTAAAGGTGATTATAGTGGTGTTATTTCATGTCTAGAGGGTTCTAATAATGTAAAAAAAAAAAAAAACATATTTAGAAGACAGAAAAACAGGTATTCTATGCCATAACGACAAAAATATTCCGTACTGATTCCTACTTTTTTGGTCTGGAACCAGTGAACCATGATCAACGAGGGACGACCATAGTCCCTTTTCACACATAATAAGCCAAAACCCCCCCCCCCACCTCAATAGCGCCTTGCTAAACCAACTTTTCTGTTCATGAATGCAGGTAAATAATTATAATTTGACATTTTCATCAAGAAATAACAATGTTTTAACAAATTTCACTTTAACCATAATAATTTAGCATGATAAATATCATACTGGTGCATAGAAACATAAAAAGATGTTGGTAAATGTACCTGTACATTTGGGGGCGCTACGCTCACTTTTCATAACCTTTTTTTCAGTGTGGCCCTAAATCTTCTTAGTAATGTTCTGATGGGTTTTTGTTTTTTTTAACTCTGTAATGGTGGGGCAATGGCCCTGGGCCATACTTTGGACACCCCTGCTTTACAGGAAGTGGAAAATCTCAGTTCTAGTTGTGAATAATTAAGGTTAATGAAGAGATATTCTTCATGCTTTTAGTCCATGTAGCGTACAAGCTTGTAATGCATGTCTTTCATAGATTGCAAGTGCAGTGACCAAATTCACGCATTCACGTTGTCAGACGTTGTGATTTTTGCTTGTTTTTATTCAGTCAGAAGCATTTTACCTCCCTCGCATGGTGTTGCAACACAGCAAAGCGTGTTGATTTTAGATAACGGGAAGTTTAGTTTGCAAAAAAAAAAAAAAAAAAAAAGCAGCCTAAGTGACTGACTGGTGTGGGAAAGAATTCCTTCTTGTGACTGAAACAAAACTATTATCAAAGAATGTTGGCTGCAGACACTTTTAGAAACATGACTAACAACATCCAAATGAGCCATCGTTATTTGACCTCCATGCCAAAAAAAACAACAAACAAGTCATTTGCGATGTTGGGCCGTGTCAGAGGAATCCGCCATTGAAGCACAATCGTGTTCATGTGATGAGTCCCAACAGTTTTTAGGTTAATTGTTGAAATTTCACTGCACACCTGTGTCATGGCTTTGTGATGTAGAGCTGCATCCTTCAGTTTGCTTGTTATGGCCCTGTACAGAAAATACTTCAATAAATGTCACTTCTAATGACGTTCTTTGCCGCCTTTTTACTATTCTACCTTCAAACCTTCATTTAATATTAGTAACTATCTTTATTCATTACATTCGCATATTAGTTCACAAGATAACAAATCATACACAATGTGGAGTTTTGGATATATTCTTGTCTACTTTGTGAGGTGTTCGCAGCTAAGTGGTTAGCCTGTAGCTATGTGAGATGCTAACCCTTGTTATTAATATATGAATGTTAAATACGAATAATTTGATGAGTAAATGTCGTTATTCATTCAATTCACACTTTATTTCACAGGTTAAGAAATGCGATGTGTTCGATATTTTCTCATTTGTCTACTTTGTGAGGTGTTAGCAGGTAACTGGTTAGCTATGAGGTGAGGTGCTAACTATTGTGAATGGTAAGCAATTAGAGACTGTATCTGATTAGTAAGCTATACTTGTGGCTATTGTGTTAGAAATATATACTGTATTTTGAGCCATCTCCATATATATATATATATTAGGGCTGTCACATAATAAAACATTTTAATCAGATTAATCACCATTTGAAGGAGAATGTCCGGCCATCTGTTGGTTCTGCAGCAGGACAATGATCCAAAACACACCAGCAAGTCCACCTCTGAATGGCTGAAGAAAAACAAATTGAAGACTTTGGAGTGGCCTAGTCAAAGTCCTGACCTGAATCCCAATGAGATGCTGTGGGCTGACCTTAAAAAGGTGCTTCATGCTGGAAAACCCTCCAATGTGGCTGAATTACAACAAGACAGGTGAGTGGGCCATAATTCCTCCACAGCGCTGCAAGTTATTGCAAACGCTTGATTGCAGTCGTTGCTGCTCAGGGTGGAAACATTTAAGTGTGACAAACATGCAAAAAACAAAAACAAAAACCAAAAGAAATCCGGAAAGGGGCAAACACTTTTTCACACCACTGTATATGGTGTTGGAATTGTACTGCTGTCGACGTGTGCTGGTCAGAATAAAGCGGCGGACTCTGTGGGGAGCTACACTGTGCCGCCGTCTGTCGTCATAACAGAGGCGTGGCTTGCCATCATAATGTATGCGTTAATTACGCAAAAAACAAAAATTAACATAAATTACTGCCGTTAACGCACTATTTTTGACAGCCCTTATATACAGTATATATACACTACATATGTATAAATATCTACCGTCGACCCTCAGTTAGTGTGTTTTTCAGTTAACGTCGAAAATGTACGCAAAAATTTTAGGTTAACATACAATATGGCGCACATCTTTGGTTATTAATAGACTGTGAGTCCAACTGTGTTCTTATAGTTTTAGCACACAACGTCCTTTGCTTCTACCAAAGATGCTAGCGTGCTAACATGGCAACCAGAACCGGAAGTCCGCTATGTAGCCTATATAAAACCCTTCTAAATGCATATAAATGACGAATGAAAGGGATAAGTGAAGGTTTAAGGTTACTTTTACCTACATTGATGACGTGATTCAAGATTTGAGTGTTCCCAGCGAGACACAATACGGACACAATCTTCCTGTTTTGTCATGAGTTATTTCTTGACATTTAGTTCGGTCCAATAGTTCTTTATCGAAATGCTGGCACTTAAAACTTTCTGTGACTCCATTTTGGGTTACTGAGGTGAGAAACACTATTCAACTCAAGAAATGTTAATGTATCCCTTTCGTTCATTAATTATATGTATGTATATGGATTTGGAATTGTTTACAGCATGTAAAACTCCAAAAACATGTTTTGTGTTAACATTTTTGGCTTTCTGGAACGGATTAATTGGATTTATATTATTTATTGTGGGAAAATTGATTCGGTTAGAGTCGGACCTTCTGGAAACAATGACACTAGCCAAGGTTCCACTATACTGTATATATACGTACTGTATATATTTTTAAGCGTTGTTAATGTCGACATAGATTTTGCAATTCACACAATGGCCGCTAGGTGTCGGCAAAGTGGTCAGTGTTAAGGACTTTCTTGAGTAATGAGTTGTAGACAATCCAAATACATACTATACATGGAGATCGACATGACATTTCTGACATGTTTGTTTGGATAAGATGGAAACAGAAGGCCACTTTTCCTTAAGGACTTATTGGAAGCCAGCATCCATCCGTGATGGATCACTGCGTGCTGGCGTCTGCATCCAAATGGCGGGGAAGGAAGAAGATGGCATTTTGTCCAATGTGAGTTCTGGGACCCAGTTTAGGTTTGCCGTTCTTCTTCAAGGCCACATACCATTTGTTCTCCTGATATTTGTGAGATTGGTATGTGTTGTAGTGGTTCTCCTCCAGCCTCTCCAGGAAGTAACACTCATCGTTGGCGGTAGGCTGCGGAGAAGCAAACATCACATGACTTCCAACTAAAGTGTCATTGATGGCTTTCTTAAACATCAGGAGATATCGCGCCTGATTCATCAGCACATCATCACGCATCCGTGTTGATTCACACGGTGCAAAGATATACTCACTGATGCGTACAAGCGGCCCTCGTCGCTCATGGCCAGAAATTGGCCCGTTTCTCGCCCTTGGATGACCACCACGCCTGGAGCCACAGCTCTGAGACTTAAAACAACTGGAAATAATAAATAAAACAAAAGTTGTTTTCTGGTCCACTTAGTGATCTGGGTGGCAGCAAATACATATAAAAACATACCATATCAAGCTGATATGTTTTATTATTGCATCATATTGAGAGCGGTGTCTAATATTTTGTTAATAACGCTAATAGAAGTTTACTTGATTTGAAATCGATTATTGTCTTAGTATTATTTGTTCATACTTTGTTTTTTTGGTATTGGCTGGCAGTGGCCACTGAGCACGGATGGTACCTGAACGCATCACGCCTGGATCTCATTTACCGTGGACGTCCGTGTCGTCTCTCTCGCCCCAGACTGTCCCATCGGGGAGGATCTGGAGGTGATGCCCGCCATTCTTGCAGTACAGCCGCGTGTGTCGTCCCACTGACAGATATCCATCAGTCATCCTCCGGCAGGGAGTAGGAGGGGCTTAGCAGTCTGCTCTTTTCTTGCAAAGTCAACCTCTTTTACGTGTGCCTGCAGGCGGGGGTCAGGTGCGTCTACGTACCTAAGTACGTACGTGCTCGGGAGGATGGAGGAGGTGCGTCCCCGAGCTGGAACACTCCCAGAAGAGGTCGGAAGTAAGTATGGAGGCCGAGCAGTGACATTTTTGACGTTATTTTATGGAGTCTATTGTCGTATCCTACAATCATTTTTATTATTATTATTCAAGTCACTTGTCAGTCGAGTACTAAGTGTTGGAATATAAAATGATAATAATAATAACCATCTATCTCTGTCATATTAAAAATGGAAATGTGTGCGTTTAACTAATTTATTGTATTTGTGTCGGCAGACCCCTAAATGGTCTCATTTTTTAGAGTAACACTCCCCAGAAAAAGTGGAAAAAATAATAATAATAATAATACATGAGTAAAAAATATATACATTTGTGTAAAATAAAGAAAATGTAGTTATATTGATTATGCATGCAATTTAAAAAGCGATATATATTTTTTGTAGTTTTTCCCTTATCTGCTCGTTTTTGTGGCAAAAACAGCAAAAAAAATTATATAAATGTTTACAAATGGAGTATCTTTTGTTAAAAATCATCTAAATTATTTACAATATTAAGCCAAAACAACAAAAAAATTATATAAATGTTTACAAATGTAATACAAAATAAAATTATTTACAATATATAACTTTTGATTTTTTTGGAGTGCATTTTTTTCCTATTATCTATCTATTGGTTTTTGTAATTTAAAAAAAAAATGTATCTGCTCATTTTTAATCACAAAAATGCAATTAAACACAAGAAATCATGAATAAATAAAATGTCAAAAAGTGTTTAGAATAAACACAATTACAATATCAAGCTGTTGTACAGCCATGATGTCTTTTTCTTACTTTCTTTAGAATTGTGCATAGAATCAACACAATTGATTACAATATCAAGCTGTTGTGCGGCCATTATGTATTTTTTTTATTAGCTTATTTTTTATCACAATAAAACTTAATGAGCAAATGAGTTTCTCAAATAATCGTGTATGTTGTTTATTTTTTCACAATTGTTTTTTAAATATAGTACATCAGAGATGAAATATGTAATAACTATTATGAATGCTTTTGAGCTTCATTGCTGCTCTTGTCTTCCATAATCACATTTCTACAGAGCGATTCAAAGATACCCTTTTGTTATTGCAAATATAATACAGATGTTTTAGAAGACATTCATTTATTTTCCCATGTGATTCTATCCTACGCATCAACCAGAGCCTCATTTTGCTGCATTGTGTGGACAGCACAGGCGTTCTATTCTTTCAGTGTAACATTTTGAATAAAACGAGCAGCGTGGCAGGATGGAAAAGCGCTTTTATTTGCTAACCAAGTGCTTGATTGAAGAGTGGCTTACAATGAATGACAGGAGTGTCACCTTGTTTTGTTGTGTTAAATCAGGTGCCACGGCAAACTACAGCGTGTACACACCCTTACTTGGATGGAAGACGGGGACCACAAGGAAAGGGCACAAAACAAGTCACACTACACAAGAAGAGCAAACTAAATAGAGAGTATGGGGGGGGGGAGCATGAATTTGGAGACAAATACACCACACTGGATATATATGTACAGAAAAACAAAGTGAAAACTCCTTACGTGTCCTTGACGAGTCTAAATGTCTGCACATAAGGTTTTTTTTTTTAGAATTATTATTATTTTTTAATACAAAATAGATTTCCAAACAATAGTTGGCTAGTGCAAATCTTTTCCCATTCAAGCTGACTGATTACTTTCACAAACAGTTTGGTGTGAAAAAGACTTGACTTCTATTCACAGTATAAACACAAGTTCACCAATCGTTCGAAATCTCTTCCTTTTTTTACAAGAACAAAACAAAGTAAAAGCAAAAAGGAGCTACTTAGTGAGTTTGTGTGTTAAGTGCTTTGGTCACCTTGTAGTCAAAACATCAAATAGGCTTGCGTGTGTTCCTGAAAGTGTATGAAAATAGCTTATATCTGACGTGGTGGTGATCCTTTGTGGTGGCGTTTCTATTGCATATTTTGTTGGAACAGGAAAAGAATTTGTGGACAAGTATGTGTGTATATATAGTATACTTGTATATATCTATTTACGTATCTGTTTCAAAAGAGCAGCAGCAGAGATTTGAGCAGACTGAGTGTGAAAGTAAGCCTTTACTGAACAAAGGTGGCAAGAAAAAGAGCAGTTTCCTGATGGTTGGATAATGTACTTGGGGGAAGGAAAACAAACAAACAAAAACACTGCAAAACTGAATATTTGAGACATGAACCTGAGCCAGGGTCAAACGTGAATGAGTAACTGACTGAAGTCAGCACGAGCTTTCCTTGCTATGAATGAGGCAACATGGAAGGGTCTTCTTTCACCTTTTTTAAAGCAGAGGTGGGCAAATGTCAAAGTTCAGGGGTCGGAGCAGGTGAGGTCAAAATGAGCTCAGTGTAAATGTAGTAGATGTACTGTATATAAACTATAGCGCAGGGGCGTCAAACTCGTTTTCACCAGCGTTTACGGCTTGTAACGGCTTGCACATCAACGTGTCATCGCCTCATTAGTACACAATTTCCCCCTCATTTGATGATTGTTAGGCCTGTCACAATAACAAATGATTTATCCTATAAATTATTGTTGATAATCGATATCATTGACATTTTTTGAGACAATTTTGCATTAATTATATGGCATAATAATGTGAGTCCATCACATCACAAGCAATAAACTTGAATTTCTCAAGAGTATTTAATAACATTGTAATTGGAATGTCAAGAGCATTTCAATAACATTGCAGATGCAATTGTAGTAGCTTTATTAATCTAGCTTTATTATTCAGCTATTTTATGACACTCTCATTTTACTACCACTATTTGACATGATCTGCGCCGCTTTTATTTTGAAGGCCGGAAGTGTGATGAAAATGTGTTTTGACTATGGCCAAGAGAGATAGCTATCACCTAAAACGCTGGGTTACATTAACAAGCACTAAAACACAACACGCACAGCCTGAGTGGCGCACACACACACTAGCATTACCATGCTCTGCTAAAGCAAGCTAACCCAGCTAGCTTATACTGGTTATTGCTGTATGCTCACGTTCGGTGGTTAGTAAGAGTATCAAAGTTTTTTCCACTGACTTAGCCGATGTTTCCGGTTGCCGCCTCGACATGTTTAGTTCAGGAGAGGGCTGGTTAGTGTCTGTGAGGACATGTTGCTGTGGATGAGTGGTCCGCTAGGGAAATATTTCCACACACTCTTCCTTTGCGAGCTCCCCGCACCATGAGAGAGCAGTCCGGGGCACAGTGAGGGGGAACTACCGCTGTTGCTACGGAGCTGAATATCCAACTGCTAACGTGGAATTAACAGCCAGGGAGACGAACATCCAACGTGCAACATGAAACCAACTTCACAAACGTGTAGCGTGAACCCTATTGTCATCCAGCCTGTGCGGTAAAGAGAGAGGAAAACAAACACGCAAGCACGTCAATTTATCGAGACCAGCAAAATGACCCGAATTATTTTTTTTTTTTTTAATGGTTTGATTAATCGATTATCGTGACAAGCCTAATTATCATTATTTACCAGCCAACTGATGGAAACCTGGCTTTGGAGTCAGAAGTCAAGGTGACAAGCAGAAGTCCAGTCAAACTTTCATTTTTTTTTTTTTTGTCAAAATTTGGTCTCTGTTTTCGTGCAACATTGCGTGTCACAAACTAGTCCCTCTGCCCTGTACCGTATCGTTTGCCCTGTACTGTATCGTTGCGCGAGATCGAGTGCCTCAACAATGCACCCTCACTGGTGGTGTATTTTTCCATTGAGTGTGACCGCTAAATAACCCGCCACGGGGCCAAAGAAAGTTGCAAGTGTCAGCAATTTCATAAAGAAGGCGAGAAACACAGTTGAATTCCATCTCGCCAGGACGTACAGCACGTCTGCATCAAAAAGAAGTTCCATCCATTCTTCATTTATAATGATTTCATATTGTTTGCACAACGCTGATTATTGTATGAAATGTATTTTGTGTTCATGTTTTTGGGGGGGTGGGAGGGATTCATTGGACTTGCATTATTTCCTATGGGAAACGTTTTCATACATTTCGATTTGGGTCAAACCTTTTGGAATGAATTAATAACAAAAAGCAAGATATAACTGCTATTCATTTATTTCAGGGGTGTCCAAACTTTTTCCACCGAGGGCCACATATGAAAAAATGAAAGGTTGCAAGGGCCACTTTCAAATTTTGTACAGATATGCCACGAAGTTATACTGTATATACTTCAAGAAAAAACTGCATCTCAGCTTTGTTATACTGTAGGTGAAAAAACCTTCTATTAGTATCAACTTCTGCTTTTTTTTTAAAAACGCATTTTTGCTGTTGTTTTTTCTTTTTAATTGTCAAAATATTTCAGCTTTGTTCTCCAATGATCTCGGTAAATTTTCTTTTCGTACTGTAAATATTATGTCTTTTTTCAATTAATATTATTTCCAAAAACGAGAGCTTTACTTTGCTTTGTTTCTCATATTTTATTTAAAAAAATAGTTTTTATCTCTTGTATTTCAACTCTGTTACTATTATTTTTCCTCATATTTCAGATTTGAGTGCATTCTCTTACAACTGCATTAGAATATGACAAATATTTTATTGAATTATTTTCACTTTATTCTCATAAAATCACATCTGTTTTCATTTCTGCTTTTTTTTTTTGATTTTTCCATTTCAACATTCTTCTTATAAATTTTCTTCCTGTAATTCTGCCTTTTTTCCTCTCATAACATTATACCTTTTTCCGCAACCCGATTTTCCAAAAATTACAACTTTTTTAGTTGTTTTGCATGTTTTTCATATAGGACGACTTTTAAAAAATAACGTCTTTGTTAAATAATTTTACTTTCTGCTACTAAAATGTCATTATATTTCGTTATTCTTGTAACATTACTACTTTTTCTCATTAGATTCCAACAGTTTTGTCTTAATATTTGGACTTCATTCTTGTAAAATCACTGCTGATTTTTCAACTTTTGCTGTTTTTTGAAAAAATGTTCTTGTTAAATTATATTTTTAGCATGTGCTGCGGGCCAAAAAAAAAGCCCCCGGTCGCACTTTAGACACCCCTGATTTATTGTGACTGATCTCAAAAAGGGTTTTGATGACCAAAAAAAAGCTTGGGATAAAATGTTTCATGAAGTTATACTAGAACTGCAATTTCGGTGCATTTTAAAAGATAAAGTGTCTGACTGATGCACAACATTCCCAGGCTTTTGCAAGTCCCATAAAATGAGCGTTGAGTTTGACACCAGCGACCTCGTGGAAGCAATTAAGGAAAATGCAACTACGCTTCTCACAAGAAGATTTTTCGGGTGAAGTTAAAACGCAGGTGAACTTAATTTGAATTGTTTAGAATCTTTCAGTATTTTTTGCTGTTCTCTGGCAAGGAGCTGAACGGTAAAATCCCCAATTCGGTCTGATAACATCCAAGGTTAGGTGCGGGCAGTGGGGGGTCTCTTTCAGTGTTTCAGTCTAAAATATTGCATTTTCTGTGTAAAAAGAACTCTCCGTCTTGATGGGACACATGTAAATACATACAGTACAGTCCTGTCCAAAAGTCATTTAGATGGGTTGTTTTTCCTGTGTCAAAATGACGGCTGTAAAAAAGCTCATAGAGACACTTAAAGGTGTTCAATAGCCAAAAAAAATGGCGACCATACTTTGCCCACCCCTGCTTTATAGGGTCTTTGCTGAAATACTTGGAATGACTACCATTACAGGTACAGTATATGCATCATAATCATACAGTATGCTAGTAATATCTACCTTATTGACCTGAGATATCTCTTCCATCATGATTGGTCATCCTATAGTGGCAGTCTAGAGATTTATACATGCAAACCAACAGGTGGCGCCAAGCAACTTCTCCCCGAGCGGGTGAAGGTTGTTTACGGCCGAGTATTAGGGTCACATTGGGGAAAAGTAAATAAAATTGAGATTTCGAGAATAAAGTTGTCAATTTATGGGAATAAAGTCATTCATTTACGAGAGTAAAGACGTTTTGCGAGGATAAAGTCGTAAATGAATTTGTTTTTCTCGGAAATTTATAACTTTTTATGACAATAAAGCCGTAAATTTACGGCAAAATTTGTTTAAATTTACAAGAAGAAAGCCGTAAATTTGCGAATGAATTTAGAAGAAAAAAAATCGGAGATTTCAAGAATAAAGTTGTAAATTTACGAAAATAAAGTCATAAATTTATGGGAATAAGGTCATAAATATACGAGAACAAAGACGTTTTGTAATAAAGTTGTAAATTAATGTTTTTCTCGTAAATTAATTTTTTTTATGAGAATAAAGCCGTAAATTTACAACAAAAATTTGTAAATTTACAAGAATAAAGCCGTAAATTTCCGACTAAATTTACGAGAAAAAAAATCGGAGATTTCAAGAACAAAGTCGTCAACTTACAAGAAAAAGTCATAAATTGACGACTAAATTTATGAGAAAAAAATCTGAAATTAAGAGAATAAAGTTGTAAATTTATGAGAATAAAGTCATAAATTTACGACTATTTGTCGCTCATTTACGAGACAATAGCGTCTAATATTGCCAGAATAAAGTGGGAAATTTACGAGCAAAAACTTTTAACTTTACAGACATTGCCTGAGACAGCTATGAAAATAGGGGCCTTATGTGACCTTTGGCCTTGTGCATGTGGAGGGGGTGGGATAAGGAAGGCGGAAGTAAGAATTGCTAGACATGCTAATCTAAATGCTCAACTGCTCTTTTTTGCCGCCGCGTTGTAAATAAAAGCAAGAAGAGCTACAGTATGCTCTATTTTCCCTCTGACACGTAATATTACAACTTTATTCTCGTAAATTTACGGCTTTATTCTCGTAAATGTACTACTTTTATTCTCACAAATGTACTCTTTTTTTCTCATCAATTCATTACTTTATTCTTGTAAATGTACTTTATTCTTGAAATCTCAGATTTTTATTTTATTTTTCCCCCCCAATGTGGCCCTACGGGGTCTAGAGATTTCTACATGCAACCCAACAGGTGGCGCTAAACAACTTCTCCCCAAGTGAGGTTGAAGGTTGTTAGCAAACAACCTCGGAGTTATAATGCTAATTTTCATCAAACAACTGTTAAAATATGATATCACTAGTTGCTATTTCATTCATATTTAAAACCATATTTTTCCCCAAAGATGGTCTTGAAGAAGAGGTGTGGTCTTCTATTCAGGTGAATAGTTTTTTGTTTATATTGCAACATTTTCATGATTCGAATCATCTTTCTTCAGCGATTGGATGAGAGAAATCACATGGCTGTACTGCCTTCCACCCAAGAAGGCAAGTTTATTCAATATACTAGTAGTTCCTTGCTCTATAAAAAGATAACATGTGATGACAAGACACATTCGTCTAAGGATTTCAACCTGACAGAACTAAATTAAACAAATCGGATCGTTATGTTGTTTCTTTTTAACCCGACTATTTTGTGCTTTCCACACAAATAGGATGACAGGATTGAACACCGCAAACAACAGAGGCTGAACAGCTTGCAGCTCAAACACAATCTAACAACACAACACAACACAACACAACCAGGGAAGCTATTGATCGTCTGCGTGAAGCTGCTTGGTGTCACTCACACGCACACCCGTGCACACACCATGTCTTGAATGCACCAGTGTTTCCCCCCTGACACAGACACTGTTAAACAGAAGAGAACATAGCAACGTAGCAAACACACATCTGCTACAAACTTTAAGACAAGGTGCCTAAAATACAGATGGGATGCAAGGGGAGCGACTACCAACTACCATATTTCCTCAAATAACACCCTAAAAGACAGCGTGACCAAATTAACTGCTGGCTGAGTCGTCCCCCCCAAGAGAAAACCCCTGCCACATGTCACCAGTAGATGTCAGTACGGAGCACACATGGCATCTCTAAAGCTGATGTTCACAGGCTTTAAAGAGTTGAATTACACAAGTGTTTTGCTTTTCCTTTGGCTTTTTTTTTTTTTTTTTATCTTTGTCATGCCACCACAAAAACGTGATGATCATAGAATCAGAAATGGGAAAGGTTCTGGCTGCTCAGTACAATATGAGCAATACAATTAAGTCAATATAAAAACATTTATTATAAAATACCACTAGGTGTCAGTATTGCTTGGCAAACATCTTCCTGTTAGGTGTCTGCCAGGCTTCTTCAAAGGGTGTCGTTTTACTTTTACTTTTATTTTGCGTCAGTTAACTTCTCTAGTTATTTGTGTGACAGTAAGGAATGTTCAAAATTTTACTTCAAATATTGCCTGCACAGCCGATATTTAAAAAAATAAAATAAAAATAATTAGAACAACTTGGAAGTTAACCAGCCAATAGAAGGTCCCACTGCACATAATATGTATTGGTATATGCTAGGGGTGTCACAAGACACTCAGTTCATGAGATGATTCATGAGATTGGGTCTACAAGATCGAGACGAGACTTTAACATAACATTTCAAAAGTATAATGAAAAAATACGACAATATATTGCAATCCATTCATTTCATTTCCACTACGTTACACTCTTCTGCACTCGCCTCCTCCCACCAAGACAAAGACTGTATGACTGAGAAAAGGGCGCACCCCGTTCATGCCGTTGTTCTATGGGGACAAACATGCCGAGGTTCTGAAACCAAGGCACAGAGTGAATCCTCTTCCTGCCTGTTTGGAGGCGAGAGATGAGGAAAACAGACACGCCATTCATTTATCATCATCCCAGGCCGAGTGCCCGCGAGAGAAGTTTATTTTTTGTCTGACCGAGAAATCCTGCCACCTTTTAATCTCGCGAGATCTTGTGACACCTCAGTATATACAGTATGATAGTCGTCAAATTATATTGTTACAAACATTAAAAGGGGCCCTATTACACTTTTCTGACCTGTAATGTTGTATTCTCGTGGTAAACGATGCCAACGCGTCAGATAATGAGGTTTGCAAGTGAGCACTGAAAGCAGTATTGGACGGCTCTGCAAGCTGTGTTTTTTTTCCTCTTTTTTCTTTTTAAACACAGAGTTCCATTGACGTCAATGCAACCCAGACTTCCTTAGATTGGCATGCCCAGCACCCCCGCTCGGCTTCGCTCTGTTCACAGTGTTAGCACGTCGAGCAATGGCTCCCAGGAAATGTTTGTTGGGGTGTGCCTAAAGAGGCAAGCATCAGGCAGAAGTGCTTGGAGTTGCTGATTCCCGGCCAGCAAGAGAAAAATATGCTCATCTGTCAAGGGCACTTCACACAGGACTGTTTTGTGAACATGGGCCAATACGAAGCTGGACTACCCCACCAAACTGTTGCTGAAGTCTCCAACGTTACTTGGCCATGTTGAAGAGTCAGAAGAGCAAGCTGTACGTAACAATTTATCAGTGTCCTAACTGTGTTTATTTTGTGGAAGTCATCGGACAAAAGGGGTTCGGCAGCTGTCTGAAAGTCCTCAGGAGCGCTTGGAGTGTGACCAATCACAGCGTAGTGGGCTCGGCAGGAGGCGTACCTAGAGGAGGGCCGGGGATGGAGTAAAGTACGTAGACCGTTTGGACGAGAGGCAGGAAACACTGCAGGACTCTTCCTGCAGTGTGCAGAGTCTGAAAGATCTAGAAAGCTTTTAATGCAGGTTATCGTGTGTAGCTGCTCTATAGAAAGGCCCGAAAATGAGTATAATAGGCCCCCTTTAATAATGGGAAACAAATGCCTAGTTCTTTCTGCAGTTGAGTAAGTAAATGTCCCTGGCAACTATGAGGAAATACGGTATCCATCTATGATGCTAATTTTAAAAAAGGAGCAGTTGGGACATGAGTAAAACACTTGCTGGATGAGACTGGGGGCTCCGCAGGCATCCGTCCCATGCAACCACAAACGTGACTAAACACTACCAGCACCCATATATTGGGTGGCTCATTTAGGTGCACGAATTAATTACAAATACATGAAAATAGGATCTCTTTTCTGATTGGTCAACGCATATCACATTCCATAAATTGATTCGTCAAACAGGACGAGAGGGCGACTCAAAGGGGGGTATCAATTAAGATCAGGCAGACTAAAACCTAAAATCTTGCATGAAGACCGACTTTAGTCTCAGTCCTTCTTCACAGTTAAAGCCTTTACGAGGGTACAAAGTGCTTAAATCGCACTTCAGTGTGCGGGTTGGGTAGGGTGGCAGGTTGTGGGGTGTTCTCTCTCTCTCTCTCTCTCTCTCTCTCTGTCACACACACACACACGCACACAGACACGTGCACACACACATCAAGGAGCAAGGAAAAAGCAGCTATTTAAAAAGGAAGCGTTGCGACTGCATGTGTCATGAAAGTACAATCAGGGTAAAATGGCGGCGACGGGCTGAGGAGAGGCACGCCTCCGACAGGTAGGAAGCGATAACTGAGATATCTGACGCAAAAAAAAAAAGGCACATTTTTTCCCCCCCCTTTTCTAATCGTAAACCTGGAAGAGGTCTTTTTGCGAATAAATCATCCTTTGAATGGCCAACAATCCTAGCTATTGTTTTCAAATACCAAAGGATGAAAGCACAAAAGCAGTGTAAAATAGGCTCCTATGTAAACTAAAGAGTTGAAAAGATTATTCACGGAGTTTAGTCTGCTTCCAGGCGACTACAACCTGGAAAATGATCAACTGTGAACATTTAGAAAATACGATCAGAATCTGCGTAGAGTTAGAAGTTCTACTGTAGATGTGTCTGTGAAGGAAGTCACCTGAGACAAGACGATGCTATTTCTCTCCATCTGCAAAGCAATTCCTACTTGTCATCCACACCAAATCTTACGAACCTCTTCTCTATCTCCAACTGTTTCACTCTCTCCCTCTAGAAACCTTGCTCTTGAAGACGTTCTCAAGTCCTTTTGCCGTCACTCTGCAGGCTGAAATAGGCGGTGATGAGGTGGGGGAGTGGCGAGGGTATTTAAGGCATCGTGTCCGTTTGGGGGAAACAGTCATTTCTGGTGAAAGAGGAGAGCTTTGACGCCCCCGGCCTTGACTTTGGGCAGCTGGTAGCTGATGATCTCCGCCAGCATCTCGGGGAACTCCACACTCAGTGATTTGTTCACAAAAGTGTAGAAGCAAAAGTTGAGAAGGCCACCGACCATCTGCACACAGACAACAACATCAGCTGTTAACTCGTCAAGGAACCTTAAATTCCAATGCAGGGATGAGCAAAGTGTGGCCCGGGGGCCATTTTCAGCCCGCAGATGTTTTTTTATTGGCCTGTGGCACATTCTAAAAATATAATTTTACAATTTTTTTTTTTAAATCAGCAGTAATTTTACAAGAATAAAGATTTTTAAAAGCTGTAATCTAATGAGAAAAATTTGCAATTCTACGAGAACAACATCATAATATGAGGGAAAATAACATACATGTGAAATATTAAAAAAATATGTTAAAAAAAAAGTCATAATATGAAAGACAATCAAAACAAAGTTTGGAAATTTAGATTGTGGTCAAAAAAGTCAAAATATTATGGGAATGAAGTCATAATTACGAGAAGAAAATTTACAAGAAGAAAGTTGAAATAGTCGGAAAATGAAAAAAAAAACAGCAGCAGAAATGGAGAAAAAAAAACAGCCGCAATTTTACAAGAATAAACTCTAAATATTATGATGTTAATGATATTAATCGTAGTTTTAATATTATGAGAAACAAAACAAAATAAAGTTGGCATTTTTTTAAAAAATAGGTCGGGGAAAAGTTATAATACTATGAGAATAAAGTCAAAATATTTTGGGAATACGTAAAGTCATAACATTACGAGAATTAAATTTACAAAGATTATTTGAGAAGAAAGTTGAAATATTTGGACAATTAAGAAAAAACAACAGCAAAAATGCAAGACCGAAATTCATACTAATAATACACTTTTTCACCTATACCACAAAGCTGAGATACAGTTTTTCCTTGAAGTATGTATAACCTTTTAGCATATTTACATGTGTTGGTTCACAAAATACCAAAGTGGCTCTGGCATCCGTTCATTTCAGTATGTGGCCCTCGGTGGAAAAAGTTTGAACACTCCTGTTGTACGGAACCATCTTCAGTATCAATTATTCAATCTTTTACTTGATGGCGGCAATGTTTTTCACCCCATCTTGCTCACATTTTACAGACATGTACTTGTTAGTCCCCTAAAGGCACGTACCCAATTTTGTGGCGATTTCCCTAAACACCCTAGAGTTACAGTGGGTATTTTGTGAGAATCAAGTATGAAGTCAAGGGGTCAAACTTTGGTGTTACATAACAGTGCCACCATGTGGTGTATTTATAGAAAAATAATAGCACGGGCAATACAGTAGGTGTGTGCATGTTTTGACACATTTTCACCCCTTTGTGTTGCAGCTGTTGAGGTGTAGAAGAGTAGCATGAACAAATACATAGAGTCATGACAGTATTTAGACAATGACAAGGCCTTTTACTGAACAATGGCTGTGAAATATAATAATCATTTACCAGCCCTTTAATGTACCTCCTTTCACAGGCGCCCAACAGTATAAAATGACATCATTCTAAATCATAACATTATTATTCGTAGTACTTGGATGAAAATCCTCTGCAGTCAAGGATGGAGCCAATCACCACATTTCTGCAGCCACCTTTCACTTGCTGCTTGTTTGTGGGTCTTGCTGCTGCGTTCACTTTGCTATTCAGTAAGGGAAAGCAAGCTCTATTGGTTTGAGATCAAGGCACTGACTTGGAAAGTGACTTGTCTGTTGGGTTGGAAAAAAAAAGTCATGTCCACACTGCCGGATTAGTATATACTGTAGTTGCATCCAGATCGGAACGCATCACTGACTGAAAACTATGTACCACACAAGGCACACATTCGTGTGCGGCTGTGTAAAAGGTACGCAGACAGAACCACATGACACGCCAAACCATAGAAGAAGAACGAACGACTGCACACACATACTGTAAGTCCGTCGTCTTCCTGCTTACGAGAAGTAGAATTACTTCTGTGAATCATTATGGAATATAAGACAACAAAATATCAGAAGAATGTTGACTGAGGTGAGTCGTGTCCGTCGAAATATTCACATATTATGTTGGCTTGTCATCAAAGCTCACTTCTGGTCACATGACGGCAGTGGGTCGTAACATCGTGGTTCTCGTATTGCCTTGTCTATACACCAATGCCAAAATGGCTTTTTCCGATTTTCAGATTTCAGATTTAAAAAAAAAATACCGTTTCGGGTCACCCAGAACGCCGTTGCCGTGTGGATGAGAGGCTGAAACGATAAAATACTTTGCTGTTTTGACCTGAAAACGTTTCCGTATGGATAGCCCCTAATATTCAACTAATTTGCCTTCCAAGAGTGTGATAAATCACATATTTTTGTGACACAAATCATGTTGTTTCCAACCTGATGTGGCGGTGTCTCAAGGCAAAAATCCTAGGAAATGCTTCTAGACATACTGCTGATGTTAGTTTACAATATGAGGTTCTGGTTTCTAACCTCATGCATGGAGTCCAGCAGCTTCGTGAGCTGGTAGAAACGCTGCCAGTTCTGGCTGGAATTCTCCTCTCGCTTCACAATTGCTTTCCCCAGCTCCTTGATGTAAGACATCCGGATCTCATCGAAAGCCGCCTGACTCTTCAAGCCGTCCTTTGGCACTGCAGGAGGGGGAAGACTCAAGGTCACCATGTTCTAAACTTTAAAGTGTTTAATGACTACATTTAATGTAAGAGGGAGGGTTGTTGAGGTGAAATGTAGACAGGCACCTATGCTGAGCAGCAGCAGGACCTTCATGCACAGATATTCATCAAGGGAAACCTGCAGCCGGACAAACTCGCTGCTAATCCTCATCATCTGTGCACACTGGTCAGCCATGTATGGCAGCTTCATTCGCTCCCTTGAATCACAGAAGAAACAAGTAAGTGAATACAGCAACTAACTGGGTTTCATCTATTGCATTGGAGGCAGAGTCTTCAGTTTAGCTATGAATCCGTGTCTCCTCCATTAGATCATTGTTATTACTTAGTGGACCAATGATGCAGATGGAGACATACTCATTCATGATGAGGTCCGGGGCAAAAAAGAGGATGTCGCCGTTACACTGCTGGTAAGACCTCCATCCCAGGCTGAAAGACGTGAGGAAGAGCCAGGAGCACTGGAGCAGAGTCATCTGGTCATCCAGGTGAAGGTTCCTGAAACCTGAGTGGGAGGCCATTGAGTAGAAGAGTGAGACAGCGGGCGGCAACAAGACGATGCTAACTGATAGGGGTGTAACGATTCGTTTTAATAAGGATTTCATTTGTATCAGGATTCGTGGTTGCCAATTACGATTCAAGGACGATATTGGTTCATTTACATCTATACGATTCCAAACGATTCAGTACCTTTTTAGCCAAAAATTCATCCAGTGTGACTGTGAAATAAATACCTGGATATTGGACAGTGCAGGTGAAGTTTCCTAGATTCTCGTTGTTTTTTGTAAAGGAATCAGGTATAAATTATTAATAATGCTCACATATCAATGAGTACCAAAACTTTGCTAAAAATGCAATACAAAATCAGGATAAACAGAGGTTGGTATAGATTTCCATGATTAATTATTTACTTTCAAGGGATAGTTCGGATTTTTCGACATTTGTATTTTTTGACAGTTGTATGACATCCCCATCAGCATTGTAGTACATTAACAACGACTTATACCCCACTTGCTCTCCTACTGTAAGTCCAGTTCTGGTCAGATTTCCGTGATGAAGAACGTTATTACGCCAAGTGTTTTGTAAAGTTTGAGGTTTTTTTGAGAAGGCATTTTTGTGCTGCAAATGTTTTAACCTTTTGAACGCATATTGTTTTCTTTAATTAATTGTCCCCAGCAACTAAGCAGAACTATGTTCTTCTTCATAGAAATCTGACCAGAACTGGACTTAGGAGACCAAGTGGGCGGTAAGTCGCTCTTATTGGACTACAATGCTGATGGGGATGTCATACAATCAAATAAGGCCAGATGAATTAAATATGAATACTGAATGAAGTGGATGAACTGACCAAAAGAGGAAGCAGCGAATCAACTGTATTTCAGAGGTCAACTACAACTCCCATGACCACTGCATACCCGGAAAAGACAATGACGTCACCGACAGGCAGACTGTAACGTTTAACATTTAACGTCTTTATCATTGCTATCAAGTGCTAAAAAAACAAACAAACATCCATATAAAGCCTGCTGTGCTTAAATCCAATGCTTCATTTCCTAATATCGACTAGATCAATATATATGTCGTTCTGAATGGAAACTTGAGAACCAGATCGATGTAGTTGAATCGTAGGAATATAAATCGATGCATCAATATAGTGAACGAATCGTTACACCCCTACTAAGTGGGGGTGATTATGATATTATTCTCAGAATGAGAAGTAGCTGGAGTGTTTTTCTAGCAATTATTAAAGCAGGTAAAAAGATGAGAAGGTGAGAGACACTAGAATCTCTCCCATTTCCATTGTAATTCCTCTGGGCCCAAAGCCAAGCACTTCCAGACGGCATTATTGTTAACAGACAATTAACTTTGAACTCGGAGCAGTAATTTGCAGCTACCAAATATACAGAAAAACATCTCAAATACAACTTCTATTCACTCTTTTCTATTGTCTGTCTTACCATCAAATGTAACTAGCAACACTTAATGTACTTAAAATACAATCAATTAGTCATTAACTAAATTAACATTATTGTTATTGAAGGTCGAGCACAATCACAATGGGCTGTTCTATCCCTCCCTTCTCTGTCCTCCCCTGGCCTGCACAATGCCATTTCTTCACTTCATCATACACTCAACAAAAATATAAACGCAACACTTGTTTTTGCTCCCATGTTTCATGAGCTGAACTCAGAGATTGAAAACTTTTTACACGTACACAAAAGGCCTCTCTCTCTCAAATATTGTTCACAAATCGGTCTAAATCTGTGTTAGTGAGCATTCATCATTAATGACTCAATCTACCCACTTCACAGGTGTGGCATATCAAGACACTGATGAGGCCGCATGGTTATTGCAAAGGTGTGCCTTAGGTTGGCCACAAAGCATCCCAAAACATACTCAATGGGTGACATGTCGGGTGAGTATGCTAGCCAAGCAAGTACTGGGATGTTTTCAGCTTCCAGGAATTGTGTACAAATCCTTGCAACATGGGGCTGTGCATTATCATGCTGAAACATGCGGTGATGCTTGTGGATGACTGAAACAACAATAGGCCTCAGGCCCTCGTCACAGTAGCGATGCATACAAAATGCCATCAATACAGTAAAAGGCACCAGTGTTGTGGATGGAGTAGCCCATGGTGGCAGTGGGGTTATGGTTTGGGCAATGGTGGTCACACCAGACACTGACTGGTTTTCGGAGATTTAAACAGATTTGTGAACTATATTTGAGATATAGGCCTTTTGTGTACATACAAAAAAGTTTTATATCTTCAGTTCAGCTCATGAAAAATGGGAACAAAGTACAACAGCGTATATTTCCTGACTTTGTGGATTATCTGGAGTACAGCCATTTATTTCTATTATGCAAGCTCGTGGTTACCATTAATAACTGGTGGGAAGAGCAACTGATTATGAAACACATACTGATGGGGCAATTACTCGTGCGCTGGTGCATGACAAATCATGTCGGACCCTGGCGCACCTCCTCTAACTTGGTACAGGCATGGTAGACACCACCTAGTATGAGTGTGCTGATTATCGATCTGTTCTTAAAAAAGTAAACTCCCCAGAATAAACCCACACCTGGCAGAGCCTTGGCCCACTTGACAGCAGAGATGAGCTGTCGTCCACCCAGTCTGTTCAGGGACGTCAGGAAGCGGGCGAGGGTGTCAGGCAAGGTGCTGTCGTAGCCTGCGTAAAGGATGTCTGGCTCGATAGCCTTCAAAAGAGACAGCATTGTGGGGACCAGCTGAGGCATACACTTGGGCATAAGCGCACGGGCCTCAGCTGGTGGGGGGGGTTGCACCTCGGGCAGGTTCCTTGTGTGGCTGCCTTTTGAGCGATTCAACTTCTTGGTTTTACGTGCTGCAGAAAAGAGAAAAATACAGTTATGACGACGGAAGTGACAAAAAGGTGATGAAATACACTCCGTGAAATAACTGCTATACCTTCCAGATTCATGCCCGCCATTAAACACTTGCGGAAGCGGCAAGCTGGGCAGTTCTTCCTCCTGATCTTGTCTATGATGCAGTCGTTCCTCCCAGCACATAAGTAATTATGTTGCCCTGAGATGAACAGCAGAAGATTCATGTTAACAGAAAACCTACAAGCTGTACCATCATCCTTTTCTATACAAGCCTTTCTGCAAAGTACTGTTGTCAAACTGTCATGAATGAATATACATCATACAAAAAGGTATGCAAGGGTCAAGAGTGGTAGCAAATTCATGTCTGATAGCTTCGTACCTTCCACTGCTCTTTTGAAGAACACTTTGCAACTGCCACAAGTGAGCACACCATAGTGGCAACCGGAAGCCTCGTCGGAGCACACTAAGCAGATTTTCTGAGTCCCACTCTTTCCCTGGGTCAATGATGGTGCCGTGACCCCTTCCTGGCGGGAAGTTGAGCTGATGAGAGAAGATGGAATGCAGTCTTATGAGAGGTGAGGGATATCAACAAAGCCTTTCGATTTGAACAGTGCCAATACAATCCTCATACAAAAATAAGATAACTTCACTGTATAATTTTATCAAGATAATAACGATTTAATTGACACATTTTTGTTATAGAACTGTTGATATATCGCTTCTATCTAGCTATCATAAGATCAATGTTAGTGGAGTATACACTAAGATGGAGTTCATAAAAACTACCACAAGAGGTCGCCTGGCATTTGTGTATCAGTGTTAGGTCCACACCCCCTTTCCAGGCCAGTGGCTGCATTGACAATTAAGTCCTCATTGTTAGAGCATAGAGCATGCTCTCCATCAAAGAGATTTGTGCGTCTGTGCGTCTTAACTGTGTGCAAGAATGACAAACAAAATGTGCATTTGATCAGATCTGCAGTGCACAGATCACACCCTGACAGCCACGTTTGCATGGTTACACAACGCAAGGGTGCACGCATGAACGCAAGTCAGACCGCAGCAGTTGGTGGGCGTTGCAGGATGGGAAAACCTGAGGGAAACAACTGGGCCTCAAAGACTACAGGAATTCAGAGGGCTGAAAAAAAGTCATGGAGGCAATCTGGCCACAACGGACCTGATGTTTTCCCTAAAGGGGCAGGTCTTTATTTACATACGCATTTAAAATAAGGAGTGAACTTGTTTTGTTTCAGTGTAACATAAAACAAATGTCCACATTATTTTGTGTCTATGGATTGAGTAAATAACGTAAAACAACACTTCACTGGAAGTTTAAGTGAAGATGTGGTAGTTGCTGTTGAGGGCGTGGAGGGGTAACCGTCTTCCCTTCATTGGCTCAATGGAGCTTTTCAGTAAAGGCTTTAAGCTGCTCGTTCAAATCCAATTGCACTGTGTAGCTTAAAACCAAGAGAAGAAGAAAAAAGTACATAGAAAGACAGGAACAGTGCATGATCCAAAGCACCAAGCACCCCACAGATGATGACAAACCCGATGGACACACCTTACACAAAAATTATGTTACAACTCCATCTTTTTTGTGTGGGGAAAGAAAACTACAAATATTTCTGCAAGACCATAAAACATGCAGCAAATCTATCTTTGAGGATTGTCAGAGGCGAACAAATCGGCATTGCGGAGAGACCAAATTTCCTCTTTCTGAAACCATCTGTTGAAATGAAAAGAGTGTGCACTGTCGGCAGGAAGTTGTTGCCTTCCCTCAGAGTTAACTATCGGTCAGGGCTCAGTCCCAGTCCCAGAAAGACGCTCAGAGTGGCCGAGACTTCAACAAGAGCAGGATTTGGAAGTTAAGCGTTTGTATTGCGAGTGTGATCAATCAGCATGGATTTTATTGAGGCAGGCTGTGTTTGAAATAACCCAGTGACCAGCTTAGCAATTAATAATCCCTTTTGACCTCGAGAGTCACGTGTAGTAGCTTAGTAACGTCTTGATCTATGCACGTGAGTATCTTTGTACCTCCATGTAAGCAACGATGCTGCAACACTTTAGAGTGGAATGGCTTATTCTGTGTAGTTCACATATCAGCTGACTAGGCATGGGCTAATATGTGATCCTGACGGTATGATAACCTTGGGCAAAAGTATCATGGTTTCACCGTATTATAAATTGGAGCTCTAAAATGTGTTACAAAAGAACTTTTCTGTTGAACAGACATTTCCAAACAATAGAACGGTCGTTCTCAACTGCTTTGGCTGCGGGACCTATGATCACCCTTCAATGACAAGCAGCGACCTAAATTGCAGAAATGTTTTAATATAACCGTCTAAAATGTCTTATTATATTAATTTAGTTACATTTTAAGTGTAAAAAGACTGATTGCAACCGGCACAAACAAGTTGCATCATCAGCTCAGCAACACTATGTGTTTAATCCACAAATTCAAAAATAATTGGACAAAAAAAAGTGTGTGTAAATGTTTTCAGTACATGTTATATCTTAGGAGTTGAAACGGAGCATTTGCACATGGACCTGGATGAGAACTGAAACAAGGAGTTAAATATCAAATGAGTCCGATTTCTCTGATTCAACACTCACTAGGTAAATAAAAAAATAAGAGGAGGTCCATTTCTTATGTAGACCACCCCTCTGCCTGCCTGGCCAATAGATCAAATTGGGCATTAAACAGTACCGTCATATGGACGGTACTGTTGTGGGCATAATTCCCCCCCTTCGCTTTATGCCGTGCTATTCTCCAGTAGATATGTCGCTATCTAGCTGTGTGTTGGACAAATGGCACTTTAAGTCCACACTCGATGTCCTTCCCCTCCCGCTCAAGTTGGACCAAGTCGCCCATAAACATGGCACGCACCTCATGGTGGCATAGCATGCGAACAGCACTGGTGTGAGGTGTTCAGGGACATCGGATAATTACGCTACTCCACGACCCACTGAAAATGGCGCCAGGACGTATTCATGGTTATGGATAGCTTACAGAGGGTGTAGCACACCCAACAAGACGTCTTCCTTTGTGTCTCACTGCACACGCTGGCCCCCTCTTCCATTGCTCATCCAATCAGCAGTCAGAATGCAGTCTATCGGATATTTCAAATACACATTTCCTCTACTTTGGTGTTAAAAAAAAAACAAAAAGACAACACAGAGCTTGGAGAAGGAAGACACAACAAGAAGGCTAAAGAGCCACATACGGCTCCGGAGGTGCGGGTTGCACACCCCTGATCTAGGGTAATAGCATTGAGATCCTAAAATATAGTTAATAAAAAGTAATTGTCACTGTTTTTTGTGAAAGTAGGAGCAAATCAGTGGTACCAAAGCAGCAGATTTGAGGAAGAGAACTTAAACTTTTGGCATCATGTATGGTTGAGGTTGAAAGCAGATAAAACGATAGGTTTCTTACATAGACTTTACTTTGGAGGTGAGCCCGGGTACAGCAACACTGGCCTGAGTATGACATACAGGGTGCTTTCAATGATACCAAAGTACTGTAATTCAGCCCATGACTCAGACAGGGCAGCTGCATTAGCCACTACATTCTTCCAGATGTTACATGTATTTTTTACAGGCGAATCAAAGCCTGTATGAGCCATCATTCCAAGTTATGTTTGTTTGCTTCCAACTTTTGGAGCATTGTCATTGTGGAAATGGTGACACCACACACACACTGGACTGGCAGATTACAGGTCAACATGCACATCAGTACCGGGGTCAATGCCCACATGTGACTGGTTTTTATGTGTTGGGAAATTGTATATCTTAATATATAGCAACTGAAAGTCATGTGATTGAGAATGCGGAACGAGGACACATAACTGCCTGATCCACTGTGATAAAACGTGGTGATACTGGATAACTATTTTCAGACAGCAACGAAAGGCAGCTACTCTGCTAACACTTGCAAACAAGAATATGACATTGTTCTAGAGCACATGTGTCAAAGTCGTGCCATGGAGGGCCGAGACACTCCATGTTTTCTCTGCAACCAGTTTCTTCAGCAGGTGATTTAATTGATGAGCTGCTTCTCTCAAATTGAAGGAGGTGTTGACCATTAAAATCACCTGCTTTAGTGACCAGCTGGAAAGAAAACCTGCACTGTCTCGGCCCTCCATGGCACGACTTTGAAACCCCTGTAGAGACAGGCGTTTTATTTTTGCAAACATTTAAGCACCAACGGATCTATTGTCATTAATAATTAATAATTTGGGGGCCCACAGCAGGATTGGCTGCTCACTGAGAAGAGCAATACAGTACATGCTTTCATGTCAGTCTCCAAAAGTGTCCAATAAGAGCAGAGAATATTGCGTACATTTGTCACTAGTTGCCTTGTTGAAAATGAGTATCTTCGGGGGTCAGATTACTTGCTATATATAGTACCGCTACCCAGCATGTCTTGCGGTGTGTAGATAGCATGTTTGCTCGTATATTAGGGTTACTAGCAGCACGGAGGTTATGATTTTGCCCGTGTTTATCTGTCTGTTTGTCTGTGTTCAAAATAACTTGAAAAGTTCCGAATGGATTTTGATTAAATTTTCAGGAGTTGTCAGAAATGGGATATGTAAGAACTGATTACATTTTGGGGGTGATCCAAAATTTCCCAAAATTCACCCTTTTCCCTACAACTAATTATTATTACCTGCTACTACTGCCACATTTCTCAATCGATTGAAGCCATTCCAACATCAAACTGTCCAACACTGTTCAGCTATGGCGCTCAGCGCAGGTCTGTGCTCTCCGAGTGCTTCTGTAGTTTTGTGTGTTCCATATGTGTTAACTTTGTTGTTGTTGTTCGACCACGAGGAAGGTGGATGTTCGGATCAGTGACCTCCTGTTCTTTTGTGTAGTAAAATGTGGCTACAATATGATAGCTGCAAATGAAGAGTACTTCCTTAAGCACGCTGAAGTTTGCGTCTGACTAGCTCCTCTGCAACAAAAGCTCGCCAAGTTGGCAACACTGATCACTCCTGCTACGTCATTAATCCTCTGGCAGAGATGGGGTGTGTGCGAAGTTACACTCCATCCCGCCCCTACTGAATGGAGTTGCAACAATGTTACATTCACAGACAGCCCCATTAGTCTAAATGATCATTGTTACACCGTTTTTTTTCCCACTACCTCCTCCTGTTTACTTTCAGCTATGTTTTTGTATTGCATGACGCGTTGCAGCCTGTTCCAGATTGTTGATCTCAATTTTGCGAGTTGCGACTAGATTGCATCAGCAACAAGCATATCGTGATAGGGCAATAGAATTTAGGTGAAACTGTACAAAACACTTTATTAAAACACGCTCCTTTGAAAACACAATTACAGATATTTGACTGTTAGTAGGCTAGGGCATGTTTTTTGATGCCACTATGGAAAAAAAGAAACATTTTTCCAAGTTACCTGCAAAATATATATAAGCTCTAATTGCTTTTGATTTGAAATGCAGTTGCAGTTTGACACGGTTAATTGTTTTGTAGGCAAAAATGAATTTACTGAGTGGGTAAATAAATATTACAAGTAGACTTTAGAATAACTGTTTGCATTGATTGTCTATTGATTGAATTATTGTTGAGTGCCTTAATATAAGTACAGTATAAATGTAACTGTTTTATGATTAGTTTAGTAGTTTATAGAAGTTATAAAAGGGATTTTTGCAGGGACATTAATGGACAGCCACTGCTTAAAGCAGAGCAAGCTACCGAGCTAACTAGTTAGCCTCCAATTAATTTATTACTCCTAAATCCTTAAAGTTTGGATGCAAAAGATTTGCAAAATCAATCAATATGCAGCCTTTTTCACATAGATCAGTAGACTCCCAAATTGTAATAACTATATTTTAACATCACAACTACAAAATCCTCCGTGTCACTTTAACACAGGACAAGATCACAAGTCTGATGAGGTGCTACAAGCTCAATATGGGATGGTTGGTGTCACTGCTGTCACTCACACTGATACCCCTATGAGTCAATAATGGCACAAACAGTGTAGTTGAGTTTGAACAGTGTGCATGCAAAGGAGAGCAGAGAAGAGACAGGAGGATGTGCTCCTTCCCAGAGTTAAGAGCCACAAAAATAGAAATAGGAACTGGTTTGCATGCTCTGCATTACTCTCACATGCAGAACAACACAGCTCCTATTTTGCTGGGAGAAGTCCAATTTTGTACAGAGGTTGGGCTATCAGACAATAATGCACTGTGGCAATTACAGTTTTCAATTGGTTTGTCTCATCAAAACAACCACTGCGCTCATTCGGGTCTGAAGCTCTGTTTACAAGAAGGAGAAGAGCTCAGTTCAGTCATTGCAGGGGTTTTCAATGTGTTGTACAGTCAGGCTCCCCACACAGAATATGGGGGCCCTACCTTGAAAACAGATTTTCCGGAGCATATTTTCAATTGTTTTCTGTTAAACACAGACCTTGTTTTTACAGAAATCTAAAATCAACTAAAAAGTAATTGAAGTTAGCGCAGATGGTTTGAAAAATATGTTTTTCTTCATTTTCCTCAAGGTGCTCTGCCTCTCCTGAAGTCTTCTGGTGCCTACGAGGAAAGGCCCGCCTCACACTTTGGTAACAAGTGTGGTTGGCAACTGATCCAAATACAAGTAGTAAGACTTTTTGGCACCCTTCCGTCATATAGCAACACTGTGGCGTGAGGCTAGAGTGAGGACAGTGTGGCATTATGACAACTGGAAGAAAAAGAACAGAAAACATTTTCTCACACAAATCTTCTTGTAATAAACTGGCAAAAAACATACTGTATATTGCGTTGTGTCGAACCACGGATTGAAGGGCTTTCAGCTGCCCTGCTCCCAAACTTTGTAACTCACTCCCACCGAGCGTCCGTATCATAGACTCTCTTCCTTTTTTTAAATCCAGACTCAAACACATCTATTTAGGACCCTTTTTATTTTATTCCACTTTATTATGTTGTGTGCTGTTTTTATCTGTTTTCTCTTAGGTTTTCCTTAGTTTTTTTTTTAAAGCACTTAAAATAAACTTCAAAAAATAAACCAGAGCCATTACCATTTCTTATGTGATGTGCCAACATGCATATTTAAGTCGTAGCAACATTCTGTAGCCCCAAGCAGGAAAAACTCTGTTAAGTAATGGCTGAAGACAAGACAAACAACCCCAAAGGACTTGGCTTTCTATATTAGTTAGCATAATTGGTACACATTGAGACTGTGTGCGTGTAGGTGGGAGGAGGATTCCTGCCATCAAAGTGAATTGCAGTCCTGCTGCTGTCATAGCTTTCGCTGGAGGACCTACCTCCTCAAGTATGCTGACTCGGCACATGCAAAAACAATTGTAAGGCGAGGAGCTTGAGCACAGCATGCCTCGATACGGAGAGTTTCTCCAAGCTCTCTCTTTAGTGTCACTAACTAAAGCCTGGTGTGAAAAATGCTTCACTGTGGTTTTGGGGGTGATGCGGTAACAGTGCAGTAGTGAGTGGAATGGCTGGCATTTGATCTGGTGCGTTCACTCGGCGCCAGCTGCGGGCAGGCGGGAAGGAAAAAGTAGGTCAGAGAAGTGAAAAGCTTCGCGGCAGGCAGTACTGTGTGGTTCCGCCTGGCTGCCTGTGAACACACACGCACAGACAAACGCGCACGCGCACACCCACACACTCATGCATAATAGACTAGGTGGCTCACACACCAACTAAATCACACGAGGTGATATAAAAAGCAGCTCAAAGATATGGTGGCAGTGAGGGTGTTTGTCACTGGCTGAAAGCCACAGAGGTGACGAGGTAAGAGACTACTGCATATTAGTCATATGAAATAATTAGGACGCCACATGGAGTTTGTGTGAGCTAACTATTCTACTCCTGAGTCTCTTAAACCGTGAGAAAACTTACATTAGCAATGACTTCTGCAACAATAGATCATAAAAAGCAGCTGAGGGAATAGCATTACCGATTGCAACACACGCACAAACTGGAAGCGGAAGCGACACTTTCAAATTAAAAGGTTTCAAAATAAGAGTCTCTGTATAAATGTGCATAAACATGGCAAGTTCTTAACAGGTAGTGCAAAATCGATCTGTAGCAGTCAAAATTAATTTGTGGCAGGTCGCCACAAATAAATGAATGTATATGAAACACTGAAACACCCACTGTATACTTCAACACAGCGTCAACACAGCGTATGCCTGTAAAATCTGACAGCACAACCGATTGAAAAACATGTCCATCATCCACTAAAACATTGTTTTGGAAGCACGGGCAGGACTTGTCTAATAATTATAATACTGTAAGGATAGCTGAAGTGCACATATGGTGGCATGGCAACTCATAGAGGGCACCACCACAAACGAGATTTTCCACGCAAGTGAAAAAATTAGGATACCTTCATTTTGTAAGCTTTAAATATCCAGTATACAACACTGAACAATAATAAACAAATGACTTTCAACTGACCTTCTATTATTAGACCACCTGTGTGATAACACTCCAAGCACTGCTGCTAATGTTATACTGTTTATACTATAGAGCTGTGTGCGGTGCTCATACAAACTTTGATGGACATTGTGTAAATATTTACACAATGTTCAGTACTATTTGTGATTTTAATACAATTAGATACATCTGACTCACAAATAATGTTTGTTTTAAAGATGCGACATAGTGATTTTCAATTTTCTGTTGCAACATCCTCAAAGAAACTATGATAAAAGGTTGCATCAAAATCCCAGGAATAAGGGAGGATATTATTCTGACTACTGCGACACAAACTTGTCAGCATGTGAGTTATTCAAGCCCTCTTTTTTGGGATGCAACGAACAGCCACTTATCGTTAAATACACTGAAATTGTGAATATGAGGAAAGCCCAAGAAATTGGAGACTACAAAACACTGACGTGTCTGCATCTGGGATCTGGGAACTACACAGTTCAATGAGATGAATACAAACAATGCTCTCCATTCACACACACAAGTGAGTCAACAGCCCACAGGAAATTCCACACCCAGAATGTGTTGATTAGGAATAACACTTTTCTACATGAGTAAAAATTATATTACTTATGATGAAGGCAGATGAAGGGGACACAACCACCACAAACACTACCCATTAAAAGGAAATGCCATGTTAAAAACAAGACGTTACATAACATGCGCAGAATAAATGAGCTCACTTATTAACAGTGAGAGGCATGATGTTGCTGCATTTTCTGTTTTCTGCATTTTAGTGCAAGACACTGTAGCCACATAAAACACTGACTGTACCATCAACAGCTACCGAAACTGGGTGGAGTGTTTTAGGTAAAGCAACCTTCCCTGCGTGAGAAGAAACTGTTTGTGCCAAAGGACTGACTCATATCATAATAACTGACTCAGACCATTGAACCAGGCTGCGTAAAATGAACACTCACTGACTGGAAAATTAAAGAGAAGATTGAGCTGCCAGTCCACGCGAGTGGGCATCATCGGGGGCTCATACAGGACTTTCTGAGACTGAGTGGGACGAATCAGCAGGAGTTCAGCCATTTAAGTATCAATCGCATATTGTGCTATCAAATACAGTGCAATCTGAAAACCAAACCAAATGAAGACAAAATAAAGGTGCACAAAAATGTGGCAGTCCAGCTGTGCATCATAGTCTGGCAATGAAAGTGGTATCTCTGTCCCGGCATCACTAATATTAGGAGAACAATGCAATATACTTCAAAATACTGCACTTCAGCAAGTCAGCTGTTTAGTATTAACGTGAAGAGACTCACCTCTCAGGCACACACACACACACACACACACACACACACACACACACACATTAACTCATTAATGCAGAGTTGCATCATCACCTCTTTTTGCCTGTCACACCAAAAAATGAAAAGACGTATAGATATGTTGCGGGGATCGGGCATTCGGGATTATAAAAACGTATTAACACGTCTTGGGTATTGAAAGAGTTCATCTTCTCTGCACAGCAATCACAAAATCAAACGTCCATTATACATTCATGCATGCATTCAGCGAGCCCTATTAATTTAGTTTTATTATACCATGGTTCTTATTTTTACATTTATGGAGATATGAATGTTGAATTTGAATCATTGCCTGTGCTGTCCATTTTTATGACAAAAAATGCACTCTGGAACTAACTATTTTAATTTCATGTACCACCAAAGGGTAAAAAAGTTTTGAAATAACTCAGTCAACTAAAGATTCCACCATGAATGGAAAAAAGAAAAAAAGACACCTAATTACACCACACATCAGTCAAGCAGTTGAACCACTCACTAACTGATGCCATGACTTCACACGGAGTGACTGGTGGAGCTGAATCTGCATCGGTGTTTCCCGTGCATTCCTTTATTTGTGGTGGCCCACACTGTCACGCAGGGCGTTCCTCCTGGCCTGACTGGAACCATAAAAACCTGTACTTCATTTACCTTTTCTGTGGAACGAAATGTCTTGGCAGATCTGCTCCCATCTCAGGGTTATTTTTGGCATTATGCAACTGGAGGATCCAAGCAACCTTCCCAAAAGAGCCTAATGAGGCCCCCCGAGTGGCACACAGAGCAGGGCCAGCAGATTGAAAACAAAGTAAAATTTTACACAACAGTGGTGTCTAGTTTGGACAGGAAGGTCTACGATCTAGGGCTGCAACTAAACATTATTTTCTTAGTCAACTTTCAATCTTGCTGTTCCGATTAACGGAGTCATCAGTTAGACCCTAGAACGACCAAATCAATATGAACCAAACACAGTTAGTGGTTTGGTCTACAAAATATCAGAAAAGAAGCAAAAATGTCAATCACTGTTTTCCAAACTCAAAACTGATGTGTGTAAATATTTAGTTTTGCCTAAAACGCAACGATCATAGGTCTGCTTTCATGGAAGACTAAAGAAATTAAAAATGATTCACATTTAGGAGACTGAAATCACAGGATATTTTTACATTTATAATTAAAAAAAACCAAAGAATCGAATACCAAAGCAGTTGTCGATTAATTGGATAATCAATTAATCATCGAATCAGCGATGAATTATTGCAGCTCTACAGGAATCACACTGGTATTTGTCAAGGCAGTGAACATGCTTGTCCAGGTTTGAGAGGGTTAACTGGCTAGCAGAGGCTTTCACCCACAGCATTTTGTCTGGACTTTAAATACAGCTCCATCACCAAGGTAACAGTGTAACACAACCCGCTGATAACTGCCTTTGTGAGAGGGCTTCTTCACAATGAGTAGAGTTACACATTAGCATGACCATGATGAGGTGTGTTTATATGTCAAGATAATGGCACGTTATTACAGGCAATTAAGGCTTAAGGTGTTTCAATTAGTGCTATCACTTTGCAGAACACTCAGACTCATGTATGATTGCTCCACTCTAGATGTGGAGGAAAAAGCCATTTAAGCTAGAGCCCGGCCAATATTGGATTTTTGGGGGCCGATACCGATATTGTGGGGTGAAAAAAACCTGATATATAACTTGCACACTGCAAATGTTACATTTAATGCAAAGCCTCCACACTTTACTCTTCCCTTCTGCCTGTCAAATGAAAACATATACATTTAGTGCATTTTGGTCATTAGCCTAGATACTATAGTTGACCATTTTTAAATAAATACAAGTGCCTGCACTGGGCTGAAAGTGATAATACATAGGCTAATGTCAGAAATGATTTGAATGAAGACATTAACTTGTGAATTAGGAATGTCCTGATCCGATCCTCAAGATCGGGATCGGCTGCCGATCCATTGTATTTGTGAAGATCGGATCATATCGGCTTCCGCCACCAGATCAGGCCAATCCGGTTGCCGTATCACGTTCAAAACTCTCAGCCACACTGCAACATGGTAGGTGCAGTAATGTGCCTCAAAGCTGGTTGCCACTTAGCTACATCAACTGCATCTTCCTTAATCACAAGCACGGGCATTACAGTTTGTTGGAGATTTTGTAGCAATATGTGCTGAGGCTGACATCCCTTTAGAAAAGTTAGCTAAGCTACATCCATTTCTCAATTACTGGACAAAATGGGCCATGCCACTGCATGTAAGGATTTTTGCATTTTATCCACCAAGCCAAATAGCACACACTCTGTGATGGTAAAATAAGTGGAAAAGGTAAAAAACTGAATTCTAAAAAATGTAAAGAGAAAAAGAGTTTGTTAAAAAAAATTTATATATTCCAAATCACACCACAAATTGCTCTATAACCCTGTCAAATGATTAGTCCTACCCTAAAAGTATTTTGCACGGCCATTTTTTCCAGTTTTATCTTTTATTAGATGGATTTTTATTGGATTAGGGACCTGACTCACAGATGTTTGTTACAAAAGCCAAACAATATTGTTGGTCATGCTGTGTATATCTGCATTTCATTTAAAACATTGTACCGTATTAGATAGATAATGGTGGACATGTGAATTAACAGCAACTTATCCAACGTCAAAGCGCTGTAATACGCTTTCTGCAACCTGCGCGAAAACTAGAATGTTCTCCTTGACGGGCCCTGACATCGTGGCACTAAAGTGTCGTATTACATTGTTTTATGAATTCACAGCCTACCATGCTGTAAAATAAATGCACTTTCTTTTCGTGTTCAAGTCGCCTCTACCTACAGCGGACTGAGCGAGAGCGAGCGGCAGAGCAAGAGCGCTGCTCTGTGAGCGAGAAGGAGGGGCCAGGTACAGGCAGCAAGCAGACTGACACACAGGGACGGAGCGACTGCGTCTCAGCGCAGCAAAAAGTTATACATCGGCTACATTTTCACCAATATTGATTAATCGGTGATATGTCATAATCGGCCCGATATATCGCTCAAGCTCAAATTTAAGCCACTTTAACTAACTATGGAACTATCACACATAAGGCCACGAGCTGTCAAAAACTGTGAGGACAAAATTTAATTAATGGCAAAATGCTCTTTGAAGCCTGACATTTGTAATTCCTTGCGCTCACGGGGATAAAGCTACTGCTGTGTAAATTATGCATAAACCTTGCATCCAAAGAGACGCAAAGGTAATCATCTCATGTAGGCATTACTGTCACAGTCAAAATGCCAAGAAATAGAAACAGAAACAGGACTTCAAAACTACGTAATACTAGTACTACAAAAACTACATATCTTATCAATCCATGACTCTGCAAATATGTTGAATATGAAGTGCTTTGAGGCTTTCCGTCATGTTTTCATGTTCTTTCTGGAAAGTGACTTGTATTGAAAGGGAAGACCAATCAATACAAATGAGTGACAGTGATATAAAAAGAAAGGTCAGAAACACAAATGAATACAGTTCAGCTCTGCCAACTTGTCCTACCTGGTAAAGCTGGTCTGGTAGCTGAGGGTGCTTGGGAACGCATCAGAGGCCTGATGCAAGCTTGACACTTGTCCAGGGGTCTGGGCTCTGCTCCAGCCTGCACTGACAGGAAGATACTGGCAGGCCACCGACTTCTGATCCTTCTGCTGTTGTGTGCTGAGTCCAAAGTGGAAGCTCTGACCTCCCGAGGTGCTCACCCCACAGATGGAGATGGGGCTAGAGGTGGGCAGGTCTGTGGATGTGGTGCTGCTTATTTGGCAGTAAGTCTGGCTGCCAGACATCTTCTCTTTTTTGATAACACCTTGGGTGCAGAGCTGAATGAAGTCGCCATCTTTTTCTTTCTTCACCAAAGTGGCTGTAGGGGTCAGGGTGGCAGTACTGGATATGCATGAGCTGGACTGATCAGGACTGGCCACACAGCTGTTACCATTGAGAGCGAGTGAGCCACTGCCGTTAGCAATCTCTGTGGCAAGAGGCTTGATTTCCCTCTCTGAACCGACATCCACGAGTATAGCTTCATCTGCCAGAGTGGACAAGAAGGCGTCATCTCCAACATAAAAATCTGAAGGTGAGCCGGTGAGCTCAAAGTCAGTGAGCAGATCCAGAGTGTTATCGCCGAATAATTTCTGGCTCATGTCGATGTCTTTCCCAATGTGTTCAAAGGCATGATCCAAGTCAATGGGATCATGACCTACTTTATCCAGCGACAAATCCTCAGTTTTCATTGAGAAAAAGTTAGGATCTGATCCCCCAATGAGAGAATCCATGGAAGACGGGGTTAAGTGTGCTATTCTGCCCCCGAGCTGCGCCAAGTTCACCCCTGGGTTTTGCCGACTGGATGAGATCGGCCTCTGATCTTTGGTCGGGCCTTGTTGCTGTGGACCTTCTTGCAAGGGGCTTACAGTGGCAGTGATGGAGGAGGAGGTGACGTCTATTGGAGCAGGGATGCTGTTGAGGCCGTTAGACTGTCCAGGCTGCATTGACTGGTCGGATGGGTGAAGAACAGAGGCGGCAGAACTGATGGCACTGCGAGGGGCCACTTTCAAGGGATCTCCCCACTCTGCGAATTCGGTGTAGACCAATTTGCCTGATTGGTCATCTCTTCTGAATGTTATCTTTACTTCACCTTGGTCCATCTTTTGGCATGGAGAGAGGGCAAACAGAGGGTAACAGTTAGTTAGCAGGCTCTGCACATATGGAGACATTTCTATTTGACATGCTTTGTATGTATTTGATCCCGTGCTGGTTTTGTTTAAGCTCTTACAAAGAAAAAAATATGAACAGACCAGAAATTTTATGCTAAATTTATTCTAATCAAGAGAGACAGAATGTAAAAAAAATCCACAAAAAGCAAATAAAGATGATCAGTTCAATTTTATTTGATTGAGAGAAAAGTATTTGAGGATGTACCAACCACAGACTAGTTATGTGTCCATGAAGCACACAAATTTGTCCTGTCCCTTTAGTAAAACACTTCTAAACTCAACTAATCAAAGGTGGTCCTGGGTTGCGTTGAGTTCTGTTGCTAGACTCTGACGCAGGTCGAGTTTTGGGGAAAGTTTTGGTGTAGATGGCCTAAATTAACATGTTTCACTGTACAGGGAGGACAGGAAGGAAAAGATTAAATACAAGAATGAAATGAAACAGAACTCCTTACTCTTTCCCTTTGGTTGTCTTGCATACTGGAAGAGGTGGTGTTGCAAGGAGTGAAAGACTGGCTTAATGCGAGGAGCTGGTCTCAACAAGTCTCAAAAATGAGACCGCTTGGTGAGACAAAGACCACTATTGTCGCATTGAATCAGAAATGGAAGAAAGATAACAGCACTCACTTTTTTTTTTGGACCAGAAAGGTACTATAGCGGTGGTCACCAACCTTTTTGAACTCAAGGTACCTGGTCTTGGCCGTGAACCTGTGCAAGCGAGCCGGTGTGCGTGCGCCGGTACCTTCGGCCGGGTTTTGGGGACTGGCCTCCATGGAGCCTGTTGGTCACTCTCCGGGAGGTGAGGGCACTGATGTAATAATAAATGTTTTTTCTAATATTCTCACGATAGACCGGCAAAGACCCAAAGATCGACTTGTGGATCGCGACAGATTGGTGATTAACTCTACTGTAACACATTGTTATACATCCTGATTTTCTTATGTTATTTCAGATTTTGCAAATGTACATGCTGAACACAGCAAATATATTAGCAATTGGTGTGAAAAGGAGAGAGGGTAGAATTAAATAAGCTCTGCTTCTTCCAACTCCTTTTCCAACATGTGGAATTGTGCATTGGAATGTGAAGCATTCCAGTGTAGCCTGTATGCATGTTTAAAATAAATTAAACCATTACCATATCACTCTGGACTTCTATGCAGGATTTCACCTTTAGGGGTAAGGATCATCCTGCAGTGCCTGCAAGGACGTCCTGCTCAAGAAGACATATGTATAGGCCTGCCTGAGGTTTGCCAACCAACACCTGAATGACTCAGACAAGGCTTGGCAGAATGTGATGTGGTCTGATGAGACCAAAACACAATGTATTTGGAGGAAAAGAAATGCTGAATATGAGCCCAAGGCTGAAACATACAGCTTTAGGGCTGTTTCTCTGCTCTTCATGTCTAAAGGTCATACAATCAGTAGATAATATGAATACTGCTTGAAAATGTAATGCAGATATACAGTATGTGCGTGGCTTTGCTTGGCATTATGCATATAACAATTACTTTTGTCAGTTTGACAGACAGCCCCAATTCACCTACAGTACAAGACCTAAGCCAAATGCTACATATTCTTGGCCTAAATTAAGCATTTTCAAATGTCAGACTACAAAGGACCATCTAATCTGCAGAAAAAATAATTGGAGCCGACCTTCCTCCATACGTGACCTGCGTCGGTCCAGGTCCAGGTCCAGGTCCAGGTCCAGGTCCAGGTCGCGAGCAGGGAACATCACTGCAGACCACTCACACCCCGGACACAAACTGTTCAAACTCCTTCCCTCAGGTAGGCGCTACAGTGCACTGTACGCCAAAACCACCAGGCACAGAGTCACTTTCTTCCACCAGGCAGTCACTCTGATGAACACTTGGACACGTCAAAGTTGACCCCCCACCCAAAAAAAAAATCACTTGAATGGAAATCTCCTTTTTTTTAAATGTAAATACAGTGTTCCCTTGTTTATCACGGGGATAGGTTCCCAAAATAGCCCACAATAAGTGCAATCCGCGAAGTTATTAACTATAGTAACTATATTTTTGTACAATTATTATATATGCTTTCAGGCTGTAAAACCCCTCACCATACACTTTACACACTGTTCTCAGACAGGCACTGACATTTTATCACAATTCTCTCTTGTTTAAACACTCTCAAAGTTCAAATTTCATTAGAATTTTAATTCGCTCCTCTGCTCGTGGCTTTTGTTCACAGATCAAACTACGATAATATTCAGTTTAACACTGAATCCTACTTCGCGGAAGACGAGACTGTGTTCTTTCTTCTTCTGTAGTTTGGTGTGTCATGTGGTTCCATCTGCGTGTCTGTTCACAGCGCCACACGTAGGTGCGCCTTGTGTACTGCACCGTTTTCACCCAGTGATCTGTTCTGGTCAGGATGCAACTATGCTGCTCCAAAAAATAAAGGGGAACACTTAAACAACACAATGTAACTCCAAGTCAATCGCACTTCTGTTAAATCAAACTGTCCACTTAGGAAGCAACACAATCAATTTCATATGTTGTTGTGCAAATTTTTTTTCATTCATTCAGATCTAGTATGTTTATTTTTTTGAGCAGTATATTCACTAAAATGACACAGTGTGGACGCGAATTTTTCTTCAACCCGCCAAAAAAAAAAAAATCATATGAACGTTCCCTCGTGGACAGGGGCCGTAATTTTTTCTGGATTTGTTTGAATTCTCTCTGTTATACTAAACCTAACATAAAACAATCTGGACCGTTTATAAAGGGGTAAGCTTTAAACAAAAATCAGCACAGGAGCAAATACTTTATTTCCCCCCACTGTATTAAACGTCAAAGAGGCGAATTACTGTAGTGAAAGTTACCCAGCATGCTCTCCGCGCGCCTGTGACCGCACATCGCAACGTTAGCTAGCTCCAGCTAGCGGCCATGTCGCATGAGTAAGACGGCTCTGACAACAAAATTAAAATATACATACAGTACACAGACACTTGGACGTCTGCTTAAATTTAACATTACCAAAGCCTTACTCGTGGCTGTCGCCAAGCCAGGTAGCAATGTGAACGATGTGCCAACATTTTCTCTCAAATGTCACAAAGTAACACGAATATGGCGTTAGCGCGCCCGTGTGTAATCAGCAAAAACAAAACTTAAATTTACCTTGAGATGACGACTTGTTGATGAGAGCCCACAGATCGTCTTTCAACATGGTGATGGTTCAAAGTGGCCGACCACAACACGTCAACTCGGTATTAGTCAATTCCTCTTGCGTCGTACTCCTGGTGGTGAATAGAGGAAACCAAGCCGCGCTGAAGCTGCTCGGTGACATATACACATATGAATATTTAAATTCTCTCTCTACTATACAACGCAAAAACGAACTGCAAAGTAAACAAGCTGAGCTACGGTGCTCCACAGCTATCCATTAGGGAAGCAGGCGCTAACCTTCAAGCAAAACATACAAAATGGAGAACCAAGCAAGCGAGTCCACAGTGGCTTTGTTTCAGTTTGCAGCGACATCTGTCGGGAAACATCTGTAACTACAGCCTATAAAGTAGTACTGAACAGTAATTCGTGCATTTAGTTAGAAGATGTAGCCTTTCAATCAGGGGGTTTCCGCTTACTCCGTGTACTCGCTCAAATCAATCCAGTTTTGCTTTGGATATAACTGAAGTTAGCTTAGCAAGTTTGAAACTGATGTTTTTCTAGATTTTTTTCAAGCCGCTGCAACCCTCTCACACTTTGAAAACCCTTGTTTGTTTTACTCCCACAGACAGACACATTACTGTTATGTTATGTATGAAGGCATAAATGACATGTTTGTTTTGTTTTGTTTTGTTTGTTTGGTTTTTTATTTTTATTTTTTTACCAAAATCTGTCATTAACTTGTTGAAGCCATGTTGAATTTGTTGCTGTTGGTAATATTATCAGCAGCAGGATTAATCAATAAAATCAATGATTCTATTTATTTTTTTCTCACATCTTCATTTGCTAAGTGTGAAGCAATGCAAAATATGTAGACTGTTACCTATAAGACATATTCTATATATGCCTTATGCTTTTTCTTTCCTCCCGGCCGACCTCGTGTCAAAATATGCCATTATTCTGCAGCATCTTGTAAGCGACACTACGGATTGTAATTCAAGAGCCTGTAAAATGGACAGCACACAGATTTTCTTACATCACTCCCAGGTGGGGACCATATTGTCTTACATTATTCATGCTGAAGTTGCATGAAATTCAGCCTCTTCCAAATGATACACTCTAACCTGAGAGGAGCAGCATAGAAATCAGGTGAACACAAGAGGAAGGGAAATTATTTTTAAATGAAGACGAATGAGAAACCTGCATTTTACATTTGCAGTCAGTCGCGCATATGGGGCTCAATAGTGTTTCTACAAGTGAAATGCATTGATTTGTCAAACAAATGTAGCTAAATTGTAAATATTAATTGAAGAACAGCACTGGGCACACATTGCTTTGCAGAATAAGATGAAACAATCCTCAATAATAACCGCCTTTCCTCAAATACCAGCATAAAAACCTGCAGCACACAAAACTGCATAGTGGTGTTGCTCTAAATCCCGACTGTTTCAATCCCACTCAGTCCCCTGTGGCTGCTTAGCAACCCTTCTCCAGCACAATGTACTCGGAATTAACAGGGCAAAGCGTGACCGCTGCCTCCTCAAAACCAGGAGTCAAGGGTGCGCCGCCATCATCAGCACTGTGGCAATAGAAACCTCTGCTTTTACAACACAGCTCGAAACATACGACGGAGTATGCGGGCCACATTGAAAAAAAAAAAAAAATCGGGGATTTCGAGAACAAAGTCGTAAATTTACAGGAAAAAAATAGTAATATTACGAGTATAAAGCTGTCAATTTACGAGAAAAAACTCGCAGCTTTATGTTACAGGCTTTGCCTGAGACTTATGTGACCTTTGGCCTTGGGTATGTGGAGGGTAAGGAAGGTGGAAGTGAGAAGGGCTACACATGCTAATCTATTTGTGCTCAACTGCTGTGTTTTGCTGCCACGTTACTGAATAAGTAAAAGCTCGCCTTAAGCAAGAGGAAAGTTTCCTTTCTTCCTGAAGAGCTATGCTCTGTTTTCCCTCTGACACGTATGACACGTAATATTACCACTTCATTCTCGGAAATTTACGACTTTATTCTTGGAAATTCATGCCTTTTTTTCTCGTAAATGTACGACTTTATTCCCGTAAATTTATGACATTTTTTATCGTAAATTTCCGACACGACTCTCGTAATATTACGCCTTTTTACTCGTAAATTTACGACATTTTTATCGTAAATTTACGACTTTACTTTTGTAAATTTATGACATTTTTTATCGTAAATTTACGACTTGACTCTTGTAATATTACGTCTTTTTTTCTCATAAATTTAAGACCTTTTCCTCGTAAATTTACGACTTTATTCTCGTAAATTTACAACATTTTTTCTTGTAAATTTATGACTTTTTTCTCGTTAATTTACGAGGTTATTCCCGTAAATTTATAAAACATTTTTATCGTAAATTTACGAAATGACTCTCGTAATATTATCACATTTTTGTTGTAAATTCATGACTTTTTTCTCGTAAATTTACGACATTATTCCTGTAAATTTACGACATTTTTTTATCGGAAATTTACGACTTGACTCTCGTAATATTACGCCTTTTTTCTTGTAAATTTATGACCTTTTTCTCATAAATTGACGACTTTATTCCCGTAATTGTATGACATTTTTTTTTTGTAAATTTACAACATGGCTCTCGCAATATTACGCCTTTTTTCCTCGTAAATTCATGACCATTTTCTCGTAGATTTACGGGAATAAAGTCGTAAATTTATGACTTTACTCTCGTAATATTCCGACTTTTTTTTCTCGTAAATGTAAGACTTTTTTCTCATGAATTCACTGTTTCATTCTCGAAATCGCTGATTATTGTTTTTCTTTCAATGTGGTCCGAATACTCTGTCGTACTAAACATGCACATTGCAGGAAAAAACAAGATCATTTCCTGTAAAGGATCAATAAAAGATCGAGTTTAACGAACTCTCTTTCCTCCCCACACAATGTAAAGTTTATTGATGGCAAATTCTATTAGAGAAGGCCCCAAGCAATAACACAGTCCCATGAGTAATCCTGCCACCATAATCCAGAATAATATGACTCAGGTTTGTCCCTCCCTTTGTTTTTGTTTTTTCAAAAATCCAATTCATCTGATGGAACGAAAAAAAAGATGCACATTTGAATTGTCTTTAAGGCTTAGTTCAGAAACAAATCCCAGATGTACGATGAACCTTCACTCTGTGCCGTTCTAATACGGCAGCTTCGTGGACAATTCTTCATTTGCAGTCTGAGAGGCAATGATTGTATTCTTTCATATGTTGGATTTATAGTCCTTCAAATCCAGCTGCTTTGCTTTGTTTACACCAACACCTAAGAGCTCAACATTTCTACAATTTGGATGAATTTTTGATTTTTTGTTTTTGTTTTTGCATGATAGCTTATAAAAGTGTAAGTTATCATTTTCACCGCTAGGTAGCGCACTCTTATTGTGCTTCCATCCACTTCTGTATGCATGAAAACAAATCCTTAAGACAGATTTGTCCAAACTTTGTCCACCAAGGACCACATGCTGAAAACTGAAAGGATGCAATATATGCTAAGAAGTTACATAAGTATATATTTCAAGAAAAAACTGCATCTCAGCTTTGTGATTGAGGTGAAAAAGCTTATTATTTTTACTACTACTTACTACTACTACTACTTTGTTATTTTTTCTCTTTTTTTTTTTAATTTTCAAAATATTTCAACTTTCTTCTTAAATAATCATCACAAATTATGTTTTTGTAATATTATGACTTTATTCCCATAATATTTCACTTTTTTCCCCAACCTAATTTTCCAAAAATTGCAATTTTATTGTTTCATTTGTTTCTCATAATGTTACGACTTTTAAACAAAATATATGTATTTTTCTTTAATATTTATCAACTAAAATAACGTTATTCTTACTCATAATATCACAGGTTTATTCCCGTAAATTTGTGACTTTCTTTCTCCTTAGAATGCAACCTTTTTCTTTTGATATTTTGACTTTGTTGTTGTAAAAATTACAGCTGTTTTTTTCTGCTGTTATTTATTTATTTATTTATTTTTACATTTTTCCATCTATTTCAACTTTCTTCTTGTAAATTTTCTTCTCATAATTATGACTTTATTGCCGTAATATTTCACTTTCTTCCCCAACCTAATTTTCCAAAAAATGAAACTTTATTGTATTTCATTTGTTTCTCATACTCTTACAACTTTTTAAAAAATTATGTATTTTTCTTTAATGTTTAAACTCTGTGCTACTAAAATGATGTTATTCTTTTTTCATAATATTACGAGTTTATTCTTGTAAAATTGTGACTTTCATTCTCGTTAGAATGCAACCTTTTTCTCATAATTATGACTTTATTCCCCTAATATTTTGGCTTTATTTTCGTAAAATTATAACTTTTTCCACAGCCTAATTTTCCAAAAAATTACAACTTTATTTGTTGCTTTGTTTGTTTTTAATAATATGACGACTTTTTTTTAAGTTTCAACTTTATGCTACTAAAATGGTGTTATTTTTCCTCATAGTATTACGACCTTATTCTCATAAAATTACAACTTTTTTCTCTTAATAGTTTGACTTTATTGTACACATTTTTTTTAGTTTCTTGTTAAATTCTATTTTTAGAATGTGCCGCGGGCCAGTAAAAAAACACCCGAGCGCCACAAACGAGCCCCGGGCCGCATTTTGGACTCCCCTGCGTAAAGACATCCGGTGGGATACATTGTGTCCTTCTACAACAAAGCAAAAAAGTAGTTTAAAAATCCCATATTGTGCTATTTTACAACAATTTTAAATTGGTCTCAGAGGTCCTACGATGGTGCATTGGAAGTGTGTCAGCCAAAATCTAGCCTTGATGCTGGAATGTAGACCGTTTAAAAGTGCTTTTAGCAAGCCCTACTGGGAACATGCTGTTTTATGTGTCTTTAGCTTTAGCTTTAATGTTAACGAGTGTGTGCTCATTCACTCCTCCACTGTGTTCTTTATCCACTTTTCACATACACACTCTAACGCTGCACCTGTTCAACCTAATAGGTGCCATATATCACATACAGCAACGTAACATTAAGGAGTCGGACAGGAGGACACAAATGTTTGCAAAACTAGCATAGCTACAGTATGTGCGCTACAGTGCTAACATTACACTCACACTTTAACATCATGCTAGGCTAGCATGATGTTAAAATGTTCACTGGAGGCAAACAAAATGATCAAACTGAGAGCTCCCACATTTGTAGATGCCTAACAGATAGTTAGCAGAATTGTAGGCTTATTCCAAGATGTGTAGTGAAGCCTGCTTTTTTAAAAATTTTAAACAAAGCTGTCTTCCATGAAGTGGTGGGCGTACAAAAGGGGCGTTAATTTCAATATCCAATATAACACTGCTTCACCATACCCTAGCATACCATTCTGCTGGTGAAGTGTATGCTGGGAAGAGTCAGGAGTGCATTGGAGGCCTTTGCTTACAACGTGAGAGGAACTCATTTTTAGAATTCCACCAGCTGGGACTAAAATTGATTTAGAAAAAAAGAGACTCCGCCAAAAAGGAAATACTGGCCAAAAGCTCACAGTCTTATGATGATCAATGTTTTCTACTCATAATTCAAATACTTTATAGAATGCAAAAACTTCAATTAGGAGGACACTTAAAGAAGGGGTGTCCAAAGTGCGGCGCCAAGGGCCGTTTTTTGGCATGCGCCTGTTTTTTTATTTCCATATTCTAAAAATAAAGCTAATTATTAATGAAGTGTTAGGATGGGCTGTCTCTCTTCCATCGTTAATTCCTTTTTTTCATGCCATTTGTATCGCAACAAATGCCTTTCTCCAGTACAATGCTGGTCCATTGATGTTCACGAGGGCGTAGTACCACAGTATGTTCCGAACACGGTTTTTATGCAGACAGAGGAGGGAGTAAGTTTTGCACCAACTGCCAAGGCTTGATCAACCTCCATATCTGCAGAACAGCTTTAGATTGTTGACCTATTTAGTAGTCCCTGAAACAGGCTTTTTGTATAATTCTGAAATACACATTATTTTTCAGTTTTGGATAACCTTACCTTTTTTTTTAACCCCTGGCACTTCACCACTTACCTTTGTACCATTTCAAGCTATTCATTGGACTTGAATGACCTGAATTTCAATAAATAACTGGAAAAATTGGGGTGTTGTAAAACTTTTGACCGGTCGTGTATATTATTAGCGATTGCACTAATTTGCTTTGTCTATAACACAACCTAAGATGTGTATTTTTTGTTCCGATAGCTTAGCAAATACGCAGGAATAGGTTCCCAAAACAGCCCGCAATAATTGAAATCCGCGAAGTAGCCCGCTTCATTTACGTTACAATTATTATATACAGAAAAAACACCCTTGTTTCTTCTGTTTCTTGTTCATTTTAATGCCTGATACAACTAAAGGTACATTTGTTTGGACAAATACAACAATGACAACAAAAATAGCTCATAAGAGTACATTTTTTGGCAGTACAATGCTATAGCTATTCATGGAAGCACTGAAGTGATTTTGAAATCAAGAAAACCATGGAAGTTGCTAAATATCAGCTCTTAAATTCACCTCTTAGTTGTTATCATGATTATATTTGTCCCAACAAATGTACCTTTAGTTGTACCAGGCATTAAAATGCATCAATAAACTGAAGAAACAAGGGTGGTCTAATCATATTTTCCATGCCTGTATGTTTTAAGGCTGTAAAACCCCTCACCATACACTTTATACACTTTTCTCAGACAGACAATAACATTTTCTCTTTTAAACACTCCAAAAAGTTCAGCCTTCGTTTGAATTTTAATAATCAACCGACAGGTCGGACACAAGAAATGATGACGCCACACACGCGTATTTCACTCCTGCGGCCGTGCCTTTTTCGTCCTTCTGCTGTACTTTTGCGTTTTTGTATCCTTGTTAAAAACATATTGCCGCAGTACTCTTCTTGTTAGAGTCCTCCTCTTTTGAACCGAAGATTCATTTACAAACTAGCAAGCGAGCAAGGTAGCGTGACACAGGAGACACGCAGGGTGGCAGAAGGAGATTGATTGAAAATTACCTACAGCCAATCAGGACGCAGAAAACAATGGGAGAGAGAGAGATAGAGAGAGAGAGACAATCAACTTCCCACAATTCAATTCTTCTTAAAGGGCCAGGCTAGGCCTGTAACGGCGTTCACAGCTGTAATAAAAAAAAAAAACTCAAAAAAAAAAAATCCACAAAACAGTGAATGGGTGAAAGGTGAACAGCGATAGTGCGAGGGAACGCTACGCTGACATACGTTGGATTGGTTTCAGCATCTCTAATGCACAAAATGTATCAAAGTGGACCCCCTGCATCCTTCAATGTTTCTACATGCAACCCTCCATGGAAAAGGTTTGGACACCCCTGACTTGACAGCATAAAGCCGCCAGATGTTGAAAAAGGACAAAAGGAGGTGTTTTTAATAGTTCATGGGCCGCACAGTGCACCAGTGGTTAGGAGACTGAGGGTTTGAAATGCTGTTTGGGCATCTCTGTGTGGAATCTGCATGCTCTTCCTGTGTCTGTGGGTTTTATTCTGGGTACTCTGGATTCCTCCCACCCTAAAAACATACATGTCATGGAGGTTCTAAATTGTTCATAGGTGAGTGTGGGAATGGTTGTGTGCCCCGCCTCTCGCCCAAAGTCAACTGGGATAAGTGTTGCCCTTGCTTGGAGCCCCTGTCTCCCTTTTGATTTTCTATCCAGATCCCATGTTCTGGATAGAACGCACCTGAGCTTGATTGCCTACGCTCACTACTTAGGCTGACTGCTGACAGCTGGGGAACGCCGGATTATTCCTCTCGACTCCACACTTCGCCTGTGCTGCCACCCCTAGACCTCTGTAGATTCAGTGTTACCTTAGCGTTCAGCAGCACCTGCCTCCAGCCGGCACTTTGTTGTTTGTTTTTTCCATGGTGTACCCTTGTGTTGGCACCATCGCCTTGAGTTTAGTTTTTTGTAACAGAATAAATTCCGTAAAGACCTACCTGCCTCCTGCCTCTGCATTTGGGACCAGAGCCACGCCTCATCCGCCCGTGACAAGTGTGACCCTAATGAGGACACCCCAAACACCCCATCCATCTGCTTCTGCCAGCCCCCACCCCCCCGGAGACAAATTTTAGAACCCACTGTGGCCCTTGAGGGAAGAATTTTGCCCACCCGTGTGCTTGCACACCACGTCTTTGTAGATAACTTGAATACACATCATACAGTAGTCACTTCCATTGAGGATCCACTCTGTCCGTGGTGCTGAAATGAGGACTAATTCCGAATCGATCATGCTGATCGGATCAGTTTTCCAATGCAGTGATTCAGGAGACGGAGGATTGTGAAGGAGGGGAGTGTCTGCCTCTCATGCGCACTCGAATCCATTTCAAATGTGAGCCAGATATTTAATGACAGCAGGGAGGCCGGAGCAGCATGTGGTCCCTCGTAGCTGTCATTGGTGATGAGTCTTGGGGTCCTCACCCAACCTAACCCATCCTGACCCTCTACCCCCTCCCTCTCCCTCTCCCTCTCTCTCTCTCTCTCTCTCTCTCGCTCGCTCTCATGTAAATATGGGAGAGTCTGTGAAGGGATTAAAATGTGCAAGGCAGGATGATAAAACTGCATTAGTCTTCATTCCTGCACACCGCATGCTGGATTAGAATTCTATCTTTCAAAAAAAAATACACATCCCCGTGCTTCCTGTCATGCAAATGTCATTTGTCTTTAAGATGATGTAAGACATTATTGGAGCATTCTCTCCCTCTCTCTCTCTTTCACAGCTTGGATCAACATGATCTTAAACGTCTGCTGGCCGCACTCAGCACTTTGGAGGGATGTGGGTGCGCACTGGAGTCCCACTTGCATCCACTTCTCTGTGCACCGCCTATGATACAACAGGAGCAGCTTCCAGCGTCCAGCAAGAGAGGAAGGGTGAGTTTTACGCACTGATTTTGGACCGTGAGTAGAAAAGAGGTTTTTTTTTCACTTTGTCGTTGGTGGTGAATTAGAGAGTGAAGACCGGATTACGTTTCTCTCGAGCCATCGCAGTGGAGGCGTGTAACACGATGAGGTTATGATCATCGATTGTGTTCGCAAAGGATGCGCCGCGGCCGTGCACATTTACGCACGGGGTTAAAGGATTTACACGGGAAAGCCACCTTGGATGCGCCACATTGTGATTGCTTTCCCGGTATGTTTTTGCACCCCACGACTTGAACTTGCGGGACGCTGACGCCATTTAGGACTTACATTGCAAAGCGAGATTCAAGTGGAGAAGATGAGCGAAAACTGCAAAACGCAGCCCGCCAAAGAGCCAGGCTCGGTGCAGAGCCCTGCATCGGATGTGATGGAGCTTAACGTGGGCGGACAGGTGTACTACACGCGGCACTCCACCTTGACCGCCTTCCCTAATTCCCTCCTCGGGAAGTTGTTCTCTAATAAGAAGGGCTCCTCGAATGACCTGTCCCGGGACTTTAGAGGACGTTATTTCATCGACAGGGATGGATTTTTGTTTCGGTACGTGTTGGATTACCTGAGGGACAAGCAGGTCGTCCTCCCGGACCACTTCCCCGAGAGAGGGAGGTTGAAACGAGAGGCGGACTACTTCCAGCTGCCAGATTTGGCCAAACTTTTATCATCCGAAGAGTCCAAACTCTTCCCAGACGACTACAGCGATTTGGACGATGCGTCCATGGGCAGCGAGCACAGGTTTTATCCCTCCTACTCTCCGGACAGGAGGTATGGATACATCACAGTGGCTCTCAAGGGCCCGACTGGAGGCAAAGAAAGCGACACCGACTCCAAGGCTAGAAAGTTGCCTCGTATCTTCATCAGCAGCAGGATCGGCTTGGCCAAGGAGGTGTTCGGGGACGCGCTGAACGAGAACAGGGACGCGGACAGACCTCCTGACCGGTACACATGCAGGTTTTACCTCAAGTTCAAGCACCTGGAGAGAGCTTTTGACATGCTGTCAGAGAGTGGCTTTCACATCGTTGCCTGCAACTCCTCCCTGACGTCCTCCTCATCCACTGGGCATTATGTGGAGGACAGGCTCTGGTCCAATTCGGCACAGTACATCTTCTACCGTGAGTCAAGCACACACACACACACACACACACGCACACACACACGCACACTAGTCATGAGTGCCTTGGAATGGAATCCTGACAAGTATTTTTTTTAACCATCAGTACTTTATAAGCCTTTAGCAAGAAAGTGATACGTGAGTTTCTTACTTAAAAGTTTGTAATGAACCTCAGAGCTGAAAGATGTGTGCACTACTGTATATTGACAGTAGACAATAACTAAGAAAATAAGAACAGAGAGAATGGCGGAAATAAAGCCAAAGAACATGTGCATCGGATAACATACGGAGCGCATAGCGATGTATAGATGTGTTGTGACCAGTGGTTCTCAATTATTTTCTGTCATACCCCCCAAGGAGGCAGACATTTTCTTCACACACCCCTGATTTTACTGTCGAGAACGTGATGATATTTATTTATCTGTACAAACCACTGCATGAGTTGCTGGCGCCAGCATCGTTCAAGTATGAATAGACACTAACGGACCTGCCAAGCTTAGAGAAATTTTACGATGAGTCCCTCCTGCCCCCTGATTAGAAAAACTATTGAGAATCTGATGATATTGCTTTATTTATCTGTACAAACCACTGTATGAGTTGCTGGCGCCAGCATCGTTCAAGTATGAATAGACACTAACGGACCTGCCAAGCTTAGAGAAATTTTACGATGAGTCCCTCCTGCCCCCTGATTAGAAAAACTATTGAGAATCTGATGATATTGCTTTATTTATCTGTACAAACCACTGTATGAGTTGCTGGCACCAGCATTGCTCAAGTATGACTTAAGACAGACCTGCCAACCTTGAAGACATTTTCTGATTAGTCCCCACCCGCCCGCCTCTCACGCCACGCCCCATAAGTCATACTAATTTAGTATAAACTTTGGTTTATACTAAATTTGCCTTTTTTTTTTTTTTAATTTGCTGTTGTTTTTTTTAATTTTCCAACCATTTCAACTTTTTTCTTGTAAATTGTGTTCTTTTAATATTATGACTTTATTCCCATAATATTTTGATTTATTCCCATAATATCACGTTTTCCCCAACCACTAAAATCAACCTAATACTCCAAAAATTACAACTTTAATTTCTTTTCTTTGTATCTCATAATATTACGACTTTTAAAAAAATAACTTTTTAATCTTTCAATTCTCTACTAGTAAAATGACATAATTTTTCTTCTAATATTGTGAGCTATGAATTTTATGTTAAGAATTAAGAATATTATTAGAGTTAAGAATAGAAAGAGTTTAGAGTATTATGAGTTTATTCTCGTAAAATTGCGTTTTTTTTCTTGTTAGAATATGTATATATTTTTTTGTCTTTTATTCTCGCAAAATTGCAGCTGTTTTTCCATTTCTGCTGTTGAGTTGGGTTTTTTTTCAACTATTTCAACTGCATTTTCTTCTCGTAATATTTTGACTTTATTACTGTATAACATTTTACCTAACCTATTTTTCCAAAAATTGCAACTTCTCACAGGCAATTCATACTGTTTGCACCATTTCTTCAAATGCTGGCTTTTCAGCTGTATTAAAGAGCAGCATTTCTTTTGCGATGACTTTCTGTCGACTATTCCTCTGCCGACCTAACGTCTTAGTGAGTGTTGACTATCGAGGCGAAGGCTCTGCATCTCGATGTGGAATTTTTTTTTCCCCAAATGGGAAAACTGGGTCGGGTGGATATGTTAGAGTTGGGCAAGTTTGTTTTGTTGCCTTTTATGTCGCTACCACTTTAGCATAAATGTGGCATACTGGCTCATTCATGTTGATGGGCTCACCTTGTTCATTATCATTGGGGGTGTAACGGTTCACATGGACGTATTGAACCGTTTCAGTTCTGCATGTTCGGTTTGGTCCATTTGCGTACCGTTTCGGTTATATTTTCTGCTATTTTTCTCATTCAATTTATTACTAGAGGGATCTTAGCGCTTCACGTGGAACTAAAGTCCTGTGAGTGTTGGACACTACTGACTGAGGGGGAGGAACGCTAGTAGCTCGCTGTATATGATTACTGTATATGACTCGCTACGAAATACCATCACGTCCTCACTTTAGCCAGAAAGTTATACCAGCACTGACGAGGAAAACAGACACGTATGCACATGGCAAAAATTACAAGGCAGGCAAAATGATTCAGTTAATTTTGATGTATCGCGTGATTAATTATTTATTCGATACCGCGAATGAGAACTCCTGTCATGTTTTAATCTGGTGAGATCTTGTGACACGAGATCTCGTGACTGCGCTAGAGGACAGTAAAACAATACTGCTATACAAGCTTTACACTGACTACTCTAAAGTGGATCCAAGTTTAACTTCTGCAGCATTGTCCCTTGAGAAGATATACTGTTTGCTGACATGTTAGGGTGGAGTCACTTTTGGGAGATATTGTATAAAGTACAATATTTAATAAATAGATTTATTTAATAAATAGACAATAATGTATGAAAAAAGACGAAATTGTGTGACTGATGATGACCTGCATGGAAGTGTGCTGGATCTTTTTATGGAGCTCCTGTACTGACTGACATTAGACTGAGAAAGTGCACTTGATTAAGTGGCCCAGGGCTGCAAGTAGAAAGCAAAACATTTACTCATATCACCAGGAGGAAACACTGTGGTCTCGCTTCTATTTCCCCTACAGTGGTTGACTTAAACTTGAGTTTTGGGTCCAAGAAAATAGTAAAACTTGCCCACAGGCCACAGTTGGGTTGAGTCACACTGCTGCTGCACTTTCAGAACACATGTGTCATGCGTAAACATGACTGTGGCTGCCTGGGACTATGAATTATATAGCACTAGCGGGCAGCAGAAAAAAAAAAAATCACTTTGTTGATGCTGCATTCTCCTGTATCAGCACTGCTTTTTACTCGGAGTTCACTCATCAGCAAATGCCAGAATTAGCTTCAGATATGGCAACGAACATTTGGAGCATATGGCCAATTAAAAATCACTTTGTTCATTGTTCTGAATGCCTCCCTTTGGAATTCTGCAAGAACAACCTAGTTGGAGGGTTCAGGTTGGAGGTACAGGGAAGAGAGAAATGGGATTTTTCTATGCTGTTGTTTTGAAAGGCTAAATCCGAGGAGTGCAGCCTGACCTGAGCAACCACCGCATCCAGGAGCACCTCCACGTGAACTGTATATTAAGCCCCATCTTCATGCATGGACACTGTCCTGGAAAGCTGGGATGGGACGGGGAGCTGTTTTGCAGTGTTTTACAGAAAGGAAAACAAAGGAAAGGAAAAGAATTTCAAAGGAACAGAGCAGGGCAAGCAGATGGAGGACAGAGTGGATGAGCAGGCGGGATGAGGGAGTAAAAGTTGCATGAGGTCTGGCCATGGGGGAGAGAGAAGTGAGGCAGAAAAAAGGCAGAGGGAGCTGGGAGTGAAAATAGATTGAAGTACATATCTGACAAGCAAAGTTCATTGGATCTGGGAGGAGTGGCGAGCGGGAACATCCCATCCTGCTGGTGGTGGGACGTACCACACCGAATAGACAAACACATACAGTGTAGTGGGCGTTCTAAGACAAAGGGACCTGGTGTGGATCATATTTATTTAGACAGACATGAAAGCAGCGCAAGTGCCCACATCCACTTTCTAATACTGTAACCTGATTCCAAATGTGGGACAGTGGCTGACTTAGGGCGGGCAGTCCCAAACGAAGAATGCATCTACTTCCTGTAAGTGGATCTTTCAATAGAGGGCATGAAAAGAATGGGATTATTGTTACAGCCTTTTTTTTAAGTAGCTCCCTTGCAGTCACAGCTTCATTGCTATAGCAAGGATTTGGGCTTTCAAATCAACTCTGTAAACCGCATTTTGAAGAAGTCATTTTCTGCCGTTTATCCTGTTTAGTGTCACAAGTAAGCTGGAGCCTATTTCAGCTGACTGCGAACGAGAGGTGTGGTACACCGTGGACTCAATCACAGGGCACATATAGACAAACCATTCAACCATTCACGATAAGCAGTAGAAAATGAATGCATGAATATTAACAATAACATGAACAATTAACGATATTAACTAATTTCACACTTGTATGACTTAAGAAATATTACTGTATTAACTGTATTAAACCGTACTGCAAAATGGACATAAACCGGATGGACAAACTGATCCAGAAAGCCGAACAAGTTATCGGGACTCAGTTGGAGGCGTTTTGTAACAGTGAGAGAGAGGAGGACGCTAGACAAACTGCTCTCCATCATGGACAACCACACCCACCCACTCCATCGGACAATAGGGAGGCAGCGAAGCTCATTCTCCAACAGACTCCTCCAGTTCCGTTCCCACAGTGAACGCTACAGAACTTCATTCATTCCGCACGCCATCCAGCTCTACAATACCTCACCTGTATAAAAAGATAATTCACGACATTATTGCGCTGTGCTGTCTGTCCCCCGTTGTATAAAGTGTTTGCTGTATTTTTACACAGTTTGTAAATATGCAGATCTTGTTTATCTCATATTCTTTTTATTTATCTTATTTTTTTATTGTATTATTTTAATTTATTATATCTTATATTTTTTTCATATTGCATTGCATTTTATTTTATTTAGGGTGCTTGTCTTTTTCTTCTGCAATTGAGCTAAGTATGAGACAGAGCCATTATTGGAAAAAGACTAAATCAAAGTCAAATAATTAGTAAATTGTACTAAAAAGCATAGCCTATTTCATCGCTGCTCGACAGTTGTTTGATGACTCTCACTGCAATCCATTTGTGACGCTGATGTCAACGATGTCTAATGTCTAATTTGCATAACTGGCCATGACGCATGTGCCGGTAATTTTTATGGACGCTGTGGGCAACAAAAAGTGAGCCAAAAACATGAAAAGCAAAACAAATATGTTTAGAAATGCAAATTAACTTTAATCTGTCTCTTCATTTTGTGTGTGTGTGTGTTTTTTTTATAATATCACAAGCAAGAGGAGTCGCCTGTGCGTGCTTTTAGATGGAGGGGGGGCACACAGCAGCACTGGCTGCTGGTTGACAAGAGCGACAGGTGTTGAGAGTCTCCAAAAGTGACTCTAAAATTGTCCATAGGTGTGAATGTGAGTGTGAATGTGCTCTGTGATTGGCTGGTGACCAGTCCAGAGTTTTCCAGTGCTTTTTTGAAAAACAGAATCTAGAGGGGTCTGAATACTTGCTACAGAAGTTGGCAACACTGATCCCTCCTGCTACGTCTTCTTATTCTCTGGCAGACTCGGTGTGTTAAGAAGCAGAGTTAGGATGCCATCTGCTGAACGGAGTGTGCCATGATTAGTGGTGGCAAACGCACTCTCTATGCTGCTGTTGTTGACGCAAGTTGAGTTTGTTGCTTTGGAGTCTGTGATCTCAATACGTCCAAGCTTAAAATGACCAAAATACGGCAAAATACTGTAAGTCTTACATGTTATCATGGATGTGCCTGTTACTACACGGTCACAGCATGTATATAAAACAGTGGTGTTTAATACAGGGATTAATGGGTGGGATAGGTGAATCCCATTGCCTGCATTGTTAGTTGTGCTAACAGTTTTTGTCTATTTAGAACACACAGATAAGACAAAGACGTGTGTTCATGTCTCACATAAGGATTGTGGATGATGTGCAAAATTTGAAAAAAGTGTAGTTTTCCTTTAAGTGCACTGCATTACGAACCAGACGTCATCGCATATGGGTGACGTAGACCAAGCGACACAACTGTGGTAAATAAAAACTACAGTGACAGCTCAGAGGTGGATCGTTAAATTGTACAAAATAACAATAATATGCAATATATGCTGTAACACTTGTTTACGTCTGTCTTGTCACTGCCCTGTGTTCTGTATCTGTATCACTGTGTAGTGGCTTGCTTCAGGTGTGCAGTAGCAACTTGAAAGTAGATTTAAATTGACTGATATAGCCGTAAAGTAGAAGCTCTGTATTAAGACCTGCTGCGTAAGTCCAGCCTAATAATGCTCCGCTGGTAGCAGCATCTTGACAGCATCCAGTGGGATTGTGGATAAGGTTATTCATCACAAAAAGTAGGTCATTCTGCTCTATAAGAACATTGGTAGTGGTGATATTATTCCCGTTAGGGCTAACAATTCCAAACTCCCAGCTGGCATTTGAGGACGGTCTTCTTGTCGCTAATTATCTCTGGGGAAAGTGGAGGGTGTTGCCTAATTAAAAAGCAATCTGGGATCCCAAAATATTTCCCTGTCTTCAGCCGTCCTGGAGAGATGACTGGTAACCTAGTTTAAATGCTGGTTAATCAAAGTCATACTAGACTGCCAGTTAAATAGCATGTGTACCATCTCACAGGTTTGTTGTGTGTGATGATGATATGGCGCGTGACTGTAACGGGACTTTTGCAGTGACTAGAAGGTGGCATGGAGAGAGGGGAGGATAGTCATCCACTGCCAGGCTGTAATGAAGGCAGAGATTGGGCTGAGGCAGGGAGCCTGTTTGGAGTCAGAATGGATTGGCGATGCCTACAAGAGATGGATGGTGCCAGCCATGAATAACTCATCCACTTCTGATGGAGCACCTGTGCAGCGAAATGGTCAGAAGTAAGTCACGGCTGTGCGCCGCTGCCATTTTGCACTACATCAGCTCCAGTAGACACACTGGCTCACCTTGGCAGTAAATAGGCGTTTATACTGAAAATGTGCCGACTCAACGGTAAAACGTACACATTTGAATCAATCATTAGAAGCTGATCTTTTTATATGTCACAGCATTATGCATCACATGACCGGTGAGCCTCCAAAATGTGACCCTCAACTTTAAGATTGACTTCTAGAAGGCCATTGGCTTCCATTTAAACTTACTATACAGTAGTACGGCAGTGAGGGAGTGACCTCTTTTGGAGTTTTTTCTTTTATGTTAATGCAGATTGCTCATTAAGAGGACAACAAGAAAAAGAAGACAATCATTCACTTTTGTTTTAAAAAATGTCTTCAAATTGTTTGCGGACATTCTACTGTATGGCACCTACTTCGTGTTTATGCTTTTCCATTGGAAAAAGCAGGTACTATAAGGTGCAGTTTCAAAGGTGACGGAAACCACTGCTGGTTGTAGTTGGTCCAGTATTGATTGTATGGCAGTATGGACACAGGACACAATGACTGGACAGACTACAAACTATACCAGACAAGTGTGCATGTACAAGCTTGCGGTCGGATCAACAGACAGCGCACAACGTCCATACACAAAGAACTGAACAGGTGGCTGATAATGTTGACTTATGGCAAGAAGAAGAAGACCCCTGTATAGGTCTTGACCATTTATGTCAAGGTACACGTGTGGCCTGGAGATGTAACCATGTGTCATCTATACAGTATGTAGCAACTGCGAGAGGTACATAGAAATTCATGACATCAAGTATCGTTTGTATGTGACTTGAGTCACACGACTTGGACTCTTGTCAGACTTTAAATGCGACTTGAGGAGATCATCAAAGACTTGCAACTCGTATCGGACTTTGACATAAATGACTCGGGTTTTAATGCGATGACTTGAAAGTACCTGAGATTTTCAGTGAATGCGTCCCCATTGAAAGTATTCAACTAACATGGCCGTTCTTATGTAATTTCCAGCAAGACAGCATATTTTTCCCCTTTGAATCTGCCTCATTAAATGCATCTATTAATGTCCAATAAGGTTTAAGAACAAACAACGAATGTGTGGATTATATTTCTGGGACCAAATCCTGAATGCTATGTCAGTTCTCTGTTTCTGTCTCTGGTCTTATATTAGTAAAAAAATAAAACAATTCAAAATGCATTCATTGTATTTGACAAATTGAATAGATTGTTACATTGTTAAAATGGCATTTCATTTGGGAGACGCTAAACGGTGACCTGTATGACTTGTAAAGACTTGAAATTTTAAAACCTATGTCTTCAGACGTGACTCGACCTGTCTTGTCTTGACTTGAGACTTGACGCTTGACTTGGACTTGCACATCATTGCTTGAGACTTGACTCAAAAGATTTATGTGGGACTTGGAAAACACTGACTTGCTCCCACCTATGCTGACATGTAACACCTTAATAATCCCGCCGGTGTCATTTAATGGCTGATTGGATGATGCCGGTGTTGGACGTCTCCCACTGTGGGGTTATGGAAGTGGAATACAGACGAATTCGGACGGAATATTAGGGAAAAATATGCTTCGGCTCTCATGCACGTCTACTTTTTATGGCTTTTTTGCAACACTTATTCGAAAAGAAGGTCCGGCCTCAGTCAGGGTTGTTGAGACAAGATGAACATGAGAGGGAATGTTCCAATACTTTTGTCCAGCATCAAGTTAAGCTTGTGGTTTTCTGTAGGACTTATAGTGGTTAACTTATTTTTACACTTGGACAGTTGTGAATGTTAAAAATGGTACTGAAAACATAGTATGTACAGTTAAAGGGACTGCATGTAACTTATAGCTATAACTATCGACTACTATAGCTCCAAATTACATTTTTGAAACCAAAAAGTATCAGAACACCTCCACCAGCTAGCCTATGTTACCAATAGTGGTTCAAAAGAACATCCATTTTCTATGGTCGCAGGGGTATGCTGGAGCCTATCCCAACTGACTTCGGGCGAGAGGCGGAGTACACCCTGGACTGGTCGCCAGCCAGTCGCAGGGCACAAACAATCATTCACACTCACATTCATACCTATGGACAATTTAGGGTCGCCGATTAAACTAACATGCATATTTTTGGAACGTGGGAGGAAATTGGAGTACCCGGAGAAAACCCACGCACGCACGGGGAGAACATGTAAACCCCAAGTGGAGTTTCGAAGTCAGGTCTTCCCGATCTCCTGACTGTGTGGCCAACATGCTAACCACTCGGCCACCGTGCGGCGTTTAAAAAAACAGATTGTACAAAAAAAGTCTCTGTTTTTTAGGGGTGTCAATATAGTGAGTTAATTGCGATTAATTAATATTTATTGTGTTATTTTTTTAATCGCCTTAATCTAATTTTGAATCTCTGTCTTTACCATTTCTGTATAAAAATCTGTTTTTATGCATCGGGCCTCTTGTGGTTGAGTTGTTGGGGGTGGAAAACAATGTCAATCACACCCTGAAGTGGACATTGGTTGGCTGTCATTGTGTTTGGGCTTGTTTAGCCTCAGCTGATAGCAGCGCATTGTTGTTGGGAGGGCAAGGCGAGCAGCAGTGAGCAGCAGAGAGGAGACGTGAAAATGGAAGAGCATGTGAGAGCTGCCGGTCCAATGAATGGGAAATTTACATTTGAAAAACGCCCCGAAGGCACCATTGATAAAGATTCAAGATTCAAGAGTTTTATTGTCATACAGTATGCACAGTAAAACAGGTAGTTCTGCTCTGCAATGGAATTCTTGTTCTGTTCATTCTCCCAAAAAAGAAAGAATGAAGGGAGAGTGATATGCCTTCTTTGTAAGGAGTTTGCTTACCACCAAAGCAGCTCAAGTTTAGGCTGCCACATCAACACAAAGCGCCCAGTCGCAAGTGCAGCCACATCTAACGTTAGCAGCAAAGCCATAAGCAATTTAACGAACCATAGCAAAGCTCTTTGCCAAACTAAAGTCGAGGAGAAACACCCCCGCGTATGAGCAAGTCTGCCACCGACAGGCTGATTAATGTTCTTGCGAGGTGGATAGCGATGAACTGCAGGCCGATAAACACACTGGAAGACAAGGGGTTAACAGAGACGTTGCAAACTGCGTCCAGTGACCTATCGTACAAGCCACCGTACTTCAGTGATGACCAAAATCAGCAAAATGTACGAAGGCGAAAAGAAAAACAAACACGATTTTGGTGGAGGATTCATCCAAGTGTGTTGCTATAACAGGAGATTACATGGATCTGATATTTTATGTTATTATTTTCAAAGAACACAGCAATATTGCCCCTGGTGGTCGGAACTAAAGCTTGCAGGCAGCACTTGGGACTCGTCTCAAATACAGTGGAATGTTAATGGCATCTGCTCAAGTCTCTTATAAACAATAAATTACTTTATAAAGACACTTTTTTGTTATTTATCAATCTTTTCATCTGCCACAATAATATAATGAATTTAAATGGAGATGCCTCAAAGTGAGGGCTTTTCCCAGCAATATTCAGGCAAGATTAAAAGGAGATTAATTAATTAATTCATTAATTACAGATCATAATTATTTAATCTCTCATTTAAAAAAAATCTTTTAACTCATAATTTTCACAATTATGAATTAAACTGCATAAAAATTGTCGTACATTTCCGTTCGGCCTGAATAAAATAACTGCCGTTCATGGCTGTTGGTATTCACGCACATGTCCCTGGTGCGTACACACACACAAAAGCAGTCTCAGAGAAGGCACCATCAATCTACATTGATCTTGTTATGATAGGCTATACAGTCATCCCTTGTCTTTCACGGTTAGTGACATCAGAAATGACACAAAGGAGAATTCCTCATTCATAAATGGAATATTTTCATAGTTAGAGCATAGAAAACCTATTTACAACCTTCTAAATACAGTTTTTAACATAATTAGACATGAAATAATACCTTTACACTCGTATTAATCAAAATGTAGGAGATATAACAACAGAAAATAAGACATAATACAGACTCACATGTTTGCGTTGTTTTTTTTTTTTGCTGTTGTTTCTTTCTGAGATGGCTATTGTCTCATCAGTGTAACATAATGTAACATTACTGACACCTAGCGACCGGTGTAGAATACTACACACCACAACGTGTCTTTCAATGCGTCTGAATGTCTAATACAGTCGTCCCTTGCTACAGTGCAGTTCGAAGTGAAAAAAGTTCTCCTCTCACTTCGTGTGGAAGTGATACGTTTTCTTTGTCCTTCTTCCCCACTCCGTTTGAAACACTTTATTAACTTTAGAATAAATACATTGGAGGCTAAGTAGTTAGCTCGCTAGCATGATGTGTTTAAAGTCGTGGCTGTCTCTTGTGTCCTTGCAGCGATCCTGTAGCCTGTGCATTAGCAATGTGATGCAAACAAAGAATAATAGGAGTGTAAAGGTGATTATAAGGGTGCTATTTAATGTCTACTAGGCTCTAATAATGATTAAAAATGTATTTAGAAAGCCATAAACAGGTTTTCTATGCTTTAACTATGAAACCATTCCATTTATTAACATTGAATCCTTTCATTCATTTTCTGTGCCACTAAATCCTCATTAGGGTTGCGGGGGTATACCGGAGACTACCCCAGCTGACTGTTGGGCGAGAGGCATGGTACACCCTGGACTGGTCGCCAGCCAATCGCAGGGCACATATCGACAAACAACCATTCACACTCGCATTCATACGTGGACAATTTAGAGTCGCCAACTGACCTAACATTGAATAATATACAGTATATTGAAGCCTAATTTGCGGAAATCGCGGTCTGGAACCAATTAACCGCAATAAACGAGGGACGACTGTATTTGTATTTTAGTTCATTTACTCATTTTTACCCTTTTTGCATTTTTATTTTTAATTTAGCTGAAAAATATGTAAATTTCACTTAAACATGCATATTTTTTGGCTGTTGTCACCCATGAAACAGCCGTGATTTATAAATTTTTATATTTTGAAAAACCGGGATAGAGTGAAGCGGTGAAATTTGAACCGCAACGTGGCGAGGGGCCACTGTACATTCAGTGATAGCTGATTTGACTTGTGGTTGTATGTTATTCGCTAAACTTTGCCAAAGTGCTATCATTCTCTGACAACAAACTAACCAGTAACTTGTGCGTGTGTTAAGTCGGCGTAGCTTACGTACTGAAAGCAGGAAGAGGCGGGATATAATGCTTGCAGTACGTTCCATTGTTGCCGCCCTTGAGGAAGAGAACGTTGCACACAGTCCCTTTAATGAAGGTTTTATGATGGTCACAGTGATTTCCATTATTTCCAACAGAGAAAATACTGACAACAAATTCCAGCATCCTGGAAAAAAGTTGTGTTCAACCTCAGAAGTTCCAATGCTTCGCGAATGCTTAAGACATCTTCTGGCCGTCATCCGCGCTCATGTTGGAGGGTGTTTCCAGTGTCAGAGGCCAACAGGGAGCATCTTCCAAAGACATTTCAGCATTCCTGGTTCGTCATCATTCATTTTGGCAGCAGGCGCCCTCAGTTTGCAAGAGGACGACACCCACTTGTCAGGAACTATCAGCCAAAGAAGCTGTCACTTTTCTCATAAAAATATAATTTGGGTTTAGACCACATTGGAGTGAGAGACGTTTGTGGATTATAGGTAAGTACTCGAAAGCTTGTGATGACTCCTGTGTGTGCATATTCCTCACAATGTTCCACAGTCGGCGCCGGGATTGTTTCAGCACGGTTTCGGTCGGCTGCGCGTAAGCCCTTTATATTGACAAATTCAAATGTATGCAAATATCACAAGACGCCATGTTGGCTGACAAGCAGCCGGCCCTTGCCATCAGTTAAACTGCTGAAGAGATGCTTGTGCAGCAAATAGCACCGTCAAACGGATTTCTTCCTTTCTATAAGGAGGGTCACTTTGCAAGACAAGCCTTCCCCCCCCCGCTACAAGGGCACGCTGACCTAATTCCTAAGCTAACAAGCATGTAAACTGCACTCCTCCCAAGGCTGTGAGAGGCGGAAATGTATTTGTGTGCATACGGGACAAGAGAACACAAGACGGCTGGGGATATTTGTAATTTACCTGCCAAATAAAGGTACCCTGAAGGCTTATAGTCCATTCCAACAAACTAAAACTTAAAATCATACAAGAGTATACACTGTGCTCTACACCCCTCACATTACAGTGTAACCAGGATTCGTTTTTTTTGGCCCAAAAAAATTGCTAAAAAGTCAGAGCTGTCAAAAATAGCTAACTAATTTTTAATCATTATTTACGTTACATTTTTTAGCGTAATTATGCATCCTGGCAAGTTACGACGACAGACGGAGGCACAGTGTAGTGTCCCCACAGAGTCACACAGAGTCTGACGCTCTTTTATAACTTTATTCTAGCTTGAACACATCAGCAGCGGTGCAATCTCCAACTCCAAACAAACACGTCTCTGGTCCATTTCTCATTGAAACAACACTTCCTCATTGTCACTAGACCAGAGCTACTGGTCAATCTTTGGGACTTTGTCGGTCGGTCGCGAGAATATTAAACATTATTATTACTTCAGTGACCTCCCCTCCCGGAGAACGACCAACATGCACACATTTTGACGACTGGACACGCTCGTATGCCTCGCTGCCCTCTAGGCACACAACCCGCAAGCTCCAGCCAGGAGCCCAGTCCCGGAAAAAACTTGGTATCAGCGCACGTACAGCGGATCGCCCCGCCGCGAGGTTAAGCGAGGGAGAGAGAGTGAGCGACAGAGCTCGCAGCGATGTGCCTGAGCACCCAACAGTAGTTATTGCACATTAAAATGGCTCCAAATCTGCCTTTGCTACCCCACAAGCCTGACCGGGACGAAGGTCCACAAAAGTAGGGGTGGCCAAAGTGCGGCTCGTGGGCCATCTGCTGCCCGTCGCTCATTTGTCATAGCATCACTGCAGAAACAAAATAAAATGTAAAAAAACAGCAAAAATGTTAAAAAAAGATGAAATGTTGATGCCGACACACCAGTAATAACACAAAGCTTTGTATTTAAAGAAAAAGCTTTAAACATCTATCACTTTTGACTTTACTTTCTACATATACGCACACACACACACACACACACACACACACACACACACACACACACACAGATATCAGCTCTTAAATGAATCTCTTATGAGCTATATTTGTTATCATCATTATATTTGTACAAACAAATGTACCTTCAGTTGTAGCAGGCATTAAAATGGATCAATAAACTGAAGAAACAAGGGTGGTCTAATCATTTTCCTTTCGGTTTTCATCTGACCTTTTGGAAAGGATTAATGACGAAAACAGAGGATCCACTGTATTTAATAGCAACATAAAACTATGAGCAGTCGTCCCTCGTTTATTGCGGTTAATTGGTTCCGTGAAGTAGAATTCAATAATAAGAAATGTAATATTTTCGTAGTTATGGCATAGAAAACCTGTTTACGATGATCCAAATACGTTTTTTAACATTATTAAAGCCATCTCGACATGAAATAAGCCCCATATAGTCACCTTTACATTCATATTACCCAATATAGTACCGTACATATAATCGGAGAAAGTAAGCCATGTAAGACGGTTGGGCTTTTTGACTCACGGGCCGTATTGAGTTAACAAAATTGGCGGGGTGGGGCAAGACTATACATTTGATACAAGCACAATATTTTACAGTCCACCTGGAATTATTTGTCTTATTTTAACTGTAAAAGTGTCATCCAATCTGCTATATGTGCTTGTGTCCCTTTTTTCAGAAACGCTTTAAACATCAGACCACATCAAATAACCAAATTGAATTTTACAGTTCTTTTTACTGAATAAGACACCCGGAAAGTACATGAATAAAGGATGTGTGATATACAATAAGATATATCAACTATGAATGATAAAACATTGACCGTTGAAGAGTATGTGAAGGTCCCTCCTTTTTTTTACTTCCCAGAGGGAAGTAGGTTAAATTGTGCGTCACATACTTGTTGACTTGTGTTTGTTTGACACCATGGGTGAGGTAGTTGCATGTGAAAAGCCACTTGAACCATCAAAAGGTTGTCTCAGATTGACTCTGACTACTTGCAAGTCATGTTGCCAGCTTGTATGTTATATGAAATACTTTGGAAGCAACTGGCGGGCCGGATTCAAACGCTTTGAGGGCCAGATGTGGCCCCCGGGCCGTAGTTTGCCCACCCCTGACCTATGTCATGTTTTGCATCATGTTGTCGCGTTTAATCTTTCAGATCACCGGGCCGACCCCACCACTGCTTTTCTAGTCAAGAAGTCGTGTTAATTTAGAAGCAAGCAAGCAAACCCAGTGACATTTGCGTTTGTCAGAGCCCCCTTCCTCCACTCGCCGTCATGTCCTACTTTTCTGTCATTTAGAACAAATTCACGTCATTTTAACGAGCATCTGAGCTAGTAAATTTGCATTGAATGAGCTTCCTCCTCTCCCCTGTCAGGGAAAGCACTGGCGCTCTCGTTAAAGATGGAACTTAAGTTGGATGGCCTCATCCCTCTCCACCATTGTTACTTATGAGAAGTGCGGAAGTCTGCTGTGAAGACCAGCTCCAGTCTTTTAATGTGCTGGTGGTAACAGGATCTCTTAAGAGAGGCTGTATGGATCTGAGATCCAAGACACAGCAATCAATGACTTCCCTGAAAAGATACCAAAGGATACACGCCCACTTGTTTAAATGTACCCACGCATACAGTATGACTGTTTCCTGCTGTTACTCTTTAGCTGCTTCAACTTTTAGCTCATCTTTAACCCACTTCTTCCTCAATTCCATCACATGCACTGTTTGTTTACTGAGTCGGGATATGTGTCCGATATGTGGCCCCATGGGGCCCCACTTTTCAAGGAGATACATGAAGCCGATCACTCCACGTCAGGTGTTCACAGATGGGGAACTGGCAAAATGGCAGCTTTCATCAGGTCATGTCCACATAAACTCAGGTTATCTTTAATAACACCCATTTTTAGATGTGTTTTGGCTTGACATCCTTGAAAACTGAGCTCTTTCTGACTTTTTGGACCAGAGTGGACTTTCCACTCCATCTTCAAACATTTGTGCGAAGATGAAGAATATGTAGCGGTTTAACACGCAGCTGTAAATTGGTTTAAAGAAAAAAAAGATCTGCATCTCAGCTTTGTGTTACAGGTGAGAAAGCATATTATTTTTTATTGGTAGATGTGTCATCAGAGGTGTGGGGTTAGTGTCAGAGGTTAAAACCTCTGACATTGGCTTTTTTTTGTACTTAATTAGCTTGGTTTGCTTGGTTTGACTTGAATAAACTCACTTCACGACCCTGGGAAAATGTCTGTGGTGAGGATAAGACCGGTTGAGAACCCATAATATCCGATGAAAAGCATACCACACCATGCTATTTTATGTTGCAATTGCAGTAGTACAAGCATTATAAAATAGCTGCATACAGTGTCTGTTTGACTATTGATTGTTATCCATCAATTTGTTGGTAAAAATGGACGATAATCAAAGAGCAGAAGCAATTATGTAACTCCAGTTGATTTCTAGTCTGTTTCATACAATTCATTCTCCTGCCTGGCCAGAACATTTCATGCAGCTATTATTGTGTGTTGGCGTGTTTCCTAAATGGACTGCGACCCCACCCCCCCCTTCCTCTGGACTCAAGCCTCCATCCATTTAGAAACAATACTCACAATAACCCTCCTCTGGATGCCGGTCACTAAAGCGCCTGCATCCATTTGCGGAGTGCTGCTCGTCTGCAGGACTCCGCTCGATTCATTTTTTTTTCTTCTGCGGGGGGAAATTGGTGAGCTGATTGGCCTCTTTGCTCATGGATTAGCCATTAAAAAGCTGTTAGCCACTCTCTCGCTATCATCTCAATGCAATCATTGCATCAGGGATAAGGTCATTATACAGTGAGCGCAGAGAGGTTAAAATCCCCCCTTGAACTCTGCTCAGAAGGAGTTAATGGACAAATTATGACTCCCCGTGTGATATCATTGCTTTTGAGGCTGTATCGTCACACTGGAAAAAAAGCCATTAAGAGGTGTTCAAGGCTGTGTGCTTGAGTTTATCTCTCAGAAATGGACACTGCTACAACTGCATATTTCTTCACTGGTTAGCGCAGGGGTCGGCAACCTTCAAAAGAGCCATTTTGCCTCCTCTTCTAGTAAAGAAAAATAGTCTGGAGCCACAATCTGCATATCAGTGCAGTCAATATCGTTTACATCCCTGGTTCCCAACCTTTTTGGACCCACGGACCGGCTCGTGTTGCCACATACCTCTCAGATTAGCTCTAGCTAACGAAACATCAAATTTAAATGAATACAGACCCACCATCCACCAGTACGAGCCTGGACTTTGTTGAGAGAAGATTCTAACGTTGCTGATGTAACGTTGTCTCCAATTAACCTGACGTTGTGCACCGGACAAAAAGCACATTAGCATATATATATATCATAATAATCTAATATTTCCTTCAATATGTCATCTTCACTGTTGTAAAGTTGTGGAAATTATGTTTGCGACATGTATTTTCTCACAGGCAATTCGCACTGTCTAACATTTGCAGCATTTCTTGAAGAGCAGCAATGTTGCGATCTTTTGCGATGCAGCAAAGTACACTTTCTGTGAGTACATGCCATTTTGAGCCGCTCTGTTTGTATTTACAGTAGTTTGTCAACCAAACGTCTCAGTGGGTGTTGACTTTACGTCGAAGGCTGTGCATGTTGACGTGTATTTTTTTCCCCTTTGGAAAACTGGGACAGTGGTTATGTTTTCGGTGGGCAAGTTCATTGCGTTGCCTTTTTTTCAAATTCAACAAACTGGCTCGACTGTGTTGATGGGCTCGTCTTGCTTATTTGGTTTGAAGCCGAAATATTCCCACATCGGGGCTGTGGCATTTGGCCTTGCAATCATCTTTTCCCTCCTAACTCCTACCATGTTACCTTGTCTTGCTCTTCACGAGGCTACACTCTTCTGTGTGTATGCCCGTGGCCCCGCCTTCCCCCGCAGAGACAAAGAGATTGAATGACTGACAAGAGGGCTCATGCCGTTGTTTTACGGAACAAACTCGCCCGGGGCTGAATCCAACACACAGCGTAAACTCTCTTTCTGCCTGTTTGGAGTTCGAGAGAAGAGGAAAATAGATATGAAACAGATATGGATGCACATGGCAATATATCAACGCCGGCAAAATTATTGAATTCATTTTCATTTATCGTGTCATTAATTAATTTATTTATTAAGGTCCCAGGCGTAGTGCCTGCCCGCAACACAGCTTTTTTCTGTTTGAATCTCGTGACACCCTTAGCGTCGGGTAATGCTCCCACCTCTTTTACTACGTCCAAATGTGAATAATTGCTTCCCTTCACTGCGAACAGACATGACTTTAAGCATGAGAAGATTTGTTTGCTTTACAAATAGCAGATATCTGCAGTTTGTGCTCCCCAAGTGAAAATGAATGTGTCTGTGTGTCACGTAGGTGGGCCCTCACGGTGGTCTTCCTCACACTGCGACTGCTGCTGCAAGAGCCACAAAAGCGAACGCGAGGGCGAAAGCGGCACTTCCTTCAACGAGCTCTCCACTTCCTGCTCTGAGAGCCAATCGGAGGCCAGCTCCCCTCAGGGGACCGTCATCTGCGGCCCTGTGAGTCGACGCCCTAATATCCAGTCCCTGGATCGACCCATGAACAAGGGGCCCGCTCACATGCTGCAGCAGGCAGAGATGCGACGTAAAACTGACATGCTGCGCGTCAGGACCTTCGGAGTCCGCGAGCGAGAGGCTGCGAAGAGGAAAGCCAACAAGGAGAAGATGACTCCCGAGCAGGAGCTGCAGAAATGCATCCAGGACTTCCATCGCATTAGGATTCCCGACCGCTTTCCAGAGAGGAAGTACATGTGGCAGTCGGAGCTCTTGAGAAAATATCCTCTCTAATTAAGGAGCAGCATCACGTCACCATTGGATAGACATTAGTTTGCACCCACAAGGGCACATATTGTACTAAAAAATATAACTACAGGCTGATTCCGCCATGTTGTGCATCCCCACCGCACACACACAACTCTGATTATGTCTATGAGGTGAAACGGATCCCTCCCTGTTGACATTTTAATGTATCTCTTGACCTCTCCGGAGAGTCCCAACGGAAACGGTGCATCACAAGCACGGTTCATAGCGATCACTATTTTTAGCGGGTTTCTGCAGGGTCGCGCACACAGTAAGTACAAGGCAGTGTGAGTCATTGATTTGTAAAGTGTACCACCGTGTATGATATGCACACGTGTAAAATCAGGTTACTCCTGTTGGGGCTTACGTCACCAACCTCTCTCCACTTTGGAGGCGGTCTGAAGCATAAAGCAACCTCAGGGGCAACATCATGTCAAGCTACCACCTTCTTTATGTGCTCTTGTCCAATTCTTTCCAAAGCAGACGGCGCTGTGAGTCAACAAAGAGATCACTATACTCCACGGATAACACAAACTTGTAGTAGGCTTTGACAATGGCACTGCATGTCATTTCACCATTATCATAGGTATGCAATATCACAAAAGATGGTGTGATGGGACGGAGAAAGCACTGCCTGGATCTGTTTTGCCATTGTAAAACCTTCCGTCTCATGTCATTGTGTGTTGGATTGATGACGTTGTGTATGTAGAGTATGTAATGCAAGTGGATGTTGGACTAATCTTGCATTGTAAGTGTGCATACAAGCAAATAAAAGGCGAAAAATTGTATGGGTTAATAGTCAACTTTCTTGTGACACACAATCAAACGTTTACTGCAGTTATTTGGTTCCAGAAGTTTTGCAAAATAGGACTCAATATTAATAAATTGAATATTTTCATAGTTAGAGCATAGAAAACCTCTTTGTGACTTTCTAAATACGTTTTTTTTTACCATTATTAGAGCCAGACATGACATTATTACACATGAAATAACACCCCACAGTCACCATTATACTCCTATTATTCTTTGTTTACACCACATTGCTAATGCGCAGGCTACGGTATCACTGCAGGGACACAAGAGATGACCACGGCTTTAAGCATAGCATGCTAGCGAGCTAAAATTAAAAGAGGGTTTCAAACAAAGTGGGGAAGAAGGACAAAGGACAAAGCCAAAAACATACCACTTCCACAAGGAATGGGAGGAAAACCTTTTTTTAACATATTGTCTAAATTAAGCACTTCAAGCAAAAAAAATAGGTCAGTAAAATAAAATACATATATGAGGCGTTCAAAAGACCCATTTAAAGATGCTGTGAATGATACGTTGTCAGTAATATTACTGTAATGTTCAGACTTGATCGCCAGAACAACATACTTTTATTGCAGGTTTGAATTACCTCACACAATAATCCCTTATAAAAATCTCTGATAAAAACCCAGGCGGGCCGCACGGTGGCCTAGCCCTTAGCATGTTGGCCTCACAGGAGATTTTGTGTTTGTATCTCCGTTGGAATATCTCTGTGTGGAGTTTGCATGTTTTCTGTGGGCTCTCTCTGGATACTCACGCTACTTGCCACAATCCACAAACATGCATGTCAGGTTAATTGCCGGCTCTAAATTGTCCATACAGTAGGTGTGAACATGAGTGTGAATGGTTGTTTGTCTATATGTGACCTGTGAGTGGCTGGCGACCAGTCTAGGGTGTATCCCCTCCTCTTGCCCAAAGGCAAATAGGATAGGCTCCAGTATACCCGCAACCCTAGTGAGGACAACCACTATACAGAAAATAGATAGATGGATGGAAAAACACGGGCTAATGTTGCGGCCGTAAGCCACGCTAAGCTAAAACTTAACTCTGAACCCTTGACCTCACTTCCTGTCTGCCTGCCACTCACACAAGCATGAATCTTATTTATGTCTTAAATGGCTTATTTACTCTTATGATACTACAGTGTATTTGGTGATACAAGTGTAAAGATGACTATAGGGTTGTCAGTTCATGTCTGTGAGGCCTCTAATCAAGTTAAAAACGGTATTTAGGTTTTCTATTCTCTGACTATGAAAACATTCAATTTATAAATACAGTATCCTATTTTCAAGACAGTTTTCTCTGTGACGCAGTGCACTTGTCCACCACTGTAAACTCCAACCACAATAAAATAAAACATTGTTAAATGTATACCTAAGAGTGGATCACTGTGGATCACAATGTGCACACTATGTTTAGGGTACAGACTTGTGCAGTTTCCCATGTTGCATCCATAAAGAGCGTGGCCTGGGGATCATACTGCATACTGTGAGGCCTTAAGACAGCCTCTGTGATGATAAATGAAGCAGTGGCTCTTCCCTCCTGGGACAGCCCGTGTCCTCAATGACTAAGATAAATGCTGTAAGGGCTTTGTTATGCCGAGAAACGTGACAATATCCAGACAATTACGCTTCAACAACCCTTCTATTCACTCAGTCAAACATTTTGACAGTGGAGCCATAGGAATGTAAAAATTGTATGTCCCAAGTTAACTGTCTGACGTTAGCATTAAAATACAGTAGAAGAATAATGTTTGACTTGCAACTTTTAAAAAAATGATAATATCTTTGAAGACCTGGCAGGATACTGTGGTGTGATCGCAACACATTACCAGCACACGTTATACCAGGATTTCTAGTACCTGGTCAGCCTGAGCGTTAATCATGCCAGAGCGATGCTTGTGGGTGACATAAACCACTGCTGGTTTCTTACTGGTTGATACAATCCTTCACGTCTGCAGCAGTGTGACATTTACAGATACATGGCTAGAAATTAGGGATGCTCCAATCAGGGTTTTATCTTGCCGATTCCGGACTGCAATAGTGCTATCCACAGGTGATCGGCTTTTGTGATCGGCGTTGCCGGCGTTTTATCAGCGTACACCAATCACACAATTTTTTGCAGAAATCGGCCCATACTGACCGATCGACTGGAGCATCCCTACTCAAAATGAGAATTTAACTTTACCTCAAACTATTGCTGTACAGTAACTCTAGATGTGGCCGTATTATTTCCTCTATAGTTTTGCTGCAACAGCCCGTTTTCTTGCTGCCCTCTTCTCCAATAAAATTAGGGTGCGCTGACATTGCATCATTAACAAGGCTGTCCACGGCTGGCCCACACTCACACTGCGCTGCAGGCATACTATGTTGATGTATCCAATCAATTCATAATATAACACTCCAGTATTACTGCAACTTTTCTGATTTGGTGTCTTTTTTGATTCATCCATCATTCCATCTTCTTCCGCTTATCAAAGGTGGGGTCGCAGGGCAGCAACCTAAGCAGGGAAGCCCAGACTTCCCTCTCCCATCTACTTCCTCCAGCTCTTCCTGGCGGATCCCGAGGCGTTCTCAGGCCAGCTGAGAGACATGATCTCTCCAATGTGTCCTGGGTCTTCCCCGAGGCCTCCTACCAGTTGGACGTGGCTTTAACGCCTCCCCAGTGAGGCGTCCGGGAGGCATCCTGACCAGATGCCTTAGGTTTTTTTTGAGTGATTCTCCTTATTTCTGTTGTGCAATGTGACGGTTGTCGTTAACAAATGGTGGAAGAACATTAATTACACACGTGTACCGTACACATGTGCTCGTGCATGAGCAAGGGAAACAACTAGGGGTGTCCTGATCCGATATTGATATGGGGCCAATATCAGCAAAAAACGAGTATTGGATTTTATCATCCTGCATCTAAAATCTCCGATACCGGCTGCCAGAGGATGCAGGTGTGTGTCAACAAACACGATCGCTACACAAATTCCAATATGTGTTGCAGACTTTCCCCCTCTTTTATATGTTACTTTTTTTCTTGCAACAGAGAAGGCTTTGTAATCTTAGCAGTATACTTACGGTGTTGAATAATTGGAGCATTTCGATGACTGTATGACAAAATGACAAATCTATAGTTTTCTGTTATGAAGCAATTATTTCTGCATTTCACATTTGAGTTCCAACAATGTTTGAAATTGTATTTTTAGTATAAATTGTGCTTGTTGTTGCTCACTGTAAACTGGAGCATATCCATACTCGGCTTCACTCGACGACAGCCACAGGGTTAGGAAATGCAGGGAAAGGTGGCTTCTCTGCGTTTTAAGGTTGTTTGCTGAACTTTTTTCCCGTTATGATGGACTGTCTTAGTAATAGCGTTTTCCGGAATACATATTTGAACGGTTTCCACATGCAAAAATGGCGCATGTATACAAATACGCGTGCTTGCCCCCCATCTCTTTGAGGTGGGGCCGACAACAACTGGAAAACTGTACAAAAACTCTCAGTTTGAAAAACAAAATCATTTTCTGAGTCTATAAAATCCTGATGTGTTTTGGACGGAATATATTCTTGCACTTAGCAAGGATAATATGGTTCTGAATCCTAATAGGCCAATAAAATAAAATCAATGACTTTGATTCTGCGTATGTGTCAAGGTGTGACCTGTCCAAGGCCGGGCCCAGGTGACCTTGGAGGCCTATCCCACACAAGCACCTGAATGAGGCTATTGCCACACCGACAGATCGATAATCTCAGATCCTGCATTCGGCCTCTCAGGCTTTACAGTGGGTCGATAACCAACATCCTCTTCTTGGATACAAAGTTACATTAAATCTTCAATCAAAAAAAAAAAAAAACATCTCTGCCACTGAAAGCCAGCTGCAATTATCCAGCAGGGTTGCCAGCCGACTTTGCACTTCCCACCACGGTTCTCTACAGAATGAGACATTTCTGACAGCATGATTACAGCCTTTGTAACAGGAAATTACTGTGAGAATAACTGCTTATCAGAAATGTATGACCAGAAAAGATGGTTGTTCACACATTCACACCAATAATGGAGGCATGATGTAAAACCAATGCAAACAGGATTGTATTTGTCAAGCAGTGAATGAAGGGATTAAACTGCATTAGAAGGCAATTCTTTTGCGGCGAGAAGTGCTGCTATTGTCTGGAGTTCCACATCAAGAGGCAGGATCATTTCCGAGCTGGACGGCTGCAACAGAAAGATGAAATCTTCAACTTATCTCTTTCATGTGGAAAAACATCCCAGCTCTGAGACAGGGTGCCTGCAGCCTGGTCTCCATAAATATCTCCCGTTTTTTTCATCTAAATTTAGATGAGTGACATGTCAGAGTTGAATAAACACAAGAGAAGTAAGTGGAAAAGAGGCTGACTAATGACAGGAGTTATGGCCTTTCTCCTCAGGCTCACATCTTTTGTCATTTGCATATCATTGGGCTGGCAAGTTAGTGAGTCCCCAGGGGTTATGCTACACTAAGCTGTCGCTTTTATTGACACTTAATACACGAAGGAGTGTAAATTACATCACCAAACGCTGGCGGTCTGTGGTCATACTGAACTAATAATGGGAACAATAAATTCAATTGCTGTTGAGGTCAAATAGACTGGGATTTAATCCAAATGAAAAATATGCCTGCAAAAGTCACACAAAACTTTGGCGTTCCAACTGCCACCATGCATGGTTTCACAGGAAAAATCTGCAAATTAAAAAAGCTTGGATTTCAATTTTTTTTCAACAATAAGCTGTTTTTTTCCATAGAAAACACATCTCATTCACTCTAAGTTAGTAATAATTTATATGGTAATACAAGTAAAGGACCACACATTTTATGTTTATCTTATGCTTCACTGATAATGTTTTCTCGTTCGCATGTGGTTTGGTGGTATTTGAATATGGGGCTGTCTTCGACTAAGGATTTTCACAGTCAAATCTGATTCATTAGATTTTGTCCAGAGTCGACTAATATTTGAATATATTTTTGTTTTTTTCAGAACAGAGATCCCGAGAAATAAACAGATCTCATTTGCAACTTTTTCCACCTCAAAGAAACAGGCTAAAACACTCAGATAAAACAAATGAACCTGGTCGGCGTGCAACAACGGTACCTTAATTCGTTTAGTGACACTTGATGTGTCCGGATGTTTTTTTCATTTCAAAATAAGTCGAGCATATGTGAAATATATTAATGTGAGCTGTCCATGACACACCCAGAATGGGTCAACAACCACTTTTGGGTCCTGACCCACCAGTTGAGAATCACTGGCCCAAAGGGTTTAAATAAAGCATGCCAGAACATTTCAGAAACTACTGTTTTCCTATAATTATCCCACCATCTTTTCCATATAAATGTTAATAGCTGTTATAGGTACTGCCCCTGGGCCGAGCCACTGTATCTCCAAAGCTACCAAAGTATACTTTATGTCAGATCCTGCAGAGTATTAAATGGATTCAGGAGGGCTACCAGAATGTTTAGAGTGATAACTAACGATGAATGCTGCTGAGGATGTCAATGAGTTTGTGTCGGTGGCTGTAACTCAGTGCTGGCGCCAGAGCGAGCTGAGGGAGCACACAGGGCGCCAAACAAATGGACAAGCACACTCAGGCGATGACTCTGTGGTTACTGCTGAAGTCAGCACTATAAAGTGACACCTGTCAGGGCAGATGTGTTTGTGCATGCAATAATATGGTGAAATATTTAGTGCAAAAAACTACAAACAGTACAAAAACCATTAAAAAATGATGTTGAATGTCTTCACTTTCGGGCCGCACGGTGGCCTAGTGGTTAGCATCGGGAAGACCTGGGTTCGAATCTCCGTTTCGGCATTTCTGTGTGGAGTTTGCATGTCCTCCCCGTGCGTGGGTTTTCTCCAGGTACTCCGGTTTCCTTCCACATTCCAAACATATGCATGTTACGTTAATTGGAGACTCTAAATTGTCCGCAGGTATGAATGTGAGTGTGAATGGTTGTTAGTCTATATGTGCCCTGCGATTGGCTGGCCACCAGTCCAGGGTGCACCCCGCCTCTCACCCAAAGTCTGGGCTGGGATAGGCTCCCTGTGACCCTAATGAGAACAAGCGGCATAGAAAATGGATGGATGGATCTTCACTTGATGAGGTACAGCTGCACAAGCTAATCAGAGACAATGTTTTGTATCTGTTCAATGTTCCAATTTTTAGCATAATTTTTTTAGCATTATTAAGTAAAGATAGTATTTATGATAAAGCCCTTGTATTAGATGGAGTGCAATGTTGTGGCTAGCTGTCACATGTTTACTCATCACATTTGACTGTTGTTGTCAGATATTCTTAGTTGTGTAGAATAGAAGCATTCTGCACTCCACCTAGACTGTTATTCAGGTAGAAGACAGTATCTATAACATCAATCTCTGGCAAGGTCAGGAGCTGGAAGCTGGAAGACTCCTTGTAAATATTGTAGAGCAGAGTTTGACGCCAATTAGACTGTTCCTCTTCCCGCATGCAGTTGCACCCTGGCAGGAACAACTCATGCAGGATTCGGCTCCCACTCGTCTGCCAGGGTTGATGGTGATGACATTCGTCACAGTTTTTTTGTCATTCCTTTCTCTGGGTTCATTTGGGATCTCTTCCATTGGTGCTCCCACACAGTGGACTTGGCAGAATCAGGCCGAAGTTTAAAAAAAAAAAAAAAAAAATACTCAGTGTACTGAGGTTGTAAATTGCTTAGCATTTTCCCTGCAGGCTCCATGTGAAACGATACTATACATGCAGTGCAACTCCAAGGGCAAACACAGTCCACTCCCTAGTGGATGCTAGTGGATTTTTTCCCCCAAAAAGAAACATGGGAAATAGAAATAATCCATTCCAGGGTCATACTGCCGCTGTCATAAATGATTAACTGTATAGGCAAATTTATAAGTGTAAATTGTGCTTGATGAAAGCCCAATCTTTTGATATGCTAATTCCTTAAATTCCTTACTATCTTTAATGCCGAAAATCCGTGGAGGAGTCTGATTCGAGTCTGAATCAGAAACATATTAAATCGGAATCTTCCTTCTTGGTATATTGATTCAATGCACATATATAAGTGAAATGTATAATTTTGTGGTCATATTTACTGCAATTTTGATATTCTTCCCAACTTCCTTAATAATCTGAGATGAAATACGCTATATGTAACGCATACACGCACGGGGAAAACATGCAAACTACACAGAGAGATGCCCAAATGGAGATACGAACCAAGATCTTCCAGATCTCCAGAATGTGTGGCCAACAAGCTAACCACTAGACCACTGTGGGGCCCCTGCTCTGTATTAAATGTTTATAAAAACATGACAAAGAGGCAAGTGTCATCTGTGGCCAATAATGCAGAGTGGCCACTGCTGAATTAAGTAGAAACAGAAACGAGGCCTATGAGATTCAATAGTTTTACCATTGAGAGACAGAACTGGACTTTGTGTAGCTGTAAAGCCAAGTGCAAAGCTGCTAATGAGACAGAGTGTCCCATTGTCTCAGTGAGGGGAAGGAAAACTCACTGGGTATACACCCTAATGCCTGCACTCACCTGGACTCCTGTGGGACAAAAAAAAAAATGTTGCGAGGTGACTCAAGTGAACTTGAGGCTGCGCTGCATTTGAGCTTCTTTCTTTTTTATATGCATCCTATGTGCAGCTGTAGCGAGGCTCATTTACTATACAACCAAAGTGTCTTCCACTCGTCATTTTCTCCCTCATTACCATATCCTTCTCTCAAGGACTGCTCTGGTGACTACAGAGGCTCAATTAGGTTGTTCTGACCAAATCCCATTGCTCATAAATCACCTCTCAGGGCTCCTGATCAGCGGGAAGAGCATCTCGTGGTGAGTGCTACCAGGCAGGCCAGCAACTGTTATAAATCAAAGGAGGAGTATATTGCAGAGGGTAAAATATGGTAGGATACTGTGCCATAAATTGGGGGAATCATTTGTGTCTGTTAGCTGTGATATCAAACAATGAACGCAGTTGCTGGAGAGTGAACAAGGACGTCCTCTCCAGCAATTTTAACTCTGATTTGAATTTAACGTCACGCTTCAAATCTATAGTTATCACTAAACTCAGCTGTGTGCCAGTTTTATAATCAACAATGCCTCAGCACGGGGAGCCTCTAAATGCATATCCTACCTTCAGGGGTTTATAAAACTTCCACAAATAGTTTCAGGTGATTTTCCTTATTTGGAACACTGTAAGTATGGCAGCGAAATAAAGAGACACTTTTAATTTCTTGGGATTTAACAAAGGCCCTGGGACAACCTGCCTCTAAATGCATGACAGAGCAATCCTTGTATATGTGCTGGGTAATCTCCGTATTCAATAATTGGCATTTAATTTGACTCCAAGCAGCAGAGAGAGGGATAAGGAAGGGATGGTGGTGTGTGTGTGTGTGTGTGTGTGTGTGTGTGTGTGTGTGTGCGTGTGTGGTTGTGGGGGGATCAGGTTTAATTACAGCGAATCGTTCATCCAGGCCACGTGTGATGTGAACATCTGACTAACACTGAAGGTTGCTGAGAGGTGGGCTCACACGTCCACAGTCATGAACATTCTGTCTGCTGAGACTCCACACACTTGAATGCATCACCTGGTTTAACAAAAGGGGGTGGGAGAATCATCACCAGACAACACAATTGTCATACTGTCATTCTCCAAAAGTCAACAGCCATGAAATATGATTCTTACCCTGTCTCTTTATCATAACACAATCAAACACAGCACACAAAAAAAGTAAAAAGTAAAAGTAAAATTAAGGCAACATGAAATAGACATGAAAAAACACACATATGGTCACCTTTACACTCATGTTACCCAATATAGTGTATATAATCAGAGAAAATAAACCATTTAAAACAGTTGTGCCGGCGACCAAGTCTGGTGCTTGTCTCATCGAACAAGTACTATGTAACCCTGATTAAAATATTTTTCTGCTAATTTCTCATTTATTACGTCAAAATGACTGCTGTGAAAAAAGTCGTTAATACAACAAAGCTAAAGCTGATCTAAAACTTCTACATAGTATTGGATATTTAGCAAAAAAATTGCGCATGGCGCATGTAAGAATCCCTTGGTATCCCCCATGGAGTGCCAGATTAAAGCTGCCAGAGATTAGATGTTGCACACAGATGGTGTGCATGTTTCATCCACATCGGCTGACCTGCTAACATTACTATGATTATCAACAGTGCGCTAAACATGACATCATGACGGGCATCGCTGCCCTCTCTCACTCTGTTGTGCCTGTTCACTGCTGCTTTCACCAGATGCCCACTGGATCTGTGGAGTTATCCCCCATGATTTATCTTGAAATCAATTCCCTGGTGTGTCAGTGATGGTTTTACTTAAGGCCACTATGTCATTTGTTGTAATTGCTTTGTTACTTTATTTGTTCCACCGTGTTGTTAATTTAGAAAGCAAGCAAACAAGGTGAACATATTGCATCAAGATCTCTTTAATACCTACACTCTCACAAAAAACTACAAACTTGTTGCTTTCGGGTTAATTTTGGGTTATATACACTTATTACGGCGGAAGGTATTTTATATTCAATACGGAGTAAAATGAATGTGTATTAATAAATATACCTTCTGGTTGTTGTCATTGTGCGTCTGAGTCACGTCGGTTCATCATTCAAACAGTCTAGTGGGCGTGACGAGAATATGCCAAGGTCTATGAATTCTGCCTAGCAACAGGTGGCCATGCAAACCTGTGACATGACTGATTGTATAATATTTGAAATACTGAAATACTGATTACTAATGTGCAGTCTGGGGAGGCAGGTGAGGTACAATAATGATAACATCAAATAAATATAAATATTTGTCCATTGAACTGTAATATAAATGTATTTTCTGCATGATTCATTTCCGTAAGTAAAAATTGCTGAATTTGCACATTTCCTGATCAAATGCATGGCAGAAACCTAAGACGAGGCTGTCGCATGCGTCTCTTCTCGGCTTAGTGTGCAAGCCCTGCCTAGAGTCTGAGTGCACTGTCAGCATGTCGTCAATAATAAACCTATGGATATGGTTCTTGTTTAGTTTAGTTCCAACATGCTTAAAAACATTGCACTGAGGTACATCACATGTTTATAATTGCACAAATCAATATGTCCAAAAAGGAGTAGGAGGAAGCAAGGCTTATTTAAATCCTACCCATTTTCTGTGTCTCAGCAGTTACTGATAATTGAATAGCATTTTTTAATAGTAAAACAAACAAGATAACTGGTGAGAAAAAAATTAAAATAATAAATAAGTAAATCAATAATTAAATGTTAATTTGTTCTTATAAAAACACCACTGAAAGCAGTCACCTAAACGTCCAAGTCCTCCATCCATAGAAAACACTGGATAACATTCAAATTTGATGTGTTTGCAACAAGAAAAATTATCACTTTTTCTTCAGTTTTGCTGACATTTTGTCTCATGAAAAGACCCTATCATTGGAACCTTTGCAAAATGTTGACAACTGCAGTATCAAACAGGAGGATGCCCGGTTTGACACATTGCTGTTGTCTATGCATCAACCACGAATTTGTTTTTTTTTTCCAACAGTGCCTGGTGTGATTTGTCCACAGTCCTAAACACGATCCACCTCACTATTTTCTAGCACGCATCTGCTGGCGAGACCAAACACACATCCAAACATGCTGTCCGTTCTTCCACACTGGAAGGCGCCCGCTCATTAATCCCTATCGGCCCATGTCACCGCTCGGCAAGAGGGCCCAGATTACTCCCATTTCTGGCCTCAGACTCTCATTTAGCCCATATTTCACACCATTATTCAACCATTGAGCCACAAAACAAATGGTATTTACCTCAAAGGCCACAGCACCTCAGGCGGCAAACTAGAAAGCCACAGAGGAGAAAAATAATGAATATGAGAGGAAAGTAGGACCCCGCTTCTTTTCAAACTATCAGCCTGCCATCAGTCATCCGAGAACACGGCAAACGACTGAAATGAGCTGGAGAGGGATTTGACACAGATGTCTGACATCCCCATCTAATCCTTCACCACAAACTGGAAACGCCTCGATGGGATGGACTTGATTGCCATAGCAACAAACTCAAAAATAATCCTGACGACCCCAAAATCTGGGTTTGATTTTGATGTCAAATCACAGGCTGTCTGCCAAACAATGACTGCAACAAGGATGCTGCTAATTAGTCATGATGAGGGCCTGCGGTCCATTATCATCCACAGTCATGGGGTTCTTTGGTTTTAATGCACAAGCCTCTTATAGAGCTGAAGCAAAGCTGATTCCATCTGTTCTCTTCTCAATGGCTCTGCCTCTGTCATTTGTTTGAATTCCATTTGACTGGAGGAGATATCAACATCTGCCTTGCAAAGTGGTGCAGCCCATGAAAGACAGGTCAACGTTAGAAAGTGACCCGGATAACCTGCATCATGCCGAACTCCTTGAAGGAATAAAGAAACGGATGATTTCTGTGATCTGTGATTTGAAAGAGAATAGCATACAAGGAGTGATAAGAAATTGATGCTTCGTGACTGTGACTGAAACATAGAAAAGAACAGGAAGTGAGCAAACAGTTGTGCTGATGCTGCGTGTGTTATAAAAAGAGCCAGTACATAAACCCCTCTGAGGGCTTGGTGACATTTGTCCGTTATTGTGCGCCATACGGATTATAACCACGCGATAACAGGAGTTGCGATCTGGCCTCTGGATGGCATTTAGTGTCACCTTAATCATCTCTGACACACTTCTCATCACGGCTCCGACCACATCCAATATTGCGGAATGTTGAGGCATGACTGACAGATAATATACAGTATATTCTTCTATGTGCTTTTCATCCTGACATTTAATTTTCTTCTCAATCATTCGAGTGATACGCTATAGATATGATACATATGTATGTCATTCCATAACTTATGTAAATGCCCCAAAATGCACAATGTGACACCCACTATATCCACCCACTGGATGGCACTTAGCATATGTGACGAAATGTGTGTGTGTGTGTGTATGTGTGTGTGTGTGCACTTTCATCACGTGCTCACAGCACGCCACACTAATCATGCTACGGCAACACAGGTTTTTAGCACCAATGAACACACGGAAAATTCTAAGCAATGAAGCATCTCATGCTCTGTCACCCCATACTAAACACTGCAGATCACCCATTGCTCACTCACTCGACCAGAGATGTCATGTGACTCCTCTGTGGTCCCCGTTTGCAGTATAATGTGTTTGCATTCTACTTGTACAAGGTTTCACACACATTGTTCTCAAGTTGCACAATCTGGAATTTTACCCCAAAACTACAGCACTGATTTCCATTCAACTTTGATGGTAGATGGGACGCGTGCACAGCAAGAACCCATAAAATGTTGGCGCACGTACAAATAAAAGGCTGTTGTTCCGGTGATCAAGTCTGGTGGTTGTCTCATTGAACAAGTATTGACACCTTGTAACCACTGTAGATTACTACATTCACAAGTTGAATGGTGGTCTTAATGGCTTATATTTCTATTTTAGTTCACTTAGCCAATTTTATGCTGGGAAAATGCTTAATTAGGGCAAAAAATACATAGAATTTGCTTAAATATGCATAGTTTTTGACTAATAAGTCAAGGGATGGCTGTACAGTAAAAAATATAACTTTAAAAATGACAAACTCAGTGCTCAGTATGTTAGTGGCTAACACACTGAATTGTTAGTAACACTGTAAAAACCCAGAGGGTTAATAAAATCATTTTCACTTTTATACAATGCACATTAAATTGTTTTAAACTGATTTGAAATGGTTCTGTACCATCAATCCTTATCGTTGCACACCATTCCACCTTGGAAGAGGCTTGTTCTCTACTGACTGCTTTAAATTCCAGGACTGTACTGTAAAGCAATATAATCAACTATACATTTGGATCATTGTATATGGCTGTATTGGGAAAAGTTAGCAATAATTTTGGCCATGAAATCTTGTCAAAATGTAAAAAAAAAATAGATGTAGTATTTTCTCAATATCTCGAAACACATCTTCTTACTGTCTTTTGCCACTTGGGCCTTTCCAGCCTGAAGATAGACATTCACCATAATAAAAATGCACTTTCTCCATAAAATGCACCCAGGGTATGAATATCTGAAGTCATTTCAGACTTGCCCACCTGAGAAAGTGTTCACACAAGTACACTAATAACAAAAAAAATGCAAAAGGAAAAGAAAAGAATAAAGTTTTGAAGCATGCTTGAAAGTTCTCTCGCAATTTATGATAACTAGTAATTCTTTTAGAACAAATCGTCTTTGTTCAGGTCAGATATAAACGTCCTCAGGCCTCTCTAAAAGTTTGATCTCAGGTTCCTGTGACAGAGACTTTGGATTTTTGTGTTTCGAGTGTTCTGGTCTCTCATCAGACTCAATAATGGATCACAGTGAGGGGAAGTGGTGTCGTGTTTCAAGTCTTTAAGCCAAGTGAGGCCTAGCCAGACACACACGGACGGAGTAAAGTTGCAAGAGAATGAAAGAGAGAGGGGGGCAACAACAAACACTCAGAGGGGAGGTGGAGAGAGAAAGAGTGATGCAAAATGCAGTGAAGAGGCAGCTGTCTCAGAGGTGTGTGTGTCCTATTTTTAGTTTCCCTAATGCACATCTCCAACTCAAACAGCTGCTGGAGCATTTGCATACCAAAACACTTGAGTGCTGTTGTTGCTTCCTGCAGACACCGCCAGTGAATTCCACGCAACAGGGAGACTTATTCAGGCTCAGGTGTTTCAGCTGCAAAGGAGGATCAAGGCCAGCCTCTCAGTCCCGCGGTCGTCTTTTTGTTAGCATGAGTTACCTAAGCACACGCACACGTAAGGGAAGTGCAGCGTCACATGACCCAGAGTGCTGCAGATGCACACCGCCTGCAGCTGCAAAACAGCAATAAATAGCCCACATCCCATGTGAGGCTGGAAAAGGTCATTAATGGAGGCCCTAAATCCCATGATGGGATAGGGTACGACTAACTTACTTGTTTCCAGTCTAGCTTCTCTTTTGAGTAAAAAGAGGATGATTTGGTTAAAAGCTCAATAAGAAGTGAAAACATCCTCATTTGAGTTTAGCATGATAAGTTCCTGTAAACGTAGGTAGGGGAGCAACTTAGCGCACTACACATAAGTAAGAAAAGAGGTTGTTTCATTTATTTATCAAATATCAAATATTTATAGCATTCAATCTACTGGCAGAGGACGACCAGGCAGAGCAAACTGTGGGTGGAAGAATAGCGAAGTTACTTTATGGATGGATGTTTTTTTTTTTATTTATTTAAAGCATGTGGTGGAGAGGCTGCCTGCTGCTCTGCATACATTTTTTTGTCCTGAATTACATTCACTGGGCTTTCAGGCAGTGGGGTCAGCACACTGGGAGCCATTAATGCGTCACTGTGGAGTTGTCAACTGACAATTGGAGTGGACACCTCAGGTGTCTGCCTGTTTAGACACACGCAAAATTATCCAGAAAACTGCAGACATTCCAGTTGAGCCAGTTTAACAGGAGTGCTGTGTATTCCCTCACACAGTAGCCAACCTGCAGCACAGTGCACAGTGCCTTTCTCTATATAAATAAAGTATCTTCTCGCCACCAACAAAGTTCATTAGGTGTCTTTGAAGCACCTACAAAGTGACGCTTTAATCATGGTTAATCCACACTAAACTGCTGCGTGAGGATTACACCTTTGTGACTGACACCTTGTTAAATTTAAACTCCCGTAAACACACAGCCATCCCCTCTGACGCACATCTGCACATACAGCAAACAGATGATCAAACACAGAGCGGAGGGCGGTATGAGGGGTAGGGACCAGGGGAAATGTGGGAGAGGCGATGCTGCGACAGATCACATTCAGTGAGTTAGCAGCACTCTCTGAGCAAGCACAAGCAACTTTAAATAAAACATGAAAGCAGGAAAAGAAGGCTCTCCTCCTCATGCTGTGACTTGTGACAAGCCATGATATTGTGCGAGACAGCACTCTAAGCTACCAGTTACCCCTGGGGGGGCACTCGTCCCACATGCCCCCTCATGAGGGAGGGCTAAGTGGAACCTCCGATGCCGACTGATTCAGATTTGTCGATATTTAGAAGCATTTCCATGGGAAACACTCAGTTTCAAGGTCAAACTGTCACACAAGTGTAAAAAGAAGTTAACCGCTGTGCTGTAAATATTCAGAATACAAATAATGCAATGTGTCCTCACAGTTTGATGATGTGCAACGATTGAATTGATGAACACAAATATTACATGCATCTGACTTTGCAACGTACCTTTGGTTCTCCTTTCTATAGTACACAGGTATGTATTATCTGTACATGACACAAATATCAAGGGTGCATCAGCAGGGTTCAGGTGTACAGGATGTGCCTGCAGCTGGTGCCTCCACTAAACTTAACAGTAGGAGTAGGCAAAATTACCAGTGTACATTGATGCGTCGTCATAACTGATTGTGATGCAATTGCCCAAATTGAAAAACCTCTGGTTTGGCATATCAAGATGCTGATATCAAGTTGTCTAGTTTTACTGTATTGGATGGTCCAGGGTGTGCAGTCAGTATCTGGTGTGACCACCATGTGCTTCATGCAGCAATTTACTTTGCATAGAGTTGATCAGGTTGTTGATTGTGGCCTGTGGAATGTTGATAAGTGACATGTATAGCGAGTATGCAGGCAATGCAAGAAAGAAAGTGTGTATAGATCCTTGCCATGCTGAAACGTGAGCTGATGGTCGTGGAACAACTGGCCTCAGGGTCTCATCACAGTATCTCTGTAACATTCAGTTTCATTGTCTGGTTTTTGTTGTTGTTTCACCTTTATTTTGTGTCTCCCCTAGATCCCTGACTTCCTGCCGTGATCTGCACCACTGTACGCACCCGTTTGCTATTTTCATTAGTGTTCCTATTTTACCTGCTCCCACACGGAGCTTCAGACTATCTATACAGACCCTCGACGTGATTATCTCAGGAGGTATCTATTTTTCTAGTTTGTAGTTACTTACTTGTGCGTCCCGTGGGGCGCTTTTTTAGGCCACTTTAGTTATGTATATTTTTTTCCCAGCTTGCATTGTTTAACCTCCCAGCCGGTGATTTTGTGTTTTTCTGACAAATCCTTGCCAAGCCTATCAAATAAAGACTCTGCACTGCTCCAATTGATGTCTGTCGCTGCATCCTGGGATCGACCTTTACAAAACCCTAACAATCTCATTGCATTAAATTTCAAAAAGCCATCAATAAAACGCACCTGTGTTTCTTGTCCATAACATATGCCCACCCATACCATAACCCCATTGCACCCATAGGCCACTTGATCCACAACGTTGACATCAGAAAATCTCTCACGCACATACACGCTGACTGCCATCTGCCCTCTACAGAGAAAACTGGGATTCATCCATGAGGAGAGCACCTCTCCAATGTGCCAGACTCCATCAAAAGTAAGCATTTGCCCACTCAAGTCAGTTATGACGACGAACTGCAGTCAGGTCAAGACCCCAATGAGGAAGACGAGCATGCAGATGAGGTCTGACAGTTTGTGCAGAAATTCTTTGGTTATGCAAACCAATTGTTGCAACAGCATACCGGGCGACTGGTCTTAGATGATCTTGGAGGCAAAGATGGTGGATGTTCGAGGTCCTGGACAAGTGTTGCTGTGTAGCCAGTGGCTTAGTTGTGCCAGCAGGGGTCACTGTCGTTTGTGCACCTGGCTGTATTTTTTGTCAGGTGTTTCCTGTTTGTTACTGTCTGACATTCAGTTCCATTTCCTTTATGTGAAAATTAACAGCATAATTTGCATCTCTGTGTAATGTTTGCTTATTTATTTGCTATTCTTATATTATATGGTTTTACTTACTATTTATTTAAGCATTATTTTAACTTTTCACTTTTGATTTGATATAGTCATATATGTTTCACATTTTTAAAATATTTCTGAGTGTATTTTTACAGAATTCGTGTGTCAGCACCACAATCACTCCCTGGTTCGTGGTCATCTCCATCCATCACATCAAAAACTAGCCACGGAGGTGCATCAACCACGCCGTCGAGCAAAAGATTTACAATTGCAGGTGGTCTGTGGTTGTAAGGCCAGTTGGATGTAGCGCTAAATTTTGTGAAACTCCTTTGGAGACGGATTATAACGGAAAATAACATTCTGACAACAGCGCTGGTGGACATTCCTGTAATCAGCATGCCTATTGCACGCTCCCTCAACACTTGGGACATCTGTGGCATTATGCTGTGTGATAAAACACATTTTAAAGTGGTCTTTTATTATGGCCAGTCTAAGGCACACCTGTGCAATAATCAAGCTGTCTAATCAGCATCATTTACACAGATTTGTGCACAGTATTTGATTCATTTTCATTTTTTCATTTAATTTCATTCATTTTCCCTTTAAAATTAACAAGTTAGGTTCGCAGGTTTTTCTCAAACTGCTGAACCTCTACTGAAGTACTTGTGGCTCCTACCAGGGGAGGTCCCTTCTCGAGAAGCATCATATACAGGGGCGGGCTGGCCATCGGGAGTGCCGGGAGTTTTCCCAGTGGGCCAATCAATAATGGGCCAATTGTTGTCTTGCTTTGGTAACTAACTCCGGGCCGTCCTGGAAACATGCCACTACAGACACAACACAACAGAGTGGGCAAGTTGGCACAGTCAGAGCCGCCCCTCCTGAACCAGATCATAGGGCCCTACGATCCATGGTGCAGAGGAGCCCATTTTGTGCATGCAGCGTCAAGTTACTCCGAGTTATGGGCGCCACACATGGGAGGCGAAATTGGCTCAACTCTATTTATTTTCAATGGAACTCGTACAATTCTCTGTGGATGTGAACGTGTCGCGCACCGGTGTACTGGTCACAGGCGCTCGTCGCGTCCCGTGTGCAAGGTTTTGCTACGCGTTGGCGATGAGTTTCACAAATTCCACTTGTTTGTCGTCTCCCGTGTGTGGCGCCCATCACTCTCATCAATTACAGAATAAAATCACAGTCAGTCTCTGTTGGTGTAATGGTACATTCTACCCCCTTTTAAAGTAACAGGTGCAAGTTCAATCCCAACCCTCGACAGTTTTTATATCTATAAACAACAGGAGCCATGTAATGGAGGTCTGAACCAAAAGGTCCAAGGCTGAATTGTTGCCCAAGTCCACCGCTGATTTTACATGTATAGTCACATTCTTCGTCTTTTTCTAATCATTGTCTAATTATAGTTGCCTTAGCAAAGACCGTGCACTGTGTGTACCCCTTTGGTTGCTACATTGCATTAAGTTCTATGGTCACCATCTTATGAAGCACAGAAAAAAAACAAGAAAAAGCAAAACACTTGCTGAAGTCTCGCAAGCTATTCAATAATTTTGGATAAACTGAATTGAAATTTAAATTGAGAGGTTCCACTGTATATCAGAGCCACACTGGAAGGTATCTGAGTCTGGGTTTCTCTTGAGTCTTAATACATCCTGGCAGACACTCTACACACGTGGGAACACTACAGTCATCAGTCAGTTGAGTTTTGACAACAAGGAACATTATCCGTGAACTCCCATCCAGTTCTGTTTAGACCCGCTTTCACTTAGTGCCATTAAACCCAGAGAGCCTGGAGAGGAAGGGCCTGTGTCAACAGTGATATGACCATGTAAATAAGTCATGTCTAATCTCTCTCTCCTCGCTCTCTCTCTCTCTGTGTGAAAGCCACACATACATTTTTAGAATTCCCTGACTTCTGCTGACGTGGAGAAACACATGAAAATTTCATATAATTTTAAAATATTCAAAAGGATGTTCTGAACTTTTGTAGGCAGGATGGATGAATCATTTAGTCGTTGGACAGGCAGGGACTTTGGGAGTTTTTAAATCAAATCTGAACAATGTTATGAAAATATGTGCATGAAATTAATGTGCCAACACAATTTCTTATATACGATGTATATCCATTAAAATCACATTATCACAAAATATATGGACCAGAGGGCATAGTTGTGCGCACCCCTGCCTCGCATCCAGTTTGAGCATGTTCTCCCTATGCTCGTCTGGGTTTTCTAACTACTCCAGCTTCCGCCCACATCCCCAAAACATGCATGTTATGTTAATTGGAGACTCTAATTTGTCCATAGGTGTGAATGGTTGATTGTCTAAATGTGCCTATAGGGTGTTGTCCTATTTAATGACATTCCATACAACAACAACATCAAAAATGTTCCTTCATACAGACAATATTGTTTAGTTTTGGTTGAATTGACCAAAGTGGACAATTGCACTGCATCACAGTGAGTGTTTATCTATCATGCAAGGGGGAAATATTAGAAACTACAATCGCAATAATAAAATGTAATTTAATTAATCAATAAAAACTTGTAAAGGCAGAATTTGGCAAACAATTGGATGTCATTAATGTCACTTACGAAGTGACCAGTGTGTACAGCAGGGCTATTCAGTTGGTGGCCTATGGGCCAATGCTGCATCATACATGAAGTCAGACAGACAGCTCCCCTGTCGTATAGCGGATCTTTGACCAGCGCTTTCTGCAGTATGTCCTTAAAACAATCACAGTGCTCTGGTCATTTAGAGTAATGTTTCCCAGTCTTTTTTTGTCTTGTGTACCCTCAGAGCCTTTCTGTCATACCTTGAGTACCACCTCACTCAAACGATAATACTCATAACATAATACAACTGTTATGATTTTGAAGCAGCTGTGCCACATCTTATTGTCTCCCTGGGGAAACTAGTTACAGCGCACACGTTCCACTTCATTGTCTGGCTTAATATGAAATGACTTAGAATATTTACTTATCTTGCAAATTAAATGTTTCCACGTACCCCCTGCAATTTGCTTGCATACCAGCAGGGGTATAGTAGCACTGGTTGGGAATCACTGACTTTGACTAGCATTTTTGCAGTAGATCCTTAAAAGAGCAGAGCACTCCTGTCAAATTGAAATCTTTGAGCTTTTTTGCAGTAGGTCCTTAAAACCATCACAGTGCTCTGGTCATATCGAGAATTGTTATTGCAGTAGATCTTTAAAGATCTTTAAACACAGCAGAGCGGTTCAATCTGGCTAGCTTTCGTGCGGTATCTCCCTAAAAAACAGGAGAGCACTCCTGTCTTATAGAGGATGTTTGATTCGCTTTTTTGTCCGAGACTGCAAAACAGTTCTGCCTCATAAAGGATCTTTGACTAGTACTTTGGCAGTACAGCAGAGCGCTCCTGTCTCTAACTAGCTTTTTTGCATTAGGTCCTTAAAAACAGCATAGGGCACCTGTCACATACACGAGCATTGCCTAGAATTTCTGAGGTAGGGTCCTTAACAAAAGCAGAGTGCTCCTGTCATAGACAAGATATTTGCTACTGTTTTTATAACTTGTTTATACTTTATTCATGTCTCAACCATGAGGTGAAGTAAAGGTTTCAAGATAGAGCATTGACATTATGCACAAAATACACATAATGGCCCTCCTCCAAAAGTTTTTTTTTTTTAAATGTACCCCCCGGAACACTTAATTTGAAAAGCATTTGAGTATAGGATCGTGCAGATTGCAGGTGATGCAAAGAGGCTGCATGGTCATTAAACGCACCAGCAGAGGGAGACCATGACATATGACAAGACTGTAAACACCGCTGATTTTTTTTATTATATATTTATACATATGTCTATGATGGAGTAAGTGCTCCTTTGTTGACATATATTTTTAAAAAGTAACCATTAGCCAAAGTTATGATCATACATCGTGTGGCTCTTGTCACGGCTCGGAGAGAATGCGGAAATTAGGTAACATTAGCAAAGCTTAAATAAGTAAAGCGTCCTTTCGCCTTCTCTGCCTAATTACCCTGTTTGATAAATGCTTAGCTCATTAAGGGTTAAAGTCGGAAGTGTGTGTACGGTATTATGTGGTGTAGTGAAATTCGATACAGTTCCTGTTGAGAGCGACTGGTGCTAGCTGGGAGCTTTGTTACCTGTTGGTTCAAACGTTAGTTTCCACGCTCAGGTGCGTCCTGGTCGCCATTAGCCTCCGCTCAGTGTCATACGAGGAACGCGAGGACGTCATGGAGGCGGCGGCGGCGGAGCAGAAGGACTCTTCCATGTAGTCGGAGTTTGTGTGGCAGCCTGTAGTCGACCGTGTAAGTTGTACATGTTGTCAGTTTGCAACAAAACGCTGGTTTGCCTGACGTGACGTGTCGTGTCAGATGCCACTTTCACTGTGTATGTCAGGTGAGCTGACATGTTGTGGCAGCGCGTGCAGCCATGTGAGCATGTCACCTGTGTAAAAACTATTAGCTGCTTTTAAATGAAGTAAATGACGTAATTGGTGTTGTACGAGATGTAAAACATGACCCTTTTGACCAGTTTGGCTCGTTTTCTATAAGGTGGGCTGCTGTTGTCTTGTTGCCGCTGATGTCAATCCCTTTATTTTGCAGTATGGTGGATTAGGTGTTTGAGGAGCTCCAGTCCCTAACACAGTAAAAATGGAGGACCTCTCCCTAACGGCCCTGCTGGAATGCCCCCTGTGTTTGGAGCAGCTGGATGTGACAGCCAAGGTGCTTCCCTGCCAGCACACTTTCTGTAAGGCCTGTTTGCAGAGGCAGGAGGCGGCACACTCGCACCTTCTCTGCCCAGAGTGCAGAGCCCCTGTCAGGGCGAGGACGGTGGAGGAGCTCCCTGAGAACATCCTGCTGGTGCGACTCCTGGAGGAACTACAGGGGTCAGTGGGGCAAGGCCGGAACACGCACTATGCTGTGCCCTTTGCCAGGAGCAGCGGGACTGTCAGGGAGGGTCATTACAGAGAACATCAAGGCCACAAAGAGGTCAGTGTGCTTCTGTCAGCATCAGTGTGGTAAACAAGTAAACTGGGTAGTTGGAAACGCAGACTTTGCTGCACCCACAGACTCAATAAAAGTCCATAAAACACCACATAAGAAATATAAGGTATCACTATTTAGCACATCTGCTCTGCATGGAAATTGAATACTCTGTGCCATCAGACCTCGTAAGCTCTTATGGTGCATTTTAGACAACTGGGAAGGCCCTCCCATTTGGCATTGGACAGTGCAATGTACCACAGGCGATTTAAAAAAAAATAAAAATAAAATAAAAAAAAAAACAATGACGACCTCCAACATGAATGAAAAATGTCACTTAAAATATATGTTACACTATATTTATTGGTGATACTAGATATTACTAGGGGTGCAACGATACACAAAAGTCACGGTTCGGTTTGATACGTTTGTGTTAGGGCTTGATAAGTAACTTTTTTCGATACAAAAAATAAATTACCTCTTCTTTTTTTATTTGAATTTTTTTGAAATTGCCAACATTTTTCAAATTTTTCTCATTTTTCAGCATTTTCGGCATGGTATGAATGTGGGAGGCGGAGCTCAGTGGCTCTGTGCTTGACAATGCAACCGAAGCCAGAGTAGTTGATCGCAGATACACTGAGCTTTCAGCACAGAGCGCTGTCAGAAGTTGATCAAATAAATATGAAACAGCGTATTGTTCGATACAGGATCATGGTTCGGTACAAATGCACGTATTGTTACACCCCTAGATATCACAATTAACTTGCCAACTAATGTAATTGGTATTGACAATGTACAATCATGGGGGGTGGGCGGAAGGACATGTCCTAAATACACCCCTTGTGCTCAAAATGCTTTGGCATACATGCTAGCCTGCATGTAATACAGATATCCACAGTTTCATGAGACAAATGGTTAATTACTTACAGTATGGGGAATTAGTTGTTCAGTCCCACCCATTCCTTTGCAAAGACTTTTTTTTTATGGTGGCCATGTTTTTCAACCAATCTTGCTCAAATTTGACAGAAATGTGCTTGGCAATCCCATAAAGGGGTGTACCAAAATTTGTGGTGATTTGGCTAAACACTCCAACATTACATTAGCATTGAGCTTTGTGAGAAGCTGTGGTATGGGGTCAGACTTTGCCGTTTAATAACAGCGCCACCATGTGGTATATTTGTGATAAAAATAGTAGCACAGACAGCACAGTAGGGGTGCATGTTTTGAAATATGTTCACCTTTTTGTGTGCAGCAGTTCAAGAGTACACCAGTGTACCTCTGCTATTTTCTGTCATCCCCCACAGCCCCAATTTGAAATACTATTGAGAAACTGATAATATCTATTTATTTATCTGTACTGTACAGGCTGAACTTGAAACTGAAACCAGGAAAATGCAACACAATGGAGACCTGTGAAGCATACAAGGGCATTCAAGATTCAAGTCGTATGTTGAGTACGATAAATGTGTACATGTTAGCAGGTCTGCACTAACATTGAAAGTACTCCCTGCCTCTCAGACAGTTCACTGCGTCCCCACAGGGTGCCCGGCCCCACTATTTGAGAAGCGCAAACAAATAAATACCGTCTGTATAATAATTCACTCTGGGTGAAATATTTCAGTATATCAACTATAATGCACCTATAACCTTAAACCACACACTTATGGAGGTCATCAGCCTTGTTTTTTTTTCCCAGCAGTCTCAAATGCAGCATAAGTCACCTGACTTATTGTCTCTGGCACACCTCCTTTTGTGGCTCATAAGAAGTTGTTGCGTTCTGCGACAATAGCTGGCATGTTTTGCATTTCTATACAAAGCAATCACTCAATAGTGACAAACATGAAAAACATGAAGTCATTCTACATGACAGTGATTTGCAAAATGCTGCCATGAAAGATGACCGTTTTGGATGAGGCCAAATGATAAATGAGCTCCAGCCACCAGTGCATATTCCTCCACAGCGTCTGAATATGTGTGGCTGCTTCCAACTCTGATCTTGTTCACCACTAAGTGGGTTTATTCACGCACAAGCCCGAGGAGATGTGTAAGGTTCCGTGACGCATTCCAGTCAGAAAGCGATCTGAACTATCAAATTATTCCTGCAAGGCAAATCGCTTCCTGAGTCTCAAGGATGAGGTTTCTTTAAACCAGTTTGAACAATGAGAACCTTTCCCTGACCCCTGACACTGGCTGACTTGAAGCCAGACTCAAAGTAATGGATGCAATTCATTTATTTTTGAAGGTGAGAAATGTTACACAGTTCTGGGAACTTTTGACAAATTCCAAATCAACATCTGCAACAAGCAGCAATAAGTCGTAATGTTTAGAATAGTGTCTGTCATTACCAACTCAACCTGGATCAACTAATTTAATGGTCTTTAATATTGGTGGACCAGCCAGGACATCTCTCACTCAGCTCTACCGTCAGCCTTAAAGGGTCACGGACATGATTCATCAACTTTCCCTGACTATGATATATATTCTTTGTAACTGTGTTCTGCATTGTTCGTTTTTTTTTTTTTTAAACAAACGGTAAATTTACAAAAATTACATTTATAGATCATGGCGCCAGCCATGACGAACTGGTCGTCGCAGCATTTCTGTAAGTGACATCAGCGGAGTAACACCTCTAGGCTAAAGTAATGACTAATGAGGTGGATTTGCAATGCACATATTTATAGTCCAAAAACAATAAAATAAGCACTAATGCATATGTTGACCCTGGAGTCTAACTGCTTTGAATTTGAGTCCGCTTACTTCTTGTAACGTCAGGTGTATGTTCCTCTTCTTTTGCGTTATTCTTTTAACACACAAGTTTGACGCTTCTTTTGGAATTGTGGCTGCACAAAAGCCTGCAAGGTCCCATGAGGTACACAGATGTCACATGACATGGAGGTCGGTGGTTCGAATGTTTTGTGTGTTTAGAGCCACTTTTTTTTTTTTTTTTTTTTACCCCAAAATTTGGGTCAGATTGCAAATGTGACCCTAGACATTCCACGGTAGTCTTTTTTTTTTTTGAGCATGTATTAAAATTGAAACGTATTCATTTGAATACAATATGCATTGTATTGAAATATGCGATTGGCGCTCCATTATATTGAAGTCATGCTTTGTCGATTTGTCTTCACCGAGGTGCTGGGAAACACAAAGAACAGGCCTCCCAATTGTACAACATTTAAAGTATTCAGAGCGTTCAAAAGTTGAATTGTAAATCCTTAACTTCGGTTCAGTTGGAGTTCAAAAAGCTCAGCCGAGTTCAGGAGGGGGGAGTTTGTGATCATCGTGCTATTTAGACGCTTCAGACAAGCTGCAGTTCAGTATTGTGTTATATAACCTATTCTACTCATCCTCTCAATCGAGCCTGGCATCACAAAAATGTAATTTTAGTGTTGCTGATCCTAAAATAACATCAACCTGGCGATGCGAAACAAGCTGTGTCTGACAGGAACGAAGCAAATGACTTTGAATTATTCTTGTTAAGTTGTGTTCAAATGCTGCAAACAAAAAATGGTCCATCTGGAGCATAATTCTTCTGCAGTATTTATTTACGGTAGTCAAAATAGGCGTCTCATGATTTAATTCATTTCACCTCCAGTAATTGCATTTTTACAAAAATAACGTTTGTCATAAAGCCTAATAAGATAACACCTCTTAGTGTGATGCAGTGCAATTCATTAAACAGATTTTACAGTATTTAGATACACAATCTAATAACAAAAGCAAGTTTCACAAAGCTCAATAATGCATGACAGAACACTATCAAACGGGGAACATTTTTAATGATTGTTATGCAAGCAACATTAGAGGGGTAATTATACAGTATTAGAGCCTCCTCTCAGTATAATACAATGTCAGTTAACACTAGGAATTATTGTCTTTGACTTATTGTCTTGAATTATTGTCATATTGTTGAATAGAATTTGTCTGGAAAGTAGACAGTAGTGATAGAGGACTGTAAACAACATAAGGTTACAGTGGGACCTCAGTTTTTGTGGTTAATCCGTTCCAAAGGGTCAGTCTAAAACCAAAATGTAGGAAAACAAGACTAGTTTGTGTAACATTCTCGTTTAAGTTTGCCAACTAAACTAAGCATTGTGACATTTGGTGTTGGGGGTGTGAGCCAAGATGGCTGAATAAACAAGCAACGCTGGGAGTGGTCCGTCTGTCATTACGCAATCCGTACCGGGAAAACGGAATCGGTTCTATGCGTTTGCAGAACACCTCTACATCCGCTCGGCCCGTTTTTCAGCCGTCACATGTTTGCATGTGTAATCCAAGTCATCAGACGATCTATTTTACGGCAGGCAATGCATGTGCAATATACGTCACAAGTTTTTTTTTCGCCACTAAAAAAATACAGACTAGCAAGATATGTTTGGATGGATGGTATTTCTAACTTTAGAAGAAAAAGAAAAAAAACATCTGGGTACTCCAGTTTCCTCCCATATCCAAAAACATCAGCAGCTTAGGTTAATTGGCGACTCTAAATTGTCCATAGGTATGAATGTGAACGGTTGTTTGTCTACATCTGCCCAGCGATTGGCTGGCGACCAGTCCAGGGTGTACCCCGCCTGTCGCCCGAAGTCAGCTGGGATAGGCTCCAGCATGCCCCCGCAACCATTAAGAGAAGAAGGGGTATAGAAAATGAATGGATGGAAAAAAAGACTCTGAATCCTCTAGATCGTAGATTCCCGAAGTGGGGTGTGCGTACCCCCAAGGGTACACAAATTTTAATAGGGGGTGCCTGAATTAAAATGAAAAGCAATTAGCGCCTAACACTCACAATTATGAGCGCTACTGAATGCCTCACAGCGCAAGAAGGGAGAAGAAAGGAGACACAGCACGAAGTTGGTAATTGCTCTGTATACAACATGTATACATGCAAAGTGTTTAATCTTGATGATTTCATCTATATTGGTGTTCCAATCCTGCACGGCGCAGTGGTGCAAACCAGCTGTCATTGTGAATGGGGATTCCCCCTAAAACGAGGCTTTATCGTTGGTTGTACTCTAGGTATTTTTGTACTTCAGATACTGCTTTATCATGATTGTTAAACTTTGTCCTTCAATTTGGTATGAAATGAATATGCAGACTTAAACCATAGCCATTGTGAGTGGCCAAAAAAATGTCAAACTTTTATCAAAATGTGACCATGCAAAATACACATTTTTGACCTGGAATTACTCTAGAATGAATTAACCATTTAATTATGTCCAATATTTTAACTTGATTACGATAAAAGGTTTTATGTTTTTTAAGTGTGCATGATTAGGGTGTACATGGCTTCAGGGCAAATGTTTGAAGGGGTACGTGACTGTAAAAAGTTTGGGAACCACAGGACTAGATTGAATCCTCTAGATTAATCCGTCATTGCACTCCGCTTATGGGTGTTTATATTCTTTTTTTTTGTGTGTGTGTGTGTTTATATTCAAATATTACTGCATTTTATGTATTGTTTTATTGTATTTATTCATGTATATTACATGTAACCGGATATGACGTTTACGTCTGCGGCGCATTGCATACATTTTTATGCAGCTCAGTCTTGGTGAATAAAGACGATGGAAACATCCGCATGCTAACGAAGTCTTTTAATACGAGTCACGAACCCCCAATATATTTTATTACATTTATAAAGTATGGATATTGACAATTTATGTTAATACATTTAAAAAATAGTAACTACCACAGCACGTGAAGTTACAGAAGTGCTGTTGAAAAAAATTGAGAAAGGAAGGAAGAAGTGATGTTGGTTTAACACATGCGCAGAACCGATCACATTTCCAGTGCGGATTGCGTAGTGCCAATGTCCACAACTTTATTAATACCACAAGATTCATCGTGCCAAAGGGTAAAAAAAACCAACAGGTTTGTTACATGCAATGTTGTACGAGAATCAAGACAGTGTACGAGAACTGAGGCAAAAATTTTCATCAAAACTGCGGCGTGGGCCGCACGGTGGTCTAGTGGTTAGCATGTTGGCCACACAGTCACAATCGGGCCGATCGGGAAGACCTGGGTTTGATTCTCCCTTGGGCATCTCTGTGTGGAGTTTGCATGTTAACCCCGTGTGTGCGTGGGTTTTCTCCCGACTACTCCGGTTTCCTCCCACATTCCAAAATCATGCATGTTATGTAAACTGGGGACTCTAAATTGTCCATAGGTATGAATGTGAGTGTGAATGATTGTTTGTTTGTCTACATGTGCCCTGCGATTGATTGGCGACCAGTCCATGGTGTACTCCGCCACTAAGTCAGCATGCCCCCGCGACCCTAATGAGGAGAAGCGGCATAGAAAATGGAACTGCGGCGTGACAAAACTGAGGTTCTACTGTAATTGTAGTCCTGCAGGTTTTGCCCTGGCACGTGTGTGCAGCTGAAGCCAGGTACACACTATACACTGCAAAATCAGTGTACACATGCAGAAAACATAAAAATTGCATTTTTCTCCAGTCCTGAGGGATTGTTATACTGTTTTATTTTATATATATATATATATATACATACAAATACTCAAGATATTAGGGTATCTAACTGAATTTGACCATGGTATTTGAGCTCAAATGCCAGTTTTGTGAGCTACTTTTCAGTATTGAACTGAGCTGCTTCCATTTTTTTCAGGCATTTTGCAAAAGTTTTCTTCATAAAGACGCGTACCAAATGATTTAAGATGCGAGATATAGCTGTGGTCAAAGGTTATTTTGTCAGCAACTTTGAACCCCCCTCACATGGGAGACCTAAGCAACCATCTGAGTCAGTTTTTTAGGTTAATCATCACCATCACATACCGTCATGGAAAGAAGGATTAGACCACCCTCGATTCTTCAGTTTCTTGTTCATTTTAATACCTGATACAACAAAAGGTACCTTTTTGTTCGGACAAATATAACAATGATAACAAAAACAGCTCATAAGCGTTACATTTTTTGGCGGTAAAATGCTATAGCTATTCATGTAAGAACTTAAGTGATTTTGGTTATTATCAAGAAAACCATGGAAGTTGCTAGATATCAGCTCTTAAACTCTTATGAGCTATATTTGTTATCATCATTATTTGTCCAAACAAATGTACCTTTAGTTGTACCAGGCATTAAAATGCATCAATAAACTGAAGAAACAAGGGTGGTTTAATCATTTTTTCCATGACTGTATTAACACTGTGAAATTGAAAAGGATTTCAAGGTTCAATGTGCTCTTTAATTATTTATGTTTGATAAATGCTGGTTGCAGCTTGTTATTGCAAAAGTTTTGGACAAAATAATTAGATGCATCGTTCACCTTCTGGAGCTGCACTTACTGGCAAGACGTTTCGCCCTCAAGGGTCTATGTATGATGTCGGTCTATGACAGCTCAACTTAATTCATACAAGACCTTCTTCTTTTCCTCAGGTTTCTGTGAGAGCTTCAATGCACAGCCAACAGGGAGATTCACCAGGAGAGCTGGTCCTCACACCCGCTAATGACGTCACGCTGAAACACAGAGCCAATGGGGACTGGCACTATAGGCACATCAGCGACAGTGGAAGCACATCCGTCAGCCAGATGCCTCAAGCTCTGGCCCTCCAGCAGTCGCTGGCTCTATGCCGAGCACTGTGTGACTTTAGTCCCAGCGAGATGAACGTGGAGAACAGCGATTACTGTCTCAGCTTCCGGAAGGTACCTCTATCAGATTCCCGCCTGACAATGTACATCTTGAATAGCAGTATTCAGTCATGGCCAAAGGTTTTGAGAATGACACAAGTATTGGTTTTCACAAAGTTTGCTTCGTCAATGTTTTCAGATATGATATTTTTGTCACATGTTACTGGGGCTGAGCGATATATCGATATTTTAAAAATACCGATACTTCATTTAAGCACGATATAAAAACCAACCATATTGTTGATATCTATGTAGACTGGATTTGTGCTGTATCTCCCTCATCCCTGCATGCAGGAGGAGGGGCGGAGCAGAAGCCCGGCAGCTCCAGTCGGAAGCGACAGCAAAGAGTAAGCGGTAGCTCAGTAATGTGGAGGTACCTCGAATTCAGAGCATAAAAACTTAAAACTTGGCACAAACTCTAACACGAGGAATGTGTGAAGCTGAGCGCTGTCTGCCGCGCTCCTGTTGCGTTCCTCATGAAAGGAAAAGCAAAGTGGTGTGCCATTAAAAAGAGTTGTCCTATCACTCCTTCATATTCAGTTCTTTTGTTATTAGCTGAGGATTTGAGCATAGCTAAAGGTTTGCTATAAAAGAAGATTATATTTGGCTTTTTCTGTATTTGTCAAAAAGAGAATGTCCTACTTTATTTTAGAGGCTATTTTTAGATATGATTTTTTTATGTGCGTCTTGCATGAAGCTTTAAAATTTTTATTTTAAAGACATCCTCATGTTAAGTATTTATTTTAATAAAACAACTCGACACACATATTTTGCTTAGATTTTGTCTAAACTCACTTTGCTTAAATAATATCGACATATATACAGTATCGTATATCGCTATTCAACCTAAATATATTGGGGTATGAGTTTTGGTCCATATCGCCCGGCCCTACACAGTACTGTTATACTGAAAGGGATTCATCAGTTTTGCTTGAATATGTTATATATTGTTTGTAATTGTATTCTACATTGTCCAGTGTTTGAAAACAAACGGAAAATTTGCAAAAACTACATTTATAGTTCATGGCGCCACCCAGGACGAGATTGCTGTCGCTGTTCAGTCTCATTTCCGGAAGTGACGTGATCGTAGTACTATGGATCAGCTACACAAACAGAGCAGTGTACGAGGATGTTTACAGTGATTATAGCGAAGATTTGAGCGAGGAGAAAAGAAGGGAGAAACATTTGGAGATGAAATAGAGAACTTTAAGAACATGGACTTATGCCTTAAGACATGGAGATGAAGATCGGTCGCCTTCAAAATACAGAATGGTACGTGTAAATTACTCTGGAGTTGCTTATCTTTCAATTATTGTTTTAAATTGGCTTATTAGTGAGCGTAAAGGGGTCTTTATAGCCTGATTAATTTCATATTTTGCACGCCACAATATGCCACTTTATGACATGGATATGTGCGGCTTAAATAAGAACAGATCTGTTTTTTCCTCTAAATTTAGCGGGTGCAGCTTATACACCGGTGCGACTTATACACTGGAAATTTTGGTACTCTGTTCTGTGGCAACTTTGATTTAGTGGTCATTCTTGTCTTGTTTTTTTCCTGTATACCTGTGTGTTCTTTTTTAAAATGCGTGTATACCGTACTTTCAAGCCAAATGCTTCTTGTAAAGGTGTTCCTTCAAAGCAGTCATCAGTGAAATGAAGACTGAAAAAAATACAGAACTCAAGGTGGGCTTCCATCGGTCTCTCGTTCTTTGCGCTTGCTTTGTTCATTTTTGTGTTAAACCTTCCTCTTTTGGAAAAGGAAACAAACTTACAGTATCACTTGGATACTGTGAACGTTCAGCAGTAACACGTTTTGGCAAGACTACTATTTGGATGAAAAAATATACTGAACCAAGTCCAAGATTGACCTCGAGAAGCGTTTGTTTACATTGCTTTAGCTGAGAGGTGTAAAACCGATGACGTCACTTTCGGAAACGAGACTGAACAGCGAGAGCAAGCTCGTTAAGTTTATATTATACAGTCAAACCTGTCTTAGCGGCCACCTTTATAGAAAGGCCACCTGCCTATAGCAGCCACTGAAAAATACCCTGCATATACACCCTGTGTATAGCAGTCACCTGTCTAACGCGGCCAGCGGCCACCCATTTTGTCTCCCTTGGTCAATATCTGACTGCATATTGCGGCCAAATTACCAACTCAAGTAGAAGCTTCATGCAGGAAAAAGTTTCGTTTTTCAATCAATGAAGCCGTCGTGTGTAGACTTTAATTACTGGGTCCTAGCTCAGTCACAATCATTCACAAGATCCACACAAACTGTCAGTTGTTCCACATAAAAAAGCCGTCTTCTTTTGAGCTTGCTATTTCCTGGTCAAACATGTAACTTTAAGAGCATTTGCACCAAAACATTACCGCAAATTAGGCTGGGAACAGGACGTGCTCCCAGCGACGCTACAATAAAAAAAAACATACGCTAGCATGCATGCGGCAGCGGGAGCAAAACTGAATTCGGTTGTACTTAATTGAAGTATTTTAGAATGTACTCACGTTATTTTTCATCAATCCTCATCCACAAATCCATCAAAGTCCTCATCTTCTGTATTCGACACAAAAAAGCCGTCTTCTTTTCCGTTTGCTACTAGTCTGTTAACTTGTCAGTGTTATTCAGCTCCGAAGCAAAGAAAAAAACTTCTCCTGTTGCTTCTGCCAACTTTGTTTATTGAACGCGGCCACCAGACAGCAGCTCAGAACACACACACATCTCTCAGCATTGTCTCTCCTTCCTGCTTGCCCACAAGGCAAAGGTTAAACAAGCCCCACTACATAGCTGGCTAGCCAATGCCTGTAAGAAATGACATCGTTTATTTCCTGGTGTGCACTGGTCAATACTGTAATGCCCCTTGTTGTGGGGAAGGAGAGACTCACGTCGCCGATGCACTTTAATGGCTTTATTAACAGCGGCGAACACTGCAGGACTTTACATCCACGCCAACATAAACACACTTCCCAACTCTCTCCAAACTCACAGCTAGCACTGAGCCTAGCTCTCCTACTCGGGACGCCCACCGTCACTTCCCATCACTTCCTGATGAACTAAAGCTGTAATGACACTGCGCGTATAAAAAGTAAAATATAAAAAACAAGCGTAAGACATTACTAGCACAGCTTTGTTCTGTGGGTCATGGATATATTCTATCAGTCATTATTAAGCCTCTAGCTTCCTTTTAGTAAGTAAAAACCTTGTCTATGATTGCACTACATTGTCATGTAGACCTACAAAGTACACTCGGAAGAATAAGAGGTGAATAAATGTATTGAAACTGATGAGGGGTAGGATTAAATAAGCTTTGCTTCTTCCTACTCCTTTTTGGACATGCAAAATTGTGAATTGTACTATGTGATGTGCTACTGTTTGACTCATGCATGTTCAGGATTAAAACCATGAACCATGATAATAACAAGCCTAGTAGTGCTGTACAACTTTTATCCGCAGTCCGCAGTGCCCTCTACTGGTTAACATTATTATTAATTTTTTTCCCCCTTTTTTTTCTTTTTTTTCCTCTACTGGTCATTATTCAAACTGGACGCCAACCTGTCTATAGAGGCCACCTGTCTATAGCGGCCACTTTTGCAGACTCCCTCTAGTGGCCGCTATAGACAAGTTTGACTGTATTAAGTTTATGTAAAGAGATATAATATTTACAATGTTGACGCTTCTTTTTCAATTCACTATGGCATGTTGTCAATTCACGTCTGGGTCCCATCCTCACTGCATAATCAATGCTTGGAGTTTGGCAAAATTTTCTTTGTTTGTCCACCCGCCTCCTGAGGACTGACCACAAGTCCTCACAGGGATAAAGGTCTGAGGCGTTGCCTTGCCCAAAATGTTGATGTTTTGTTCCTCGAGCCAGTTAGTTATCACTTTTGCCTTATGGCAAGGTGCTTCCTCATGCTGGAAAAAGCACTGGTTGTCACCAAACTGTTCTTGGATGTTTGGGAGTAGTTGCTCTCGGAGGATGTTTTAGTACCATTTTTTATTCATAGGCTGTGTTCTTAGACAAAATTGTGTGTGAGCGTCCCTTGGCTGACAAGCAACCCAACAGAAAAATATTTCCCGGTTGCTTTACTGTTGGCACGGCACAAGACTGAAAGTAGAAATGATGACTGCGGTAAAGTCAGTCTGACTATAATCAGATCAATCTTCAGCCTTTGTCCTCAACACTCTCGCCCATGTTAACCAGAGAATCACTAACATGCCAGCTGGTCCTTTTTGTGGCAGGGCTGAAATGCAGTGGAAATTGTGTTTTTAAGTTAAGTTCAATTTCATGACTAACAGGGGCTTTGCAATTCATTGCTATTCATCGTATCTCTCTATATAACCTTCTGGAGTATATGCAAATTGCCATTATAAAAATTGAGGCAGAAGTCTTATTTGTGTCAATCTCAAAACATGACTGTAGACTATCCACTGAAAATGACTTAATATGTACCCATTCTTGTCTCAATAGTTGGCAAGACAAGTGAGTAGCATGATAATTGTGTCTACCATGCACCATCAAGCATGGTGGTGGTGGTAGAATCATGGTCTGGGGCTGCATGAGTGCTGTCGCCATTGATGAGCTGAGGTTCATTGTGGGGAAACTCGCAAAATTCCAACATTTACTGTGAAATTCTGATCCCCTCCCTTGGGAAACTGGTCTGCATTGCAGTTTTCCAGCATGATAACCAGCTCAAACTCACCAAAAGATGCCAAGTGCCTTGCTGAGGAAACTGAAGTTATATCCTAGTTTCATTTTTATTCTTTTCGTATTGTCCTTTGAGAAGATATTATAACATGTTTTTTGAAATGTTAGGACTGTTCTCACTCTTAGGATCCTACAGTTTCTGGTATTATTTTTTTTTAATCAACCATTGTGGTGCCTATAAACGATTCCTCTCATCAGGGTCACAGTGCGTTGTAATTTGTCCTTTGGTTTAGGAAAAAAAAAACTACTTGCTACCTAAATTAGCGTGCTGGCTCATTTCTAACCAGGTGTTTGGTGTCTCTTCTGGGTTATTCTGTTTTGCATAGGACGTGCCGTTCCTACTGGTGCTAATACATAATGGTCATGGTTGTTTTTGTTTTGTTTTTTTTGTCTTTTTTGTTCTTTTCACTGTTTTGCAGCATTCATCAACCCTGAAGGATTTTTGAGAGAGTTATATAAGGGCCTCAGTGCTTGTATGCTCTCCATTAAAGCACACTTGAGGCTTGCCATGCTTTCTTTTTTGTTTGTTTTTAATGGAGATGGTTTTTTTTGTGAGGCTGGTTACAGAAAAGGCCGGAGCCTTGCAGAAGAGACATGGGGGGAGTTAATGCCTTATGAGTGACCAGTGTTTAATGCGAGCAAAGCCCTCACTCATTGTCATTTTCCTTCCAGCACTGTCACCTCTCGCCTTTGTCAGTTTTGGTGCCTTCCTTTATGTTTTCCTGCGTGTGTGTTTGTGGTCCACAGGGAGACATTCTCACTGTCATTAGACGTGTGGATGATCACTGGATTGAAGCCAAACTGGGCGACAAAAGTGGAATTTGTCCTCTGCAGTTTACTGAGGTGAGTGCTGCTCATCGTCTTCTCTGGATGTGTTTCATTCCAGGGCACTTCCAGGTTCCTTCGTCTCCTTACACTTAAATCTTTTGATTCATCCCTAAGTGTCACTCCGTGACTGCAAAGTGCTGAGGATAGGGAGCTCATCTTTGAAGCCCTGCTGTGTGTGCAGCTGCTCATTAGTGAGCAACTATGTGGCTTAGTCAGGTTTGCAACACTTGCTTAGCGCACTGACTGTCATTTGTTTTCCTTTGAGCTTCCCGACTCCAGGAACAAAGTTGCTCCACGCTGGGACACATTGCTGCTTCATGTGGTGGGCTAACATGTTGTCGTCTGAGTTTCCTCACTTGTCATCCGTTTTATCTTACATTATCTTATCTTACATCTGTAAAGAAAAAAGCAAAAATGTGTTAATAAGTTGTGTGTACAGAACTCCAAAGTCAAAGATTGGAATGTTTGAGGATTGGATTAAGACAACGTTTACAGACATAGGTCAGAAAACTATTTTCATATGTGGAGACTTCAATATTGACCTCTTGAACTCACACAAGTGCAAGGAAACAGATGACTTTATAAATACAATGTATAGCTTGAGTTTATATCCTAAAATCATTAGACCAAGTAGAATAACAGACCACTGTGCCACCCTCATCGATAATATATTCACCAATGACTTTGATAACAACACCATCAGTGGCCTGCTAATTAGTGACATCAGTGATCATCTTCCAGTGTTTACAATCTACAATGAACATTATAAGAAAAAACAGGCGGAGGCAAAAAAGACTTTTCAAAGATGGCGTACAGAGGACAACATCCGTGCCTTCAAGATAGGTCTAGAAGAACAAAGTTGGGAGAGTGTCTACAGTGCAACAGATGTGGACGAGGCATATGACAGCTTCCTTGGTACTTATATGGAGCTCTACGATAAGAACTGTCCCTGGCAAGAAAAGCCCAAGAAGCAAAAGAAAAACCAGCAGCCATGGATGACAAAAGGACTAAAAAACGCCTGTAAGAAGAAGAACACATTATACAGGACATTTATCATTCAACAGACTAAAGAAGCAGAACAAAAGTATAAGACATACAAAAACAAGTTGACAACTATCTTGAGAGTGTGTAAGAGGGAATATTATAGTCACGTACTAAATAAGAACAAAAATAACATGAGAGCAACTTGGGGCATCTTAAATAGTATTATAAAGAACAACGTTAAGAAAGCAGACTATCCTCCCTATTTCATGGTTGGAAACACTTACAGGAATGACATGAATGCGGTAGCTGAAATGTTTAATGAATATTTTGTAAATATTGGACAAAAACTGGAAGAGGAAATTCCAAAACAAGACACAATTGATGAAGGGATTGATATTATCGATAGGAATCTTAATTCTATGTTTCTCACTGCTGTAACCAAAAAGGAGATCACTGACATTGTTAACCATTTTAAGGCAAAAACATCAACTGATTGTCATGGAATCGAAATGGAAACAATTAAAAGGGTCATCAATGAGATCGCAGACCCGTTAACATATATTAGTAACTTATCATTTCAGACTGGAATATTTCCAAGCAAAATGAAAACAGCCAAGGTGGTTCCAATTTTCAAAAAAGGAGACAAACACCAATTTACAAATTATCGACCAGTTTCCTTGTTACCACAATTCTCGAAAATTGTGGAGAAGCTATTTAATAATAGGTTGGACAAATTTATTAATAAGAATGAATTATTGGCAAGTAGTCAATATGGTTACAGAGCCAACATTTCAACTTCTATGGCACTGATGGAAATCACGGAGGAAATCACTACTGCCATAGACAACAGAAGATGCGCAGCTGCAGTATTCATGGATCTGACAAAAGCTTTCGATACAATTAATCACACTATTTTAATTTCAAAATTAGAAAGGTACGGAATTAGAGGTTTAGTCTTAAATTGGGTTAAAAGCTACCTAGCAAAGAGGAAACAATTTGTAAAGCTAGGAGAATATACATCTGGGAGTCTACACAATACGTGTGGAGTACCACAGGGGTCCATACTGGGACCAAAACTGTTTAACTTGTACATTAACGACATTTGCAAAGTAACTAACAACTTAAAATTGGTCTTATTCGCCGATGATACCACTGCTTTCTGTTCTGGTGAAAGCACACAAGAACTCATTAAAAAGGTCAAGGATGAAATGGTCATATTAAAGTCATGGTTTGACAAGAATAGATTATCTCTGAATTTAAGTAAAACTAAAATAATGCTATTTGGTAATAGTAGAAAGGACACGTACGACCAAATACAAATTAATGGAACGGATATTGAAAAAGTGGAAGAATATAAATTCCTTGGGGTTATAATAGATGAAAAAATGAGTTGGAAATCTCATATTAAATATATACAACAAAAGGTGGCGAGAAATATCTCTATATTGAATAAAGCAAAATATCTTCTTGATCAAAAATCACTCCACACTCTGTATTGTTCCTTAGTATTTCCATATCTAACGTATTGTGTGGAGATATGGGGAAATAATTACAAAAGCAATCTTCACTCACTCACTGTACTGCAAAAAAGATCTGTGAGGATAATTCATAATGCCAAGTATAGAGAACATACAAACCCTTTATTTTTAAAATCACAGATATTAAAATTCGCAGATTTAGTACACCTTCAAACCGCTAGAATAATGTATAAAGTTAATAATAACTCGTTACCCAAAAATCTAATCAAGTATTTCTCAATCAGAGAGGAGAAATATGATCTTAGAGGAAAATTAAACCTAAAACATTTATATGCGAGAACAACGCTGAAAACCCACAGCATTTCCGTGTGTGGAATTAAATTATGGAACGGATTGAGTAAAGAACTCAAACAATGTACAGAGATGAGCAAATTCAAAAAACAATACAAGCAGTTGATGTTTGCCAAATACAAGGCAGAAGAGTCCTGATTGTTCTGTCAGGTTTGTTATTTTATTTTATTTATTTTATTTTATTTTCTATTTTATTTTATTTTATTTTTTATTTATTTAATTAAATTTTATTTGTTATTTATTTATTTCTATTTATTTATTTATTTTTTTTTTTATATAATTTTCTTTGTTGTGTTTAAAAAAAAAAAAAAAAAAAAAAAAAAGCTTTGTTCTTATTTATTTATTTATTTATTTAGTATTGTCATCATTATTATTATTATGAATGTTCTCTCTTTTTTTGGGGGGAGGGTTATCTCACCGTTATCTATTATGTGTTATCCTGACTATCACTGAAAACATGACATGGAATCCAGGAAGTGAACTACATGTACTGTACTAGATGTAGAATGGATGGGGGGTAGGATTAAATAAGCTTTGCTTCTTCCTACTCCTTTTGGACATGTGGAACTGTGAAAAAATGATTCACGAGATGTATTCCATTGTAACCTTCATGTTCAAATAAACTAAACCAAACCAAACCAAACCAAACAAACCAAACCATCTTTCCTCGTTTATTTTCCCAAGCACTTCCCCTCCCCTTGTCTGTCTTCTCTCCTCTTTACTCCTCCGTGCCTTTCTCCTCAAGCTCCGCCTCAGCAGTCCTCCAGTCTTTTTTACCTCTGGACTCTTTCATCCTCCTCTTCCCTCTCCTCCTCGTGCCATGCAGCCAGGCGTGAAGACACAGTAATGCTTTCTCTGCTTGGATGGCATAACAGCACATCACCGTGGTGAGTGAAAGCATTAACCCTGCCATGCCTGTCTGTGACGCTCTATATTTCACCTTGCTTCCCGCTCGTCTCTCAGCGCCAGTCGATCCTTCCAGGCTTACTGGCTGCTACTTATCCTCCCGCCTGCCCGTCCAACAAGTTGGAGTGGGTGAGTGGAGCGATGAGCGGCCGTATTTAGACAGCTGCTTCACTGCTCATCACTCAGCATGTCAGGTGCTAGTGACAGGTAGACTTTGAGAGGCTCTCCTTGTTTAATGATGGGCTGTAAGGAGCTGACATCTGCATCCGTCTTTTCCAGCTAAACTCCGTAGCGGCCAAACTGCTGGAGGGAAAGAGTCCAAGGGGGAGTGATTCGGCAGAATATCAGCATCGGACCGGAAGCAGGGGCAAAGACAAGGCCCCGGAGGCATCCAGCAGGACCGCCAACCAGCGGACCGCGCAAGTTCCTGCAAAGACATCACTTATCCACACTCGGGCCACCTTGAACTCGCGCAAACAACAGAGACCCAGCAGCGGCAACTTTTCCCACTCGGTCTCAGGAGAGACAAACAACACCAGCGGCTTTAACCTCCAGCGACAGTCTCACCGCTCCTCCGTGCGGCCCCCTGCCCACGGACACACTCATCCCTCAAGAGTTAATTCTCAGCGAGTTCGACGCCACTCTGACGGCCCGCACAGGCACCTGTTACTGGTGAGTCACATACATTGATTTTGAGCTGACATCTCATTTTTCGTTTTACTCTTTCACAGTTTTTAACCAAAGTGTGTTTGATTTTGTCTTAATCAAAAACATGTGGCTGCGTGCTGATGGATGTCAGAGTCATGAAAAGATCATGTTGTTCTCAGAGATTCAGGGTGGGGGCCATTACAGTAAGGCTCAAGGAATGAAAACAGACAGAGGGGTGTTAACCTCTACATGATTAAGTCTCACTTATTAAGACAAAACGTGTGGAAAAGGGAGAGAATTGAAAACTGCTTGGTTAAAAGATTGAGGGCTGAAGGTGAGCTGACTGAAACTTCAAAGGTTTGTAATCAAGAGTCCTGGGACTGGAGCCAAGCTTTCTTCCTCAGAGTTGAACGACAGGGTGTGTGCTGCTTTTTCTTCCAATGAAAACAGAACCAACGTCATCAGGGGCAAGTTGTATTATTCTACGAGGCAAAACATTATAAAACTCTTGAGTTAAATACAGAGATGGAATAAAAGGCCTAAATGAATTAAGCAGCAGTTGAAATCATGTCATAATGCCACTCTTTGGATAATTCACACACTGTATATATGACACGTTCTCTGAACCTGCAGAGAGCTTTACAAGGATCTTTTATTCAGTGTATATTTTGAAATTGTTAGTTATAACATTAGTTGTATAGTACGCACAAACCAGACACGAATATCATGGTTTTATTTTATTGAGTGTCTCTGACATTGCATCCTGCAAAATGATATGCAATGGAAGTCATTATCAATGTGCTGTTTGCAAAATATGCACACAATTTCTGCTACACAAAAAATATTCATAAAGTTTAGGAACTTTGGACATCCAATCACGATCGTTACCTTTCATGTCCACACCCATCAGGCTCGTTAATTAAGAAAGCGCCTCGAACGCCTTCTGTTTTGCTCCTAACACACACCAGCTGCAAAGCAAGAAGCTAGGCTATACTTGTGGGGCCCAATTAGTCCACGTGAATAAAACATTAAGTTAATTATGTATCGATATCTAAAAATCATGTGTCGTCCAAACCATGACGATTGTTATCACTAGCATACATTTCAGTGAGTGCAAGCTTTTTTTGTTTTTCATTAACTTTACACAGTAGATTTTTCTTTTTACATGCTTTTTTTTATGATGTGACAGTGATTGAACAAAAAGTAAGCATGTTTTGAGTGCGCTTAAACTTAAAATTTTCCTTGTCAAGGTTTTTGGTCAGCAGTTTGGGAGAATGTGTCATTTATATATGTATGTATTACCAGTCAAACATTTGGACACACTTTGTCGTTCAACAGTATGAGGAGGTGTGTCCAAACGTTTGACTGGTAATAAAAAGTTCTGCCTTTAGAAAAATGAGTTTTGATTAGCACTGTGAGACAAGTATTAGAGAGAGGTATAAAATGCTTGTTATTACGGTTTTAGTTTTCAGTGGTGCAGAAATTCACTGCATTATACTGATAGATGTTTCTCATAATTACTCCTGTTATTGTGGTGTAGTTTAGTTCGATACCACTTGAATAATCAAAGCAGTGCTGAGCACAACTGTGGATGCAGCTTTTGCTTTGCATGGCATTAATATACACGATAAAGAGTGAGTGGATGTCATTTTATTTTATATGTACAGTATAATCAAAACAGTGATGGATAGTGTACACAGTTTGGCTCGACAGAATGATGGATGGATGGATGGATGATGATGGTAATTTGTATCCCAAATGAGACAAGGGCATTGAAGAGACAGGCTGTGCTGAGATGAGGTCAGACGTGTTCTGATCACCTCAGCATAAAACCTCAAAAGGACACATGTGACTGTTGTATACATTATGTGCTGACCATCAATTTACATTCTGAAGAGGCAGGACACAACTTAATGAGGCTACTGCATGGAATCACAGGAAGGTAACATAAAAGCCTTCGCAAGGTTTTCAGCATATAAAGTTTGTGCCAAGTGCCATGCTTCCTGAGATAACCATTTCCTTTGATTCAGTAGAAGTTTCACCGCTCTGCCCTGCAATTATACATGTCACAGCATAAAATCCCCCACACCTCATGTAGGTCTGAAAGTGAGATCAAAAATAGGGGAGATAATGATGGTATTAAAAAAAATGTGTAGGGGGCGAGAGAATGAAAACAAGATTTGTGCGCTGCATAAAGGCAAGAAAGTAGGAAGATGAGGACAAATAAGATATACTGTGGATTCAGCGTGTAGGAGGATCGGAGAGTCCCTCAGTGTGTCTGCTTATCTCTCTCATGCTGATGATGATGAGTCACTGGTGAAATTTGTTATATAACAGGAGCCCCCCACCCCCCTACCGCACACCCTACGCTGCTTTAAAACTCCTTCCTCTTGACTAAGCAGGTAACATTCACTTGCACATCAGTGGGCCAGTAATAGCAGACAGACCTTGCCTTCTTAAAGGAGGGAAGAAAGCTGTCCCAAAACATGATGCTGCTGATGCACCACCCATCACCATCACCTAGGAGTCTCTTGCTAACTCAGGATGCAACAAACACTTGCACAATCTAATAAGATACAATGCAAGAGCTAATCAAAAACAATCAAATGCACCTCATCAGTCTTACTAACCAATGAAAAGCATGTATCGCTGTTATCTTTTTTTTTGTCTCCCAAAAAGGCTAAGACAAGTGTAAAAAGAAAAAAATTGACACAATTGGGAGAGATGCTTTTCAATGGGCAGCCGCACTCCCCAACTCCCAACTCGGTGTCCTCAGGACATTTCACATCATTATTAATACGCTGGCCTGTCTGTTTTCTCTTGCATTAAATCCTGATGAAATAAGATAATATTCCTAACAGCTACCTTTTTGAGCTTTTACTCACTCTTCAATAAGTGACCTTGATCTGTGTGGGAGGCTATGAAAATGGAACCATATCCCTAAAGATTACATAACACTGCTTATACTTGAACTGAGGCTTGTAAATCTACATTGGAGCACATTTTCTAACTCCATAAATTCATTATACAGATTCAAACAATCTCATAATTACAAATTATGTAAACATGGATTCGTCAGACTTGTTGGAGCTTAATAGCCTGTTTTTTTTCCTCTTCACAACACAGTGTGTTGCCTCAAAAGGGTGACAATAATTGGCAATATTATTATGTCTGAAATATTTAATTTCACACTCTATTTAGTCACAGCTACGGATGTCCCGATCCGATCTTCAGGATCGGGATGGGCTGCCGATCCGCTGTATTTTGAAGATCGAATAATATCGGCTTACGCCACGAGATCGGGCTGATCAGCGGTAGTTCCCTCTCACTGTGCCCGGACTGCTGTGGCGCGGGGAGCTCGCACGGGAAATGCCGCTGTAACCGCTCGTTGTTTATACTAGGTACCATCAATAAATGACTATTGCCTTGAAGAGAGTTTTTAAAAAATGTCATATGTTCTAAATCACACCACAAATTGATCTGTAACCATGTCAAATGATTAGTCCCACCCTAAACGTATTTTTGCTCGCCCATTTCTTCCAATTTTATCTTTTATTGGATGGACTTTTATTAGATCTTTTATTGGATAAGGGACCTGACTCACAGAGGTTTGTTACAAAAGCCTAACAATATTGTTGGTCATGCTGTGTAATAAAAAAGTGAATTCAGCAATACTTTGGTTGCATTATTTTTAATGCTTTGAAGAGCCACGTATGACAAGCTCTCATTTAGCACACAGTATAAATGATCTTGAAAATTCTTCAAGATTAAACACTTTTAATGCACAACTTCATCATCAAACTCACATATATTTACTTATCTAACACATACAGAACAATGAACAACTTCATGCTGTCACCTTTCTTCTGTACTGTACCGGCTGTGGCTGTTCACATGAGCCATTTGAGCACATTACGTAAATCTCAGTGTTCCAAGCTAATGTAGTGAAGTTTTTATACATATTTATTCACGTACCCCCTACGGCAAAACCCTAGGGGTACGCATACCCCACTTTGGGAACCTGGGGTGTAGTTGAATGGTCTAGTTTGATTCTAAGCCTCATTTTGATGGGAGCAGAAATCACGCAAAATATGTTGTCTCCCCCATTGTAAATCGACTGTAGCCACTGCTGGATCATGGCACGTAGCAATTGCGTGACTGCTGCTTGAGTGAGATGGCCTCCTTGTATCTGATAAAACACAGACCAAGAATAGAAAACGGACACAGAGAAGTGGAAGGACCTAAATAATTGAATACATGAAGAATGTTAAGCTTCTCTCCCGTATTACTTGCCAGGAGTTAATGGCGTTGAAAGATGACTAATTGCCCTCATTTTGTCAGGAGTTTGGTCACATTTCCACATTGATAGCGTAAGCTATCATGGAGAAATCACACACACGCGCGCACGCACGCGCGCACACACACTTTGGCTGTGATTTACATCCATCATCTCTGAAAGCTAGAATGCCTTCAGGTCATACTGAATGCATACTATCTCCTTTTTCCATGTGCGCCTTACAGCACTGCTTTTCACAAGTGACTTTTAGGTCATTTCAATGACTCCTTGTTGATTATGGCTGGCGTTATGTTTGGCGTTAGCTTTTCTCAATACAAGTGTATATACAAAGCTGCCTAATGGCCAGAGAGCCCCAGGATCCAGGCACCTGCTATAAAGGGAACCACTTACTTCACTGGCCGCTATTAATTCTTTAAGCATTAGTAGCTTTAAATAGCATCCAGCCTCACTGAGACGACAATGGGGGATATCAAATATTTTGGTTTTCAACACGCGAGTTGGAGTTGACAAAATGAACCAATGCATTATTAAATGTCATTATTTTAATGAACGAGTACGCCACCAAATCAGGTACCTACACACTTTATAATAGAAGAATCTTCCTTTACAGGGATGATTGATATTGATTATTATTACTATGATATTGTTTTAACCCCTGTTTGTTGGTTGGTTAGTTGATGATTGTGCTTGGAGTTGTAGAACAGCGTTGCATCATAGGACCATAGGAGGTATCGGTAATGTTTTGGTTACCTTATTTAGATACATGAGAAAGAGATGTCTACATACGTGAGGCTAAATGCGCACACAATTTCGACTCCCTTTCTTTCCCGCTGCCATACCATTCCACCATACCTTTTAACATACAGCGGATAGTATCTATACACCAGGGGTGTCCAAAGTGCGGGGGGGGGCCATTTGCGGCCAGTGGCTGTTTTTCTTATTGGCCCACGGCACGCTCTAAATATATGATTTAACAAGAAAACAAAACAAAAAAAATCAGCAGTAAGTCAAAATATTTAGAGAAAGTTTACCTGAAAGTTTACCTGAAAGTTTACCTGATATTATAAAAAATGTCATTTTACTAACAAAGTTGAAATATTAAACATAATATACATTATTTTGTAAAAGTCATAATATTATGGAAAAACAAACAAAACTAATAAAGTTGTAAATTTTGGAAAATTAGGTTACGGGAAAAAGTTCTTTGTAATGTTACGAGAATAAAGTCAAAATATTATGGGAATAAAGTCATAATTACCAGCAGAAACACAAAAAGCAGCTGTAATTTTACGAGAATAAAGTCAAAATATTACGGGAAAAAAGTTATATTCTAACGAAGAAAACAATTGTAATTTTACAAGAATAAACTCGTAACATGAGGAAAAATTGAATTTTAGTAGCATAGAGTTGAAATATTAGAAAACTTTTTTTGTTGTTGTTGTTGTTGAAATATGAGAAAAAAAAACAAAATAAAGTTGTTTGGAAAATTAGGTTGGGGAAAAAGGTGGGAACAAAGTCAAAATATTCTGGGAATAAAGTCATAATATCACAAGAAGAAAATGTAGGAAGATTTTTTTAAGAATAAAGTTCATATATTTGGAAAATTAAAAAAGACAGCAGCAAAAATGCAGGGAAAAGAAGAAAGTTGATGCTAATAATACGCTTTTTCACCTACAGTATATCACAAAGCTGAGATGCAGGTTCTTCTTGAACTATATATGACATCTTAGCATTCCTTTCCAAAATATCAAAGTAGGCTGATTGAATAAAAGCGAAGGCACAGTGTAAATGGTCATTAATGATGCTGTGGTTTTTACAGTCACACTTTGTATCACCCCAATCTCTCAGGGGGATTTTTGGACTGACGTAATACACTGTGCTTGCCATTTTCTATCTTTAGAAGCCTGAATCAGGAAATATTTTTGTCCATTTAAAAAAAATAAAATAAAAAATTCTAACCTTTTATCTGTCATTTGTACAAGGCAAACATTGCATCATTCAGTGTAACTTCAGACATGCCAAGGATGAAACCATTTTTTGGTGACACGTTTAATATTGTTTTATATTTTATACATCCATTTTTATTGCTTTATTGTAAAAGTTCCTTTTGAGTTTCTTAAAGAGCTTTTAAATGTATTATTATTATTATTATTATTATACTGTACAGTGGTACCTGTGTTTTTGTTATGAATTAGCTCCAAAAGCTCAGGCAAAAACTGAAACACAAAAATCAAAGCAGTTACAGAGACTGATTATAGTTTTACATGCAGCAAACGGCGTCAAGCAATTATAAAGGACAAATAAAATGGACAAATTAACATGTAACATACTTTTTACTTTTATTGCAGACTCTCAAACGTTCTGCTACTATTTGAGGCAAACAGACTTTTAGACATGTATCTTTTAGCTTGATTTTGAATTTTCAGTTAATTTGGAGCTGTTAATACATACAAATATGTCAGTAAAATACAGTAAAATGGGCATATTTTCAGACAGTTGCCAATAATAATTATTATTATAAGAATAAGAATAAGGAAGAATGGATTACATTTTATAGTGCTTTTCAAGGCACCCAAAGCGCTTCACAGTGAAGTGAACCCATTATTCATTCACTCCTCAGTCACACAGTGGTGGTGGTAAACTACATCTGTAGACACAGTTGCCCTGGGGTAGTCTGACGGAAACGTGGCTGCCATTTAGCGCCTACGGCCTCTCCGAACACCACCAAACATTCATTCACATTCATACACCAGTGTGGGCAGCACTGGAGGCAAGGTAGGTGAAGTGTCTTGACCAGCGACACAACGAGAGTGACTGGGTGGAGGGAGACAGTTTTTGGACAACCTGCTCTACATCCTGAGCCACTGGCGCCCTGAATGGTGATTAATCATGATTAATTCATTTGAAAACTGATTTATCTGATTGAAAAATGCTCATTTGACAGCCCTGTTAAAAATACCCATCTGATGGTGTCAATCAAAACTTGTCATTGTATTGCATCAAACTAGACTGTGCAGGTGTACCTAATTTTGTGGCCAGGGAATGTATTTTATACTTGACTCTGAAAATGTGTCCCCTCATGAACTATTGGAATTTCCCAACACCACCGTAACTAATTTGTTCTGAGTGTGCTGTGGTTCAAAAGTTCACCCCTCCTCTTAACTTCAATATGGTGATCATTTTGGCTCTGTCCCGTTACAGAATGAGAAGATGGCCAACGGGGCTCCGCCCAACATTTCGATGGCTCTGTTGAACCCACAAGTGTCTTCTTCCTCTGCAGACAGCAAAAACTCCACCACGCAGCAGCTCTCCATCAGTGTGTAAGTCCATGATTTGAAAACGCACATTCATTTGAGTTTTTGACATGAGTTTTTCTTTGCTGTCCATACAAGAGTAAAAATAAGCAAAACATTATTAATTATCAAAAGTTGATTTGTATTGCCAATGTGCCTTAGTTACCGTATTTCCGACCATAAGGTGCACCGTATAAAAAGGCACAGTCTCGGTTACGGTTTGCGAAAGCTCAAACAACAGTGCAAGCCGACACATTAGCCCAAGCATCCACAATCCATTCACAATTTGTGGCGTAACTTGCCCGGCGCTGCCTCCCGGTCTTAGTAAAGCTGTGTTCGCCATCTGTCATCCATCGCTCCCACGACGCTCGCAACTTCACTTTGAACGCCCTGTTTACACCGATGTCCAGCGGTTGGAGTTCCTCCGTCAAGCCTCCCGGAATGATGGCAAGCTCCGAGTTCATTTGCACTTGGTTTTTCACAGCGGTTGTGAGATGGGCGCGCATGGAGTCACAGATCAACACGGACGGTGACGCGTGGAAAAAAACATTCCGTCTCTTTACGTACACCTCACTCAGCCACTCAGCCATTTTCTCCTCGTCCTTCCAGCCCTTTTGATTGGTCTTAACGATGACTTCAGCTGGAAACTTTTCTTTGGGCAGCGTCTTTCTCTTAAAAATCACCAAAGGTGGCAGTTTCTGTCCATTATTATGGCAACCAAGCACAACAGTCACGCTCTCTCTTTCCTCCTCTGTCAATTGCATTAATACATGCAAAAGATGCATGCTGAGCGCTTAACAAATGCACTTCTGCCACCTTGTGGCCGTTTTATGGCTTAAAACTGCATGAAAAGTGACCTCTTTTATTGTGCACTTGCGTCATCACCTGTTTTTGCCTCTTGCACAAAAAAACATACAAGTACGTCTTTGGAATTGAATGAGTTATTGTGAATCTACTTCTGGTGTATATGCTGCGGCTTAAAAAAAAAATGTTTTGTTATGGCGTATGCCGAGGTGTTGCGTAACGCCATACATGGCAACAGTTCACCTCTTGGAATAAGCCAAAGAAAAAGCTAAACACGTATGTCGGCATGGGCCGGCTACCGGTTTCAAGGTACACCACGGTATGAAAAAGTCACGGTCTGAAAACCACTAAAATTTTCTTTCAAACCTGCGGTATGAGAGAAAGTAGAGGCCCACGCGGCCAATACAGTTGTCTCTCGTTTTATCACGGTTAATTGGTTTCGGACACAACCACGATAAGTGAATTTCTGTGAAGTAGGATTCAAAATTTTAAAAATGTAATATTTTGTAGTTAGAGCATCGAAAACCTGTTTAGGACTTTCTAAGTACAATTTTTCCATTGTTAGAGCCCTGTAGATATGAAGTAACCCCCTTGTAATCACCTTTACACTCCTGTTATTCTTAGTTTACAACACATTTTTCAACTGTAATGCGTAGGCAACGGGTTCAGTGCAGCCATGGCTTTAAGCATTCGCAAACTACCGCGCTAACTAGCCTCCATATTATTTATTCTAAACTGAAGAAACGGTTTCCAACGGAGTGGGGAAGAAGGACAAAGTAAGAAGCCAAAAACTTACCACTTCCACACACGATGTGAGGTTTCATTGCCTGGACATTTGCTTTCAAAGCACCAAAAGCGCATACAAATGATAAATAACATGACAACACAATGAGAAAATCATGGTGAACATTCTTGATCATAAATCTGGTTTTACTTGACAATTTTTCACCAAACTTTATCCAGCATGGACCACGTAGTGAAAAATGAAAGGATGCAAGGGCCAGTTTAATATTTTGAAAAGCAACACATGTAGATATGCTAAGAAGTTCTATATATTTCAAGAAAAACTGCATCTCAGCTTTGTGACATAGGTGAAAAAGCTTCATCAACGTGCAACACTAACAGCAGGTACCTCACTCCTCAGGTGTGCTGTGCTCTACTCCTATAAGCCGCAACGCCCAGAGGAGCTGGAGCTGAGGAAAGGCGAAATGGTGGGAGTGTACGGGAAGTTCAAAGAAGGCTGGCTGCGTGGGTTGTCTCTCAGAACGGGCAAAGTAGGCATCCTGCCCAGCAACTACATCACTCCTGTGCTCAGGTGAAAGGTCACGACTCCTGACGGCAATATGCGTGAGCCGAATGACGCACTAGATGCAAATGCGGTGCTGATGTGTGGGCAGGAAGATGTTTAATCATGCACTTATTTCATTGCTCAATGTTTCAGGAATATAAAAGAATGCACAGTATTACCGGTACTTTATACTAATGTGTTTCATTGCCTGATTGCAGAACTTCAGCCAGACTCCTGGAGACCAAAGCGGCAAGCTCGTCCTCGCAGCACAGCACAGCCGCGGGAAAGAAGACCACATCTGCCAGGAATCCTGCTGTGGTCCTTGCTCTTGATAGGGTAAACAGTGATGGATCGCAACATTCAGCCGGACAGGTCCCACCTGTACCAAACGGAGCACAGCACGCAATGTCATCCCCAGGCACTGGAAAGTCATCCTTTTATGGGAGCTCACAAGGTTGGGAGACAGTGAGGCGGTTCTTTAACCCACACAGAGGTGAATGAACAGCAACTCTCCACATGTCAGAATGTTGTAAATAAAAACAAATATGTAACATGTTTCTCATTCTTTAAATTCTGTTTTTTTTTTTTGTTGTTTTTGTTTTGTTTTTTTTTTAGTATCTAACCCTTTCAACCATCCGTCCAGTTTGAATGTACCCTCCAACTCTGAGCACTTTGCTCAAGTGCAAGCATCAGGCTACTCGCCTGCCATGCAGAGGAAGAAAAACGGCGGAATTCTGTCCAGCTCTGGAAGAACAGCGGGTTGGATGAGTGAGCCAACAGCGCTCTCTGCTGCCCCCCATCTGAAAGACAGGGACTTCACCTACTCACATGAGGTGGGAGGACATCATCATCATCATTATCAACATGAGCGACAGCCGTCCAATGGCCCTCAGTCCATTCTTATCAGACCGGATTCACACAAGAGCACTTCAGACAAGGTGAAGTTCATACTTTGGATGTCACGCAGCACTACTCAGTCTCAGGCTTCTCATCTACTGCTTTACATTTCTCTGTGTATTATTTTGATGACAGCGCACATCAGGTAAAATATTTAAATCAGTTCATTTTCCTTGCCATCTCAAAAGTCAATAACGTTACGAATACAGTAGCTCTTGAGGTCAAATTGAGAGCCCTATTAATTATAAAGGAGGTCTGGTTACTCACTGCGCCTTGTCACCTCTTTGCCAGTTGACAGTCTTTTTTTTTTTTTAGCCAATCTTAACTTTTAACGGTTTGCATCACATCATTCCATCAATTGGAATATTTGATGTGCATTTGACTACATTTCCTTTGTCGATTATGGGGAAAATTCATTATTCTTTTCAATTCTTTAAATAGTATTTTAATGCAGTGGGAGAATCTGTTTATATTCATGTCAAGTGTTGTTTTGAGCAAAATAATGCTGCTCTAATAAGAAGTCAGCGTGGATGTAGCTCAACTTGGCTGACATGTTCTTCTTCTTCAGAGCTTGTCCACACCAGGTTGAAACAAAGTATTTTAGCGTTACAGCCTATCGCAAGGGCGTTCTGGGTGCCCTGAAATGGTAGTTTTTGCAAAATGGCTTCCAGGGTGGGAAAAATCTGAAAACGCCAACTTGTCATTGACGTATGGAGAAGGAAACCTCTACTTTCTGAAAATGATGACGTCACTGCCCCGTCGCTGTCATGTCACCAGAAGCGAGCAATTGTGTACTGACGCCGAAAAGCCAACATAACGTCTGAAAACTTCCACTGGCATGAATCCCGGTCGACATTCTCCTGATATTTTTTTGTCTTATACTCCAAAGCAGTGGTGTCCAAAGTGCGGCCCTGTTTTTTAATGGCCCTCAGCACTCCATTTTACCTCAAATATTTCAAGACACAGTTAAACAGCAAATCAGTTCTACACAATTTCTCGGTGATCCATTAATCAAATGTGTCTGTCACTAAGTAAAACTATGCTAAATAATTAAATGTTGTCAATGTTTCCAGCCTGCCAAGTCGGTGCGCTTCCTCACAGATGAAGATCCCCCGCTTCCACGGCTTCGGACCTCCTCGTGGTCTTCCGGAAGCCAGGTTCCCTCCAATTTCGCACCAGCGCCACCTCCACTTGAAGTATGGGCCCCATCCCTGACCTTGGGAAGAGACGGACCCGGCATCATTCTCAAAGATGGAAAAGCTCCAGCTCTCAGGAAAGGCATGGAAACGGTACTCTCAGATCTCAACTCTAACCCGCAAAAGACAATGTCACCCCAGTCATCGCTGTCAGCCGTGTCAGCTCAGTTCAGCCCCACCAGGTACTTGGAGCCTTTCTTGATTGTTGTGTGACTTGATGCACATGAAGGATAACCATGTTTTGCTTCTCATTTCTTCTCAGACACAGAGTGACCACGACACATCTGGCCCAGATGGACGCTGAGCTCAGTCTGCTTCAAGGAGAGCTGGTCCTGGTCCACAGACCACGACCTGATGGCCGGGTTCTGGTTACTCAGGAGAGCAGCGGACAGACAGGCCTTTTTCACAGTAGTATTCTTCATGGTCTGGAGAAACTCAGTTGACTCTTAATGGAAATAATATAGTTTATATTTTCTGTCAGTTGAAACTACCAAATGAGATTTCCATGAAGGATTTAGTTTTTGCCCTGTGTTCATATTAAAAGGATAGCGATATATTTTGTGTTTTTCAGTGTATGAGCATGTGCTGTATGTCTCACGTGTACTGAGAATTTGCACAAAAACCCACCAAATGGCTGTTCCCCTGTTATTACCCACGTTACATGCAGTACATTGGTGAGTGCCTTTTGTCAAAACTCACACAGAGAATATATTATATAAAGTGAAATCTCTATACTTCTTCTGTGACAATAAACGGTATCTAAGACAACAATTGCATGTATTGCTTGCTTAATGGTCCTGTATTATGCAAAACTAAGTAATTACTGTGTGTAATAACAGTAATGTATGTCGCTAGAACCTGTTAATGATCACCAAACGTGAGGAAAATCCATCATTTGTGATTGTAATGTTAAATTTACGCCAATTTTGCCTCAGTTTGGGTGCATTCTCCGGTTAGTGTACTATATGGTGCGCGTGTTCTTGTTAGTACACTGCGTGAATCCATCTGCATTCTTAATGTATTTTTTTAATTAGGAAACGTCCTTCCTTGTTGGCATCCTATTAGCTAGTGAACAAAATGGCAACCGGAAGTTAGGTCGCTCGTCTATGATGTCATCCGCGGTTGGCTCTCAAAAATGTTGACACAAAACACGTTTTTGTAGTTTTTTAATTACGGTATAGTTTTACATGCACAAAAGAATTTTAAATACATATAAATGACAAACGAAATGCATGAGTGAACATTCAAGGTTACTTTTACTTTCATTGAAGACGTGACTGTTCGCAAAGACACCGTGTGGCAGCGAGACTCCACATGGACACCATCTACCTGTTTTGTCATGAGTTATTTCTTGACTTCAATAGTGTTTCTCACCTTCTTTATCTTCTAAATGCTAGCATTTGCAACTTTCTTTGGCTCCATTTTGGGTTACAGTATCATGTCAAAACAGGAGTGTGGTGGTGGTTCATCTCGCTGCCAGATCGTCTCTTTGGGGACAGCACGTCAAGAATGACATTGTCGATGAAGGAAAAAGTAACCTGAAATGTTCATGTACCCCTTTCATTCACCATTCATATGTTTTTTTTATATGCATTTTGAATTGTATTCTGCATGTCAAACTATAATTGTAAACCTACAAAAACATGTATTTGTGTTAATGTTTGTTTGGTTTTTTTGAACGGATGAATTGGTCATGGTCTAATTTGATTTGAACATGTATACAAGTTACACTTGAGTACATCACACAATACAGTTCAAAGCTCCACATGTCCAAGGAGTAGGAAGAAACAAAGCGTATGTAATCCTACCCCTCATCCGTATCCCATCAGTTGCAGTTCATTTGTTCACCTCCTGTTTTCCACATGTAGACTTTGCTAATTGTGAATACATAGGAAAGTAATAAGGCATATAACAATGTAGTGCAATGACAGTCGCAGTCTCTACTTACTGCAAATAAATTACATAGCAGACTTGATGATAAAGAGATAGTAACTGAATAAAGGGTTAATAGTGGACAGAAACAGTATGAGTGAGTGCAGCCAATGTACTCACTAATGGTCAGTGTAAGACTGATTAGACTGCATTGTATATTAAGTATATTGTGTGTTTCTTCCTTGTACTTTGTAAACACCAACTGCTTGTGCTGTTTTTTAAAATCACTCATTTTAGTGCATTGTTTGAGTTCCTTGCTCAATCTGTTCCATAATTTGATTCCACTTATTGAAATGCTGAAGGTATTTAGCGTTGTCCGTGCATATAATAAGTGTTTTAAGTTTATTTTTGTCCCCAAGGTCAAATTTCAACTCTTTTGTTGAGAAGAACTGTTTCAGTTTTTCAGGTAAGAGGTTATTATTTATAGAGCCCCGCGACCCTAATGAGGATGAAGCGGTATAGAAAATGGATGGATGGATGGAGGTTATTATTTGCTTTATGCATAATCTTAGCTGTGGGATGAGACTCAGCACCTCCAAATCCGAGGCCATGGTTCTCAGTCGGAAAAGGGTGGATTGCTCCCTCCGGGTTGGGAATGAGGTCCTGCCCCAGGTGGAGGAGTTCAAGTATCTCGGGGTCTTGTTCACGAGTAAGGGAAGGTTGGAGCATGTGATTTTTGGTCCAGAACAAATTTGGCTTTATTCAGTATTAAGGTGTTTCTTGCCACTTTATGTTGTACTGTATATTTTTAATGTGAGATTCCCAGTTCGCATTCTCATCTATTATGACCCCGAATTGGATTTACATTATTTCTTATGGGAAAATTTAATTTGGTTAACATTTGATTCAGCTAGAGTCAGACCTTCTGGAACGAATGAATGACGTTAACCAAGGTTCTATAGCATCTACTACTGTATATTGGACAAGCGTTACGGTGTATATGTAAAAAGTGGAGTAAGTCCGCAATAGCACTAATTGGAGCCACACACTGTGGACAAACACAGCTTATCATCATTAACGCTACACGCACACAAAACTTGTCCCTATAAAATTTGTACCCATGCCAGTTTTGCGCATGCGCTAAAATCAGCGGTACATATTTTATGATGATAGTTTTATGAATTTGTACACTAACCCTAACTAACCACTAGGCATAGAAGTAATAACCAAATTTTGTACCTATTTGGTATTGGTCAAGCGCGCATCGGTGCGCATGCGCCAATACCAAATAGGTGCAAATTTCACAATGTCTGTTTTTTATGCTACACCGGCTCCCTAAAAGCACTTTTAAACTGTTTAAATTCCAGCATCAAGGATAGCTTTTGGACAAAACACGATTGTGATTATTTTAAGTTGTTGAAAAATACAACAATTACATGAAAACATTTATAGCCTGATGTCAATCAAGCCATCAGATTAAAACTGCAGTAGAAATGACTAATAGGGTTGCACAACGTGGCAACTCGTGTCACTGGAATTAAAGAATGAATTTTTGAGTTCAACTGTAATAATAGATTTGGAAACTATAACAGTCGTTTGTATGCAAACAGGTGCTTTGAGGAAAACGGCGTGTGATTAGTCGCCAAGTGGTTGCCATGGTGATGGCTGATAACACGCACCAAGGCTCGTCGTCATCCTTTGAACGATTCCCGTGTAAAATTATTCGGGACACCGATTGCCCTAAAAATAAAAATCTATTTCAAGCTGTTTGAATGTATTTCAAGCTGTTTGACTTTTCCGTTCGAAAATCCTGGATACATTTAACACTAAGATTAGATGAAGCAGGTGAAGGTTCGTCACAAACCTTTCGTTTACGGCACAATTGATTGAAGACTTGAAAAAGAAATCGGGTTAATTCCATGTTAAATATAAAGCTGCCCGTTTTATCTAAATGTAATAAAATGGCAGCTCAATTTACAGTAAGAACGACACTGCCCGGGTGACGCATGCGCAGAATGTCACAGCCAAGCTACTGAACGTGAGGCTGATGTTATGGATTCTACAATGGCCTTTAAATTCTTTGAATAACCACTCTAATGTCCAACGAACGCCGCCTTACGAATATCAGCCATTGTACATATACTCTAATTACACCCCTGCTGTCTTACGATGCCGGTAAGTCTTTACGGTCCGTTTATATTATGTGTTTTGTTCGCCAAGGGTTCCTCCCTACAATACCGATGATGTGATGCTAACCGGTTAGCTTGGTTAGCATATGGAAATTGTACACAGCGTTACGTGTTAACGTTTACGACAAATTTAACATATATTAAAGAAGGTATATAGACAAACGTCGTTGACTAGTGCTATCAGTAATGGTTGCATCTCGTCACTGTTAGCAACCAAAGGCGAATAACAGCAGATAATGCTAATTAATAACCAAACCGGAGTCCACTTGCTACCTGTTCGATTGTATTTATTATTAAAAATACCGGTGCTCGATCCACAACATTCCAGCATACACGTAAAATGGAGTGTACTGTGTGTTTTTAGCTGTCACCAATGACTCATCCCATATTTTCCAGAGCAATAAGCTTGACAAGCCGGAGGTGAGTGATAACGTCAAGGTGGTGGTGCGATGTCGTCCCCTGAACCAGAAAGAGAGGGCCATGGGCCACAAGCAGGCCGTCATGGTGGACGAGATCCGCGGCACCATCACCGTCAACAAACTGGAGACCATCCAGGAGCCCCCCAAAACATTCACCTTTGACACGGTGTTTGGGCCAGACAGCAAACAGCTGGATGTCTACAACCTCACAGCCAGACCCATCGTTGACTCGGTGCTAGCTGGATACAATGGTATTATGGGATGTTGTTTGCTGGTTTTCTTATATACACTCCAGACTATAGACATGGAAAATGCTGCAATCACATTTATGCTCAAAGATATTTAAAAAAACAACTGCATGAGATAAATGATGCAAGTTCACTGAACAAACCAGAGCCTACCAGGCTGATTCCACTTTATTTTAAGGTATGAGAATTTTTCAGTTGTGGTTTCTATGTTCTGGTCTCATTCCGATACTAACACTAGCTGCATAAATTGGCAGGTGTTTAAATGACGACAAAGAAAAATGTACCTTTTCATTGTGCCTCTTCAAAAGTCAACCAGCTTTCCTCAGCCTGACAAACCTTTCGTGTTGTTCTACATGTTCATGTAGTTCGTATATTCGTGTAGTTCATGCACGTTTGTGGGTATTTTTGGCACTTGCTAAATTTTTCTTTTGCGTTGTTTTTTGATCCTGCAACATTTGTGTGATTGCAGCATTGAAAATTTGCAGCATTTTCCCATCGCCTCTTGTTTTATGGTGTAGAGCTGTATGTAAAATTTTCCCTTTGCAAACATTGTAATGCTCAGTTTCATTTAACAATATGCTTATTGTTGTGATAGTTTGCATAAATTGTCCATAGTTGGCATAATTGTCATAGTGTGAATGGTTGTTTGTTTATAGCAGGGGTGTCCTAAGTGCGGCCCTGGGGCCATTTGTAGCATGTGGCTGTTTTTTATTGGCCTGTGGCACATTCTAAAAATGCAATTTGACCAGAAAACTTAAAATAAAAAAACAGGAGCAAAAATGGGAAAAATTTGCAATTAAAATATAACCTCATTTTAATAGCATTAAGTTGAAATGTTAAAGAATTTTTTTTTGTAAAAAGTCGAAATATGACAAAGAAAACAATAAAGTTGGAATTTTAGGTTGTGAAAAAGGTTTTAATGTTAAAAGAATTAAGTCAAAATATTATGGGAATAAAGTCATAATTATAAGAAAAAAGTTTAAATAGTGAAATAATTTAAAAATCAGCAAAAATAGAAAAAACTGCTTGTAATTTTACATGAACAAATTCAAAGTATGCGTTAAAAATCGTATACTAATGGGGAAAAAAAGTGCAATTTTATGAGAATAAATGCATACAATTATGAGGAAAATTGTCATTTTAGTAGCATAGAGTTAAAAGAGAAAAAATAAGTAAACAACAAAATAAAGTAACTTTTGGAAAGTTCAGTTGGGGGGAAAAGGTTATATTATGGGAATAAAGTCATAATATTACAAAAATAAAATTATTTTATAAAGATTATTTAAAAAGAAAGTGGAAATATTTGGAAATAATTTTTTTTAATGGGATAAAAAGCCCTATGTTGATAATATACAGTATATAACTTCTTAGCATTTCTACATGTGCTACAAAAATATCAAAGTAGCCCTCGTTGAAAAACGTTTGATCACCCTGGTCTATATGTACCCTGTGTTTGCCTGGTGACCAGTCCAGGGTGTACCCTGCCTCTCACCCAAAGTCAGCTGGTATAGGCTGCAGCTCACTTGTGACCCTAATGAGGACAAGCAGTATAGAAAATGGATGTGTAGATAGTCTGCAGTGGTGTACCGACATTATAAACATCCATCAGTGTGATGTAGCTCAGTAGACCAGGATGGACTAAACAAGCCTGGGGTTTCCTCTGGGTCCTCCTAGGGGAGCTGGCCAAAGACAGGGAAGTTCTTGCTTCGATTGCTCTGGATGAGCAGAGAAAGATCAGGGTGGAGTAATTTTGCTGAGAAAAATGTTGGTCAATTTTTTTGTTGCCCGAGTGACGTTGGTGTGAATGGAACAGACCAGGAAGTTGTCTATGGCTGGACAAATAGACACAAATAGGTTGCACCACAATTGGTGTTTACTTTTATCAGCAATTTGTCTTAGCTGGGGGTCTGCGTTTTGCTATGTGCCATTCTAGTTACATTATCTTTCAAAAGGCAGAATTGCTATTGGATGCAGCTCTTGGATTATAAATTAGGCACAGACTTTATTGTGTATTGTTATGTTATTGTTATTGTATGTTATGTATGATTGTTTTGTCATTATATTCTGCCATCCTTATTGACACGTTCTTTTTCTTTTTGCACTATGCTGTCCATTTCAGGCACCATTTTTGCTTATGGACAAACTGGCACTGGGAAGACCTTCACCATGGAAGGTGTTCGAGCAGTGCCAGAGCTACGAGGGATAATCCCCAACTCTTTTGCCCATATTTTTGGTCACATTGCTAAAGCAGAGGGAGACACCAGGTAAGAACATATACAGTGCAGACTCTATTGTGGTTTTTCAGAAATGAATTAATGACTGCTGTTTTGTGGTTGAATATGGCCTGTTAGTGAAAAAAAACGTATTTAAGCGAATTGAACTTATTATAATTGGCCTATATTAAGAATTTCAAGTATAAAAATGACCAAATGAACTAACATAAAATTGAATCCTACTTCACGTGAAATTTAGTTATCACGGTCGGGTCTGGAACCAATTAACCGCGATCAACAAGGGACGGCTGCATTTCACAAAAGTGAGTCCACCACATTTCAGCAAGCATTTTTATCACAGTGTCTGAAGGGAAGCGATTGTAGAAATGAAACTTGGATATACTGTAGAGTAGTCTGTGTGCTGCTTGTATGGATTTACTAACCACTGAAAATGGCTTCACATACTGCCATTATTGTCTAGCTGGCAACATAAGTGATTATGTTGAAAATGTTGATAGGGCTGCATGAGTGCTTCCAGCGCTGGTGTCATTGGGAGGCACATCAATTCCAACATGTAATGTGACATTCTGAAGCAGAGCAGAGTGTTTTTTCCGAGTTTCATTTCTAAAGTATTGTCCCTTGAAAAGATATAATAACATGGTTGCTGTAATGTGTGAGTTGTACTCATATGTGAGATTGAGCACAAGTAACAGCACATCATCTAATATGGTTATCAGTAAGTGACTGCTAGAATGAGTCTTGTTCACGTTTTAGTAACAAATGTTTGTCACATATAATTAAATGACGCACTTTCACAGGTTTTTGGTTCATGTTTCATACCTGGAGATTTACAATGAAGAAGTGCGAGACTTGTTGGCCAAGGACCAAACGCAGAGACTGGAGGTATGGATTAAATATTTCTCACTTGTGTTATTTTTTTTCAATAAATAATACTGAAATAAGGATAAGCGGCATAGAGTGGCTCTCCTGTTAGATGAGTTTGAACCATTTTCTGAAGTGTGATAACAAGCAAAAGTCAGCCAGTGCATGAAATGAATAATTGTTTGCCATGATAAAGTTCTATATATTTTTAATAAAGTGGGGGCTTTTTTTCCATCGTAGGTCAAAGAAAGACCAGATGTTGGTGTGTATATCAAAGACCTCTCAGGCTATGTGGCTAACAATGCTGACGACATGGACAGGATTATGACTCTGGGCAACAAAAACCGTAAGAAGACACCCACATGCAAACATTGTTTGCAACTTCACTCAAAAAGAAAGAGGCTTTAGTAGTTTAATAAGCTTGTACTTTTGTAATCCGCACACAGTAGCTGGATTGTGTTTAATAGTTTGAACTAGTGTAGCTCCATGGGGGTTTAAATGACACGTGATGTTTTTTTTCTCACTGATTAGGGTCTGTTGGTGCCACCAACATGAATGAGCATAGCTCCCGATCTCACGCCATCTTCACCATCACCATCGAGTGCAGCGAGAAGGGTGTGGATGGAAACCAGCATGTGCGCATGGGCAAACTTCATCTGGTGGATCTTGCGGTATGTAGCAAGACATTTATGAGTCAAAAACAAAGAAATGCACGCATTTTTCCCTCACGCTGCAGTCAAAAAAATACATTTGCATTCATAGACGACCGTGTACATGCCACAGCTAGAGGTGGTTCTATATCCCCCAACCATTTTTGGGAGTAGAAATAAGGATAAGTGAAGTAGAGTGGCATGATATTTTTGTATACGCAGTGAATCGGGGTTATCAATATCATACTAGAATAATCCACTATCACACACTTAGAACTGGACTTTTAACTGACGCTTCACTCTGTCTACCCAAACCAAAACTGTTTTTGTCTGACCCTCACAGGGTTCCGAGAGACAAGGTAAAACCGGGGCCACAGGCCAACGTCTGAAGGAAGCAACAAAGATCAATCTCTCACTCTCAACCCTGGGTAACGTCATCTCCGCTCTGGTGGATGGCAAGAGCACTCATGTGCCCTACAGGAACTCCAAACTGACGCGTCTGCTCCAGGATTCACTAGGGGGGAATTCCAAGACTTTGATGGTAAGTTTCATAGTTTGAAATGTTGGCAGCATACACACAAGTTGTTTGAATTGGTGAGATTTGTCGCACACTGACCCGTTTTGCTTTTACCACCAACTAGTGTGCAAACATAGGCCCTGCAGACTACAACTACGACGAGACCATCAGTACACTGCGCTATGCTAACAGGGCTAAAAACATCAAGAACAAAGCCAGAATCAACGAAGACCCCAAGGAAGCATTACTGCGAAAATTTCAGAAGGAGATTGAGGAGCTGAGGAAGAAACTTGAGGAAGGTAATGACACTCTTACCCCCCGCCTCCCGTTCAGCCGAGCAGAAAATTACAGTCACATTTATTATTTTGTGAGTCTGCAGCTTGTGACCTTATACTGTTGCATGATGCCATCCTAGGTGAGGAGATCTCTGGCTCGGAGGGCAGCGGGTCGGATGAGCTGGATGAGGGTGATGATGATGGAGGGGAAGCCGGACAAGGACGCAGGAGACGAAGAGGTAACATTTGCAGCGACTTATTGATAAGGATCCTGTGGCTCCTTCTGAGGGGATTTTTTTTAACATATCCCTTCAGTCGGTGAAACTGACTGCTGCACACCTTTTTTCTATGCTTGTTGAGGTCCACAGTCATAATGGCCGATTAATTACTGGTACTGTAATGGGAAGGAGTTTTATCAGAAGGATTTTCTTTCTGTCTAGTCTGCAACTTGAGATAGGTTTGTGTTTACTTACTAAAAATGCCTCAGAATGTTTGTAAAGGAAGGCTGCATCCACTGTAAAGATCTAATCGGTTCATTATGGTTAAATTATACAGGGTGTCAATATACAGTATATGAATATAAATGTGAATACATCCGCATATTGCTTGTAAGTAACGGGTCTTTATTAGTCCACAGTCTCCCCACGCTGGCAGTGGTCTGTGCTCTAGTTTTACACTTGTTTTGATGATAGATTCCATTTCTTTATTTCTTTATTTTTTATTGTCATGTGGATCACAGTGTTGACGTCTTAAAATCCCTTCAGCTCACGCCGTAGCGAGGCTTTACTCCTCTGCTTCTTCTTATGACCTTCACCTTCATCATGTTTCATGAATCTAAGTGTGTTAAGTATGTTGCCTGTCGTATTTTCACCATCGCCTGTCTGTTGCTTCCCTATTATGATAGAAATGATCTTTTGCTTGCCTTTGGTGTTTCATCCTAACAATTGCTATGTACTTTGTGTCTCTTTCTCCTCCTGGTGCCATTGCATCTTTGCTACACCTTTTCCCTCAAGGAGAAAGAGGTCGGTGTAAGAATATACATGATCCTACTGTCCTGTAACAAAGGTTTTGCTATTTCCGCAACACTTTTAGATCTGGTGCATAGTTGTTGATTGATTAGCAACTCAGTAACCTTCTTGTCTGTCCAAGTGTGATTTCTTTTAGTGTCAGAATCCATCTTCATAACTATTGTGCCATTAAAGCTCATTCATTTCATTTCATTTACAGCATACCAAGAATAATTAATTATATTCAATTTTATTTAATTATATTTTAATTATAACAAAGTCGGATTCATTCTAATTAACCAAATACATTCATAGCGTAGACAAACTAACCTACACAATTTATCGGTTGGGGAAAGGGCATCACAAATGCATATTGATTTATAGCACCGTTTTTGTCTTATCTTCAGGAAAGAAGAAGCTTTCCCCAGAAAAGATGGTGGAAATGCAGGCCAAGATTGAAGAGGAACGAAAGGCTTTGGAGGCCAAGCTGGACATGGAGGAGGAGGAGAGGAACAAGGCAAAGGCAGAGTTGGAGAAGAGGGAGAAAGATCTTCTCAAAGCTCAGTGAGTCCATCAGAAGAACGCAATTCTGAATTTAATTTCAATTCATTGTACCCTCGCAGCATTCAGTGGATTTTCATAAAACAGGTCACACGTTTTGAACCTGTAATAGCCCTTGTGATCTCAACATAGGCTGACAATTTCACCCTCTTCCATTTTACTGAGGTGATGCATTTCTGAAACTGTAATTTACACTACTGATGAAACGTTGTTGTCTACAACCACGCATTTCTAATTGTATCCCACCTTAGAAATCACAGTTGTCTTTCCCTTTAATGTAAGATATTTAAGACGTTTTATTTGAAACATTTCCACAATTTGGGTGTGCATGTCATTGAGAGTTGATGGTGGGTCCTGCAGCCAAGCCAATTGAGAACTACTATTTTAATGAACCTTATATACAGCATAATAAACTATTTCAAGATGCCTGGATACATTGTAGTGATCCGAAAACATGAAGTTAGATTTTAAAATTCTGTTTTAAAGTGTGATGAATCATGTTTCACACTCCCGACTGTCATCCACCTTTAGGCAGGAGCACCATCTTCTGCGTGAGAAATTGTCAGCCTTGGAGAAGAAGGTGATTGTCGGGGGCGTAGATCTCCTGGCGAAGGCTGAGGAGCAAGAGAAGCTCCTGGAGGAGTCCAACAATGAGTTAGAAGAACGCCGCCGTAGAGCAGAGCGGCTTCGAAAGGAGCTGGAGGAGAAAGAGGTAAACATACGGCGCTGTTATTCATGTGTTGATGAGGATTTTATCTTTTTAAACTTCCTTATTAAAATGATGTATTGCAATAAACAAATAATATTATAATAATAAACATGTACCCACTGTATCATTGCACATGTAGATATTTGAGATAATATCTCTTGTGTCTGAAAATAGCAAGAGCGGCTGGACATTGAGGAGAAGTACACGAGCCTTCAGGAGGAGGCCCAAGGGAAGACCAAGAAACTGAAGAAAGTGTGGACCATGCTAATGGCCGCCAAATCAGAAGTAAGTAACGCTGCAATTTCCGTACTACTGAGGGCACCGGAATATGAGTTGCATCCACGAAATAAAAGAGAAAAAAGGATTTGTACATATAAACCACAGGTGTCCACATTGTAACATGGGACATTTGGTACACAGAAAGATTTTTTTTTTTTTTTTTTTACTTTTAATTAAGTAAATGCTTTTTAGCCCCTTAACAAACAAACAAAAGCATGTGAAATCATAACCTCCTGAGATGGTTGTTGGTGTGAAGTGCAGGGTGAAAAATGTTATTTTCTGTGCTTCACACTTTATAGAGTTGTATTGTTTGTAGTTGGCAGATCTGCAACAAGAACATCATAGAGAGATTGAAGGCCTCCTGGAGAACATCCGCCAGCTGAGCCGAGAGCTACGACTCCAAATGCTGATCATAGACAACTTTATTCCTCAGGATTACCAGGTGGGTGTTCACCAGAGTGAACACTTATGTTAGTATTTATCAATGTACTTAATTACACGTGCTCAGACAAGCAATTAGTGCATTTAGTTAGCTAAATGTCAAGTGAAGAGAAGTTTTGATGCATGCGTGTCTAACTTTTTACATTTCTTTTTTTTTATGTAGGAAATGATTGAGAATTTTGTGCACTGGAATGAAGGCATCGGCGAATGGCAGCTGGTGAGCTGTTATTTTTATCCATTTTAATATGAAACATACACTCACCTGGTACTACTACAGACACTATTGTGGGTATGGTTTACCTGTGCAGTGGTGTACAACTGCATTGCCTGTTTGCAGTTTGCCTGTTTTGCCTGTTTCTTAGGCAAAATATGAGAAACCATTCTCAGTATGATGTAATTCACTTCTCCACCAACATATATTGTTGCAGATTGCAGTTACTGGTTTGTATCTCATTGGATTCAGTTTGTGCAATGGCACCATTAAGTATATGCTATGGTCAGGTTCATTTGTATCCTTGTTTCTGTCAGAAATGTGTCGCTTTCACTGGCAACAATATGAGAAAACAGACCCCTGCTCCAGGCAAAAAAGAAAAAGATGTAAGTTTTCTCCTCTCCTTGTCTAAATGTTATTGACGCATGTACCTATTATTTTTTTATCTTGGCACTAAGGTTTGTCCTTTTTCTGTGTTGCTCTGCCTTGTGCAGCCATTTGAGGTGGACCTGTCCTATGTGTATCTGGCCTACACAGAAGAGAGCATGCAACAGTCCCTGATGAAACTAGAGAGGCCTAAAACCTCTAAGAGTAGCAAGAGCGGCCGTCCCAAGACTGGTCGGAGGTAACCACCACACAGACCACACTATATGGCAAAAATGGTCATCAGTGTTTTTAGTACAGTCATCCCTCACCACTGCGCGCTTTGAATTTCGCGGCTTCACTCTGTCACTCTGTTTTTCAAAAATATCAAATTATATATCTTGTATATATATATATATATTATATTTATATTTATATATACAGTATACTGTAAACACGAGATTGACAAGCGAATCAGTGCGGCGTCTGCAGTGAGGCGGACTCTACATTGGCCCATTGTGGTGAAGAGAGAGCTAAGCTGAAAGGCAAAGCTCTCAATTTTCCGGTCGATCTACGTTCCTACCCTCACCTATGGTCATGAGCTTTGAGTAGTGACAAGATCGCGGGTACAAGCGGCCAAAATTAGTTTTCTCCGTAGGGTGGCTGGGCTCGCCCTTAGAGATAAGGTGAGAAGCACTGTCATCCGGGAGAGACTACGAGTAGAACCGCTAGTCCTCCGCATTGAGAGGAGCCAGATGAGGTGGCTTGCGCATCTCGTCAGGATGCCTCCCGGACGCCTCCCTGGGGCGGTGTTCAGGGCAAGTCCAACCGGTAGAAGACACGTTGGAGAGACTACGTCTCCCAACTGGCCTGGGAACGCCTCGGTATCCCCCGGAAGTAGCTGGATGAAGTGTCCGTGGAGTGGAAAATCTGGGCCTCCCTGCTTAGGCTGCTGCCCCTGCGATCCGATGTCGGATAAGCAGTAGAAGATGGATGGATGGATGGATATATATTGTATATATTAATAAATCATGCTGATTTGTGATTAAATACGAATAATTTTTTAAATATGTATATTTTTTGCCTAAATTAAGCATTTTCAAGCATAACAATGGCTAAATGAACTAAAACAGTGGTCCCCAACCTTTTATGACCCACGGACCGGCTTGTGTTCCCACAAATCTCCCGCGGACCGGGGGTGGTGTCGTACATTATAGCGATCTAATTTATCTTATTTATTATGTATTGTGTAAAACTAAGACATGAATAACATCAAATTAAAAGCACAAAATGAATGCCGACCCACCATCCACCAGTTCAAGTTCCAGCCAAGTTTTTGCAGAGAGATTATTACATGGCTGTTTGACGTGTGTGGTAGGAGGCGGTGCGCTAACATGAATTAACTTGAGACAAATGTGCACATTAGCACTCAATAAGTCATCAAAACTTAAGATTCAAGATTCAAGAGTTTTATTGTCATATGCATAGTAAAACAGGCAGTTATACTATGCAATGAACTTTATGCATTCCCACATAGTATCAGCATTTGAGACCAAATATGAGGTGAAAGAAAAATGCTAAAAATACATTAGTAGTCTATCTCTGTGGCGAGAGAAAGTTGGCACACGCACAATGGACATGCGTCAAGTGAGACGGATGTAACAGAGAGAATCCGGCCACTTTTCAAAATAAAACATTAAAAAAATGAAATAATGGAAATTATTTTTTCTTTCTGTACGGCCCGGGGGTTGGGGACCACTGAACTAAAATACAAATAAAAAGCATTTAGATGGACGCATTCTACACTTGGTGTCAGTAATGTTACTTTAATGTTCAGCGAGACACACAAACACCAGACTTGATTGCCGGAAAAACAGGCTTATATTTCAGGTTTGAATGATCTCACAAGAGGCACAGTAATCCCTAACATTGGTTACTGTTGTGGCCGCAACTTACAGCAAGCTAAAACTCAACTCTGAACCTCAGGCGTCATTTCCTGTCTGCTCCACCAGAACACATTTACAGTGACACACACAAGCACAGATCTTATTTATGTCTTAAATGGCTTATTAAAGCAAAAATAAATAAAATACACAAATGCATACACACGTGTAAAAAGTTGGCAAATATTGACTAACGTAAGAATAATTTGACCTCTTGTGAAAGCATTGTTCTTTTCATGTAAGTAGCCATTTGTCCTTCAAGTCGTGTATAAAACTTCCCTGGTCTCTCTGATGTCAAAATAATGTCGTGCGACTGCATGCCAGAGTGATTTGTTGCTGTAGCGTATCATGAGCTGCTCCCGTGCTGCTCAGATTGGATGAGAGGAGCCAATTGCAAATAGGGTTTTCTGCTCACAAGCTGAAACCTGATTCTGTGCAATGTCATACATGCTCTTGCATGGTGTCATTATGGTCCAGTAATCATTTCATAGCCTCACAGCGTTATAGCTGGCAGCCAAAAACTGTTGGGTGCAATGAAGTCAGTGGGCCTTGTGTGGTTGCACATTCAGTGAAAGTTGATGCAAAAGGTGTATGTGCTGTTACCGCGATATACACTCTCCTATTCTGAGAAAGAGCCTTCCTGATACAGCTGTGCTAACACTTATCATGCACTTGTCCCCTCACAGGAAAAGATCAGCAAAAGCAGATGCTGCCATCGAATCCCCTCTGCAGTAAAGACATCACAGAGTCAAGAGAAGGAGCCACTCCACAAGGAGTCAATTCTGCGGATGATCTGAGTACACTGTATAGCTGACACGGTTTTAAATGTGAAGCAGCTGTTGTTAGGAGTATTATACTGTAGTTATTAGGATCCCCAGCCTCACATATAGCTTTGAAAGACATGTCAGCAGCAGCCGTCTGTCTATTAAGCTCTGTTACGTTAGTGCCTCTGGCAGAAAGTCAGTCTGAATTATCCACATCATGGCGATAGTTGTTTTTTTTTTACACTCATTGGATCGTCATTACGGTCAAGGTTTGAAGCAACTGTCATACAAGTATAAAGTTACGTCAACGCTTACTGTACAATACAACTAAAATAAAGTAAAACTACTCACTTTGAAGACACCTCATAGACATAAGATGAATGATACTGTCACCTGCTGGAGTAAAAAAGAAGTACAGTCGTCCCTCACCGTGTTGCAGTTCAAACGGCGCTCTCTGGCTCTTGCGGTTTTTCCAAATTAATAATTGTTTGCTGTTTTGTGGTTGACTATGGCCCAGTATTAGTCAAAAAACATTGAAAGACAACATATATGTAGTATTCTGGTCACTAGGCGTCCCTAGTAACACAAAACATTGATGAGACATGACCTTACATTACATTACCTTAACACTGCATGGAGTCAGCCGGGGCATGTCCGACATAAGAAGTTTTTGACTTGTTATGCTTGTCTGCACATAAGAGTTGCGCAATATGGCGTAAACAAAGAATAATAGGAGTTTAAAGGTGACTATAGGGGTGTTATTTCATGTCTGCAAGGCTCTAATAATGGTGGAAAAACATATTTAGAAAGTCATAAACTGTTTTTTTATGCCCTAACTATAAAAATATTCCATTTAATAATATTGAATCTTACTTCACGGGAATTCACTTATCACAGTGGGGTCTGGAGCCACTTAACCGCGATAAACGAGGGACGAGTGTAGTGTGTGTGTATTTAGTGATACCTAATCAATTGCATTGCTCTTATTGTGCTGAGCAGCGAGACCATCTCTATCGCAGTGTCGATTTCAGGTTCTATGGCCATCATCACACTTCTCCTCTGTGTCATCTGGCAACCTTCTGTGGCGGTATCAAAAAAGTATAAGCACTTGGAAGTTGATCAGTGTTTATATGTAGCAAGTCACACAAGATGTGCTGACTTATGTGACATTGATGCATGATTATGGTTTGAACCCATCATTTTCAAAGAAAAATATTGGTCGAACTCTTGGGTCCACTGCATGGTTTCTGTTTAGATGTTATTTTTTAAAAAAACAACTCAAAATATAGTAAAATAAAATATTAGTTTGTTGAACAAACTTCCTCAAAGCTCAATATTGCCATGACAGCAGTGAAGATATGAAAATCTAAAAGCGGATCTCTTGTTCTGATAGTTCTAATGGTGAATACAGTACAGAAGTCAACGGCTGTACCGATTGACACTAAATGCAGTGATTCTTGTTGATGTAGAACTCACTTTTTGGAGATTAAGGCAAATGTTTCTACTCTGAAAAGAAATGATGTCGTAAGTAAGTGAAAGTGCGCTTTCTACTATTTCATGTAGGCCAGAAGCAAAGGGGCATGCATGCCGGCCACTTCTTCTTAGTGCCACTTTTTCTTTTGAAATGCTACCGCTATGCTATTGGAAATGCACCATATTTACTGTATGCCTTAGTGTAATGCACTTGTATGAGGCTCTGTGAAGGTCATTTCTTTTTACACACGCGTTTCATAGTGGAGGCAAACCGGCTTTTATTTTATATCCTGATGTATGTCAAATGTTTACGTTCACCCTGGATGTTTTATTTATTAAATTATTTTACACACGTTTACCTCACATTCTTCTCTTGTTTTTATTTTTATTTTATTGATGTCAGGTTGACTTATCCATATGAAAATGCCACATGCAGCAAAGTCATAACAAGATTGCACAAAATATTGGCAATATTAATCAATATGATTTTTTTAAAGCCAAGTAATAAATTCTATTTGGGGGGGGGGCATTAGCAGGCTGTGAGACATTGTAGAATTAAAATGTACCAAAAAAAACCCAAAAAACAGCACAAATGGGGAAAAAAAATAGAGCACAGTGCACAACGACAAAAGACAAAAAGCTGAAACGTTGACGCTACTAATCAGTAATAACACAAAGCTTTGTCTTTAAATCAGGGGTGTCAGACTTTTTCCAGCGAGGGCCACATCCTGAAAAATGAAAGAATGCAAGGTTCATTTTGATATATTTTGTCAAGATATACTAAGAAGTTATATATATTTCAAGACAAAAACTGCATCTCAGCTTTGTGATATACTGTAGGTAAAAAAAAAAAAGCCTATTAGTATGAACTTGGCTCTTTGCTCTTTTTTTCCATTTTTGCTGTTTTTTCACACACATTCATACCCATGAAGAATTTAGAGTCGCCAATTAACCTAACCTCTTACGTTATTCTTGTAAAATTGCGTCTTTTTCTTGTTATATTACAACTTTTTTCTCATAACATTTTGACTTTATTTTTTGTAAAATTACTTTACATTTTTGCTGGTTTTTTTTTTTATTGTATTTTTAGAATGTGCGGCGAGCCAATAAAAAAACGGCCGCGGGTCGCAAATGGCCCCCGGGCAGCACTTTGGAGATCCCTGTTTTAAATACTGTATGAATCCTTTTGATTTTTCAGTATGCATCCCTCGGTGGAAAAAGTTTGGACACCCCTGTAGTACAGCATGCTGTTCATTTAATGAAGGCAGCACGATCCACAAACAAACAACACGTGGGGTAAGTCACTGTTGAAATCGTCCACTGTTGATGGGGGTGTCATACAACTTCATGTCAAAAAATCCAAACTATCCCTTTAAAAACGTGGTTCATGCTGGAAACCCCTCCAATGTAGCTGAATTACAACAATTCTGCAAAGATGGGTGAGCCATCCACGGCGCTGTAAGAGACTCATTGCAAGTTAACGCAAACGCTTGATTGCAGTCGTTGCTGCCAAGGGTGGCCCAACCAGTTATTAGGTTTAGGGGACAATCACTTATTCACACGGGGCCATGTAGGTTTGGATTTGTTTTCTCCCTTAATAATGAAAAGTTTCATTTAAAAATTGCATTTTGTGTTCAGTTATGTTGTCATTGGCTCATATTGAAATGTGTTTGATTATCTGAAACATTTAAGTGTGACAAACATGCAAAAAATAAGAAATCAGGAAGGGGGCAAACACTTTCATAACACTGTATCTTTTATTCCAGTCTGATGTTGGCATCCTTCCGTTTGAATGGCTTGATATTGAGCTTTGCTTTTTTTGTCCACTCACGATGGCTATGGTTTAAGTCTGCATATTAATTTAATACCAAACGGAAGGGGAAACTTTAACAACCACGATAAAGCAGTATCCAAAGTAAAAAAATACATACAACCAACGATAAAGCCTAATTTTTGGGGGAATTCCCACTCACAGTGACAAGTTGCGGGAAGTGGAACACCAATATAAATGGAATCTTCAAGGTTAAACAGTCTTAATGCACAAAATAATCATCAAACTTACTTATTTGTTCATATAATACGCACAGAGCAATGAACAACTTGAAGCTCTGTCTCCTTTCTTCTCTGTTCCCCTTGCGCCGTGAGGCGTTCAGGCGCTTAGTAATTGTGACTGTTGGGCGTTTTTTTCATTTTTTTTCACGTACCCCATATTACAATTGAGGTGCCCCTGGGGGTACGCGTACCCCACTTTGGGAACCTAGGTGCTCGACAATATCAGCATACCTGATTTCGACAAGAAAGCCAACCATCTCTACTTCTGGACAAAAATGTTCTAACACTGTGAGAAATGAAGTAGCAAAAAACTTTGACGTAATTTATTTTCGGCATAAATATGAACACTTTAACAATAACTAACAAAATAAATATGGCATCTTACTATTAATAGAAATAATTTATCCATATGAAAAGACATCATTTGCATCAGTGACGAAGGTGCAGTTGTGCAGCTTTTGCAATGTCAAGCAGCAATTTGTGTAGAAGATATTTTCTGTTCTCGCTCAGGTGACACTCCTCAACTCCTTTCTGAAACCAAATCAAATGAACACATGGATGAGTTTAAAGAAGAATGAAAGTCTGCGGTATGTTGTGAAAATACCGTAATAATTACCGCCTTGTTGTATTGTTTCAAGAGCCGTCTGAGTTCGAATAGTTTGCCAACATGTGTCATATTTTTCAGGGCCTGCTGAGCCTCGCAGAAGAAATGTTCCTGTAAGGACCAGACCACTGTTAATGAACTCAATGGACATCTTCATGTGGCAATTTGGCAAACCTACGCCGCTCGTCTTGGTTGCTGGCCTTTGCACCATTATGCCCTGCAACTTTACAGACCACAAGGTCAGCATCATTTCAAAAAACAGAGTAACAATGTCGTGGTTGGTTGGTACTTACTGGTAAATGAGATGCATTCTTGGCTTTGTCATGGATTTCTCTCAGCAGAAAGTCATCGGAAAGCACGAGGGCTGCTGCAAAGACGGCCACGAGAAGCAGCGTTGCGTCAATTCTGAGGTTCTTCATGACTAGGAAAGTGAGCTCGAGCCAACGCCGTAGAATGACCCTCACTTTCAAATGTCTGCCTCTTATATCGTCAACAAGTGCAGCCATACCCACTCAATGCAGAGATATCATTAGAGGAAGACACCTTATAAGGACTTGATATCCGTGGAACATCTAACTCAACATCAAAATGTTGGTGCGCTACCCTGTTATCTGTTACTAGAGGAATAGCCTGATAAACTATCAAATAACGCCCATAGGGCATCATAAAGTCTCTTAAATCCTTGGGCTTTTTTCCCCTAAAAAGGCCTGAGTTTGTAAACAATATAACAAAATATGAATAAAACAATACCAACAAGTTAACAATACAACACAACTAAAACAAAATAAACATTGTGGTAATGTGAAAATAAACACATACCAGTAGAATAAATAGAAGAAAAATGAAAAATATCAATCTCATCATGCTACTATCGATCAAATACTGATACTGCCCTTGGTATCGATGCTACCGATATTTGGATTGATCCTCCCTTCCTGTAGAGTACAGTCGTCCCTCGTTACTTTGAGGTTCGAACACGTGTCCTCACTCTATCGCGTTTTTAAAAAAAATGAAAGAAATAAAAAATAATCGCTCAAAAAATATTGAAAGACAAGTCATATGTAGTATTCTAGTCACTCGGTGTCAGTAATGTTACGCTGAAGAGACATTACCTTAGATTACATTACCTTAACACTTCCTATCGGACATAATAGCGTGAAAAAAAGTTGTCCTCCCATTCCGTGTGGAAGTGGTACGTTTTTGGCTTCTTTTAGTCCTCTTCCCCACTCTGTTTGAAAGACTTTCTTAAGTTTGCAATAAATAAAATGGCTAACTAGTTAGCTCGATAACATGCTATGCTTAAAGGGGACCTATTATACAAATTTTCTGGCCTTTGTATTGAATTGTGGACTTCTATAGAGCAGCCACACACGATAACCCACACAGAAAGCATTCTAGATCTTCCAGACTCTGCACCGCTTCCTGCAGTGTTTCCTGCCTCCCGCCCAAACGGCATGTGTAATTTCCTCCAGGTACGTCTCCCGTAGAGCCCACTCAGCTGTGATTGGTCACACTCCCAAGCGCTCCCAGAGGACTTTAAAACAGCTGCCGAACCCCTTTTGTCCGATTACTTCCACAAAATAAACAGGACACTGATAAATTGTTACTTACAGCTTGCTCTTCTGACTCTTCAACACGACCAAGTAACGTTGGAAAGGTGTCGGACTTCAGCAACAATTTGGAGGATAGTCCAGCTTCGTATTGGCACATGTTCACAAAACAGTCCCGTATTTTTCTCTTGCTGGCCGGGAATCAGCAACTCCAAGCACTTTTGCCTGGTGCCTGCCTCTTTAGGCACACCCCAACAAACATTTCCTGGGAGCCATTGCTCGACATGCTAACACTGTGAACAGAGCGAAGCCAAGCGGGGGTGCTCACGAGGCCAACATAAGGAAGTCCGGGTTGCATTGACGTCAATGGAACTCCATGTTTAAAAAAAAAAACTCTGTAAAACACAGCGTGCAGAGCCGTCCAAAACCGCTTTCAGGGCTCACTTCCAAACACGCAAACCTCCTTATCTGACGCGTTGGCATCATTTAACACGAGAATACAACATTGTAAAAACATTTACAGGTCAGAAAAGAGGAAAAGCACAGTAGGTCCCCTTTAAAGTGTCGGCCGTCTCTTGTGTCCCTGCAGTGATCCCGTAGCCTGCACATTAGCAATGTGTTGTAAACAAAGAGTGTAAAGATGACTACAGTGGTGTTATTCATGTCTACCGCCCTTTAATAATGATGAAAACCATATTTATAAAGTCATAAACAGGTTTTCTATGCTCTAACTATGAAAATATTCAATTTCTTAATATTGAATACTACTTTGCGAAATTCACTTATCGTGGTCGTGTCTGGAACCAATTAGCCGCGATAAACGAGGGACGACTGTACCTCCATTTGTCTCAAAAGTACAGCGGTACCTCGGTTTTCATCATTAATTTGTTTTAAAGGGTTTGACAAAAACTAAAACGTACAAAAGCTCAGGACATTTTTCCGTTAGAAAAACATCAAAAGCCAATAAATCTGTTCCAGCCAAAAATACATTTTATAGAGAATTATTTTAGTTTTCCATGCAAAAAACAATGTGAAATAATTCGAAACGATGATTTGACGGAACGTACTGTTGATGCGGACTTTCCTGCTGGCACATGGAACTTCCGTTGGCCTCATGTCGGCTTATTTAGCAATCGCTCTCAGTTAAAAATGCCAGTGAGTCAGCAACACGTAGGGTGCTTTGTGTGGGCACTTCATTTTGCGGAACGATACAGTACAGGCAAAGGGACTCGTTTGTCACATGCAATATTGTACAAAAACTGAGACTGTGTACCAAAACATATGGTGACATTTTTGGACGAAAACTGAATCATGTGAAAACAGGGGCGCATGAAAACCGAGGTTTGACTGTATTTGGAGTCCGTGGACTTCACCAAATTTTGTATTTCCTCCCTGGAAAACCTCCATTTGTTGCTTGTTTGAGGGTCTTGCTGCCTTCACTTGTGTTCATAAATGAAAGGCATGCTCTGTGGTCGGCAATAGGCGTCCACTGCCAGTAATAAATGACCTGACAGATTGTTTTAATATCTTTTGTACCTGTACCTTTTTGTATTCAGCCTTACTTTGGTTGGATTGTTTCGTATTACTTTGATGTTTTTAGGTCACTCCAATAAGATGTGACATATCCTACACCCGGAAGAAGAAACAGCCTAATTGTCATAATAAAAATGATACTATGAGGACTACAATTAGCACGAATTATGAGATGGTTGGTTCACACATTTATTGTTCAGTAATAACAATACGAATTGAGAATAACAGAATGGCAAAAACAGCTCATTTGCAGTTTATCATGCCATGTTGTTTATTGTGCTCAATGAATCCCCCTGCATCTGCCACTCATCAAATGCGTCTCATATAGCGTAGACTTTGTATTCGCGTTCAAGAGATGTTTTCACAGTATGTTCAGCACTGTTTTGTGGCATTTGTGTGAAGATAGTATACATATGCAGTATTTGTCAGAAGGTATACGGCTAACATCATGTGGTATGCTTTGAAACCCAAACTGCTCTTTTCTTTCCCCATGGAACGTGACCAATGTATTGCCTGTCTTGATTTTAAACCTTCATTTCCATTGTTGTATTAAAAAAAATCATAAAACATCTATCATTGTCCAAATACTTATTATACACATTATTTATACGATAGAAAAACACAACATAGCATTTATTATTCTTCTTGCAGTTTTTTTATTTTTTATTCAGCATCATTTGGTTTCCTATCTTATTCATTGACACCTGACACCTCACACCAGATTAGACAGGTTGATAAAATTGTGTAACAGTGAGCCAGCGTTCAGCAAGTGCACATTTTGAGTAATCAAACTTTCCCGGCATGAGGTAGAGGAAAATGACAGACCAAACTTTGCTTTTTTGGTAACATCACTCTTTCAAAATCTGTGTCAGAGACAAGAACACTAAAGACATGTTAAATATTCAAAATACTTGCAAATACAGCCAAAGAGGAAGATTGGATTCGATTCAGACGTGCCTTCATTCCTTTTAATTGCACTGAAGTGCTGTTAAGATGAAGGACACACGTTCATAAAAACTGTTTTTTTTTTTTTTTTTAAGTTAAAGTGCATATTACTGTTTTAGTCTTAATTCACATGCTTAAAACGTAATCTATCATGATCATTTCGACCGCTGACACTTTGTCTAGCTCAGGAAATAGGAGAATTTTCTCATATTCACCCTTAGTAGCTATTAAATGATAAACATTAATATTTAAATTGTTTTGGGGGGGTTCTGTAAACATGGCTATGTAACTAGCAACTTAAACTGGCAGATTTCAGACCCTAAATTACATACTCACATTTAGTAAAAATGAGTGCTTTTTTAAAAATCAGATTAATCATGGGTTTCAAATGAATTAATCATGATTAATCAACATTTGAAATGATGTCTGAAATATGCCTATTTAAACTGTTTTATTGAAAAAAAGATAAATGGATTACATATATTTGAATGTATTAACAGCTTCAAATGAACTGAAAATTTCAATCAAGCTCAAAGATACCACACGTCTGAAAAAATCTATTTACCTAACACTAGTTTCTTTAATAGTAGCAGAACACTTGAATCACACCTTAACCGTGTTATTATGAGCAATGAGGGGTTGCGTTCAAATACACCACGCCATTTAAGTGGAATTCACATTTTGACTGTATTTTCTGGGATTTCCGAGTATACTTAAATGCAGCAAATTGTACTTCCGAATTTCGAGTTACAAAGTGAGTGATAAGAATATCCACTTATCGTTTTCCTTTGTCTTTCTGTTTAATTAGACACATAATAAAGATGTTCTTGTGATGTTCGCAGTGTCCCTGAATGCATCTCGCGGTCGCGTGGCGACAATGAGGAAGTGTTGTTCCGACGACGAAGGGACAAAAGACGCGTTTGTGAGTTGGAAATACATATATGTTGTTGGAATTGCATCGCTGTTGATGTGTTCACGTTAGATTAAAGCTATAAAAGAGAGTCAGACTCTGTGTGACTCTGTGGGGAACTACACTGTGCTGCCGTCTGTTGTCATAACAGTGAGACACCAGGCTATGCATTAATTACCCTAAAAAATTTAACGTAATTAATGAAATAAATTAGTTAACGGCTATTTTTGACAGCCCTAGTAAAAATTAAAATTAAAAGACTAGGTTTGCCTTTGGCCCCTAAATGACTAAATACGCCCCTGTTTAAATGTGCCAAAATGACATATAACTAATTATAGATCATTAAAATATGATTTCATATGAAAATATTAGCCTAGTGGTTAGCATGTTGGCCACATAGTCAGGAGATCTGGAAGATCTGCAAGGTCTGAGTTGTCTGTTGGACATCTCTGTGTGGAGTTTGCATGTTCTCCATGTGCGAGTGTGTGTTTTCTCCGCGTACTCCGGCTTCATTCCAAAAACATGCATGTTATGTAAACTGGCAACTCTAAATTGTCCATAGGTATGAATGTGATTGTGAATGGTTGTTAATCTACATGTGCCCTGCGATTGGCTGGCGACCAGTCCAGGGTGTACCCCGCCTCTCGCCCGAAGTCAGCTGGGATAGGCTCCAACATACCCCCGCGACCCTGGTGAGGACAAGTGGCATAGAAAATTATTGCATGAATGAAAATGTTAAATAATGAATGGAATTGTGCATTAATTCATGAAACAGTGAAATATCATCTGAAAAAATTATTTTGAAACTATTCTTCAATAATTATTTCAGAACCAATGTTTTTATTTTATGACTGATTTATCTTTTATTACATAATTATTTATAAATTATTCATATTTATCTAATGGCTTTTAAAAAATGAATTAATTGTATTCAAAGGTCTTTTTATTCCATATCTGTAGAAGTATATCTAAATGTGTATGTATATATAGTATACTGTACATATGCATAGGTTGCTCTAAATAATAGAAACATATGGAGCCAGAACACCACCATTAAGTTTTGTCATTGTAGTTAAAAATGTGCAGTCTTGACAATGAAACAAGTATCACCAAAAAAAGTTCCAACCCCCCCTCCACAGACTAAATAAAACACTATTTTTATTAATAATGTGTTTTTCAATGTCAGTTTTCAAATTTGACTCCACTCCTCCACTGCACGCCAAAGCATTATTATTATTATTATGCTTATTGACATTAAGCATGCCAAAACCAGCAAGGTGAAATTGAAAAACCACACAACTGGAAAAAATAAAATCACTGTCACTGGAAAAAAAAAAGTAAAATTAAGGTAAAATATGAAGACTCATATTGAAAAACACATTATCATATGCATCATTTCCAAATAAAATATTGTATGTTTTGGAATATATGAGTTTTATTTTTCAGTGGAACATTTTTCATTGTTAATTAATTCCTCTCTGTTAATTATGTCCTCTTTTGACAATATATTTGTAAAAGCGGGATTTTCCGATGCATCTGCTCTTGTCGTGGATCTCATTAGAATGGATGCTGCAGGTGTACCTAATGCTGCGGCTAGCGGGTGCTCCTGTTGCGCCATTGAGAAACAGCGACACCCTCAGGTATTCTTTATAACGGCCGTCGTAAAAATGACACTGTACGTATTTAACAAGAAAGAAGTGTTCAGTAGTCTAATTTGGTAGTCATGGCAATAACACAATGATTTGAACTGTTGTACAGGACAAAATCTGAGCTTACTTGGGACACCGGTGTATTTAAGGCGGTCATCATGTTTAACAGTAATGTATATATTAAAAGTATTTCTTAAGGTATATACAATACATTTAAAAATATCTTCTCTAAATTACTTAGTTTACCTACATGCGAACCACTCCGAGCAAGAGGGCATCGGAGGCTGTCAGCCAATAGGAAGGCGCGCAGGATTTGGGCTCCATGCGCCATTTTAGCGCGTCCACCGCCATCCGGCAAGATGGTCTCCCTGCTTTGTCTCCGCTGACTGGAGTTGTTACGCTTATTCTGAGACTTCTGTCGCTTTTCCTCACCGTCGAACATCGCTGTGGCAGACAGAGCTGGACCGCCCTCGCCGAGAACAACCCCCGTCTTTGTGTTTCGAGAAATGACGACCACAAACACCAGGTAGGAAGCTGCTTTAAATGTGTTTACACATTGATTAGTGTTAGCTTGTTAGTATTTAGCAAGCTAGGCTAACTAGCTGCGCAGCCGGCAATGTTCGACTTCTTCCGAATGCACCTTCCGATCTTCCCGTGTGTGTCTCGAAATAATTGCCAGGTTGAATGACATGCATTTAAACCAAATTTGAGGAATAAACGCCTTCTGTTCTTTGTCGTAAATGCTTAAGTTTGTTACAGCAGCTACAGCTAGCGCCAGTCAGTGGTTGCCCCCCCCCGGTTTCTACCATGGCATCGTTAGACGGGCAGAAGGCCTCGAGCATGCATTTTCTTCAGTGCATGCCCATGCATTGGACCTGGCATGCACTACTGGGGGTTGCAAGGTTGCCAGGGAAACATGGGATGGAGGGAATATGTGGCCCTGCTCGCACGACAGTGACTACCGAACCTGCTGGCTAGTGTCAACTTGGTATTGCAGACAAGAGATGGTTTGTTTTCAAAACATGCAAAGGCGGAAATGAGAATAAAGACGCACATGGATTCACCTCCTCTCTTCTGACACCGTTTTTTGTAATGAACTGTGGCCTTCCCTGTGCTAGCCGGACACATTGATGGCTGGGAGAGATGTAGAGTTGATTAACATGCTATAATGATGAAAAGCAAACGGATGCATCATCTTTTTGTGACTGTGACAACCACTGAGAATTCTAGAAAAACCCTCAACTGTCATTTACTCATGTGTGTCACTGCCAGGGAGGTTGTTCTTTAACAGTGCTAGTAGTGTTTTAAATAATCATAGCATCACAATGAGGTTTGTTTGTACTTTCTCCCAGGCAAACCACAATAATCCAAATATTATTATATTAATTGACAGTGTAACGAAAAACTGACAATTAGCTTTGTAATGGCTCGATCTGTAAATTGGCGCAGCACAGTGTACTGGTGGTTAGCACAAGATCCAGATTGGAATCTCTGATGGAGCATCTCTGAGTGGAGTTTGCATGTTCTCGTGCTTCCGGCTGCCTCCCAGAACCCAAAGACATGCTCTGCTTCTTACTACTCCTGTTGAACCTGTGAAATTGTGAATTGTAGTATGTGATGTATACTCAAGTGAAATGAAATGTTGAAAGAAATCAAATCAAAATCAGATCAAAAGACACGCATGTTATGCTAATTGGAGACTCTAAATTGCTCTACGGTGTGATAGGAGTGTCAGTTGTTGTATATGTGCCCTGTGATAGACTGGTGACTAGTCCCGGTAATACCCCGCCTCTTGTCAGCTGGGATAGGCTCCAGCTCACCTGCGACCCTAACACAGTCATTTTTGCAAGTTTCAAATTTATAAAAATTCTAATAATGACATTTCCAACTTTTTTTTAATCGACGTCGGTGCCCTGCTGTCACTATGAAGTGAAATTTGAAAGATGTACTTTAGAATCAACCATCATCTCATTTCTGACTCTTTCTTCAGGTAAAATGAGTCTGCCTTTTCCCGAATCCAGCCAAGACCAAATGGCAGGAAATGCAGAGGAGGTAGGTCTTTATTTCCGAAAGTACCAATGGGGAAAATGGGAAAATGGTGCTTACCTGTGTCTGTCGTTCTGTCTGGCAGCCTAGTAGCTCAGCACAGACTACGAATAGCTCCTCTACTCGTAGGTGAGCAACACTTTTACTATACTTTTCACTCTCATTATTATTATTATTATTATTATTATTATTATTTGACACACTCCTGTTGACACATACTTCATATTCTGTGCTTCCATATTGTAGGACGTCCAATACTGTAGCTAAGGACACTGGACCGAATGACACCTCAGATGACAGTGACAGCGAAGGGGCCGCTTCTGACAGCCCTTCAGACAGTAACGCAGGCACCGCATCCAAAGGTTAATTTAAATTCTAAAATCAAAATGTTATTGCTGCATTCAATACTGATGTTGTCTTTTGTTTTATTATGATCTTACACAAAGGTACTCTGGTGTTGCGGCCTGCAGGGAGTGAAAATAAAGGAACTGTGAAGTTCAGAGTGGATTACAAACAGAAACTTACAGGTGATTTTTATGTGTGTGTGTATGGGCGTGTGTTTGCCTGTGATAATACAATGGAATAAAGTCTATGTAGTACAGGCGTGCACGTAATTTTTCAGCCTGTGAGCTACTTTTAAAATGACCAAGTCCCAAAGCTCTACCTCCTATAAATATTTAGAGATATGTGTGCACGTGCGCGTGCATGCGACATACTACTATACTAATGGTTAGTATTTCCCATTCACAGTTTCAAAGTTTACAGGTCATAAAAATAGTTGATATCATTCAATAATTCACAATTCAATTCAATATCGCAATAAATATAATTACACATAATTCCTCACATAACCTGTGCAGTATGTCAGTAAAAATAGCTACGTCACGTTCATTATACATACAAATCATGTATTACGTCCAATGACAAATGGAAGTGAAGAAAATACACATTTCTATAGTTGAGTTCAGGATGCAAAGCGTAGCCACCAAACATTTGACTTTTTTTTCCTACATAACTAGCTGCTATAAGTGAACGGATAACGTTTGTAAAAGATAAACTGAAGGCATCTTACTGCTCAGTTAGTTATTCTGTATTCGGAATACAGCCGTCCCTCGCTTCATCGCGGTTCGAACGTTGCTTCCTCAGTCTATCGCAGTTTTTCAAAAATGAATAGATGATTGTCGTCTCGTGGTTGATTATGGCCTGACCTATTAGTCAAAAAATATTGAAAGACAACTTATATGTAAGTATTCTGGTCACTAGGCGTCAGTCATGTTACATTCACGAGACATAGATTACATTACCTTAACACGCCATGAAGTCGGCCGTGGCATGTTTGACATGATAGAGTGGAAAAGAGTTCTCCTCCCTTTCCGTGTGGAAGTGGTATGTTTTGGCTTCTTACTTTGACCTTCTTCCCCCACGCCGTTCGAAGCCCTTTCTAAAGTTTCGAATAAGTAAATTGAAGAGGCTAACAAGTTAGCTCGGTAGCTTGCTATGCTAGCGGTGGCCGTCTCTTTTTTTCCCTGCAGTGATGTTGTATCCTGTGCAATGTAGTGTAAACAAAAGAATAATAGGAGTGTAAAGGTGTTCTATGCTCCAACTACAAAAATATTTTGTTTATTAATATTGAATCCTACCTTGTGAAAATTCACTTATTGCAGTCTGCTCTGAAACCCGTTAACCACGATAAGCGAGGGACTATTGTAATAAAGATGAAAGTTGCATATCCGTGTTGCTGGAGACATCTGTTCACCACGTACTTTGCTGCAGACGCGCAAGAGCGAATCAAGAGGGGAGCTCAATATCAGCTGACTGATGTCATATTGCGTGTGTCACCCACATCATATTGACGTAATGGGCACCCCTGATTTAGTGTGGGATTGTGGAGTGGATGAATATTGGGCTCTTTGGTGTAAAACACTTTGAGTGTCTAAAAAGGGGCTACGTATACGCATCTTTATTGTTTTTACGTCTTACTCCAAACAGAGTTTAAGTCTTTTTGCTTATATCAAGAAGAGCCGTGTGAGTTAACTTCACTTTACACTTTTGTTATTCCTCATTGAAAAAAAATGGTCAGTTAAGGGTTTTATCATTGCAACGTTTTGACACTTAAGCTGTTTTTTGTTTTCTATTTCCATTAATTCCTATTCTAACAAATCAGCAATGCGCGGAGCAATGCGCTTTGACTTTTAGAGTTTCCTCTGTGGATGCTGTCAAAAAAACATGTTCTGAGAAAAGAAAGTCACGTCTGATTGTGCTGCTCACAGATGATACCCTGCAAAGGAAGATCAGCTGCACAGCCTGTGGAAAGCAAGTGAACCAGTTCCAGCGCAGCTCTGTATACGAGCACCCTGCTCTTAAAGTGCTTATTTGCAAGGTACAAGCTGCGCACACTTTTCAACTTTTTTGTATCTATTTTTTTGTATCTATGACACCGCCATTCTTGTAATAGTCTCATGCCTGATCTCGCCTTTTCCTCTAGGCATGCTACAAATATTACACAAGCGATGACATCAGTAGAGACTCTGATGGAATGGATGAGCAGTGCAGGTGGGACAAATCCATTTAGCTTTACATTTCAATAAAGTTCCAGGAGTAGGACCGTCTTTGCATCAATTCAAACCTTTCCTCCGCAGGTGGTGTGCAGAGGGTGGCAAGCTTATCTGCTGCGACTACTGCAGTAATGCTTTCTGCAAGAAGTGCATCCTGCGAAACCTGGGCAGAAGAGAGTTGTCATCCATCACTGATGAGAACTCCAAGTGGCACTGCTATGTGTGCAAGTCAGAACCCCTCCAGGACCTGCTATCTAAGTGCCAGAGCGTCATGGCAAAGATCGACCATGAGAGAATTAAGCACCGCAAAACCAGCAAGAGCGAGGAACAAGAGAACAAGAAACACAAGAGCAGTGCGGTCAAAGTGCGCAAAGCGGTTGTTAACGGGAAGGAACATGCCGGAGACTCAGGGACTCTAACGTTCTCTTACAAAAAACTGCAGATACCCAAAGAACTTTTCAAGAAAACAAAAAAACTGGTTGAAACCACAACTGGTTTGAACAATACATTCATCAAGTTTGTCCAGCAGGCAGCCACCGAGCATGATGATAAGTCTGTCAGGTACAGGCATTTGAAAGCATTCAAGGCGGTACTTGCTGATTTGAAAAAAGCCCACAGTGCTTTGGAGGAGGCTTTGGAACCCGAGTTCAGAAATATGGAGTTACAGAATGGTGACAAAGGGCAGCAACAAGTCAGAAAAAGCATGAATGTCATGCACCCTGTTGTGGCTGAGGAGGAAGACGAGGAGGAGGCAGATGCAGCTGAGGAGTCAAATGAAATGCAACAGCAAGATCTGAATGAGGAGCCGGCGGTGGAGCACAATAAGCCCCGTGAGAAGCACCGCAAGAAGCTGGAGGGGGCACATGATACGATGCACCAGAAGGAGGAACAAGGTGGGACTGTGCATAACAAGCTGGACGGTATGCAACAAGATGAACCAGTTGAGAAAGACAGTCAAACACAAGACATGACCAAAAATACATTTAAAACAGAAGATGAAGAGATAGCCCTCGATCATGACATTATGTCGGTCCCCCCTTCAGTTCCTGAGGAGCTTTTTCAGATGGTGGAAAGCCTCGCAGATCCCACGCTGCTGACACCGACTGATCCCAGTTCAGCCGCAGACACCGATGCAAAAGCAAACGGAAACTTGGGACGTTCCCGTCGCTCTCAACCGAAAGTGAAGAACCTCATTGTCAAACTGACTCCAGTGCCAGTTGTGACGACAAGCCGGTCCAAAAACAAAGTACAAGACAAGGAAGACTGTGTTTCTGTTTCTGATGCAGAAGATGAACCCGCCAGCCCGCCACCTGGACGGCCCTCCAGTAGAGTGAAAACCACTCCCCTGAGGAAGCAGGCTGATAATACGAGTCAAGAAGACTCCTCTGAGGAAGAGCAGGAGTCCGATAAAGAAAGTAGGGGGAAGTCGGCGTCCTCCAAGAAATGCAGTAAATCCAAGAAAAATGATAATAAGCAGAGCAATACTTTGTCGGCGAGAAAGGCAGAAGACTCTGACTCTGATGAGGTTCCTGACGTATTGCTGGAAAAAGTGGCAGAATGCGAGAGCAGTGATGAGGAGAAAGAAAGCTCCAATTCAAAAAAGCGTGCAGACAGAGCATCCAAACGCAAGAGGAAGTCCGAAGGCTCAGAGTCAGATCTGGAAAGTAAAAGCAAGAAGCTTTCCAAGAAGAAAAAACAGACAGCCTCAGACTCTTCCGAGTCTGATCGAGACCAAGTGAGCACGGCAAAGAGACGATCGAGCCGAGTGACAAAACAAGATAACGCAAAGGAGGAAGGCAAACCTGAGAAGAAGGCTGCCGCCAGGAAAAGATCTTACGAGAAGAAACACAAAGGAAGCAGCTCCAAACCAACCTCCATGCTGCAGTCCTCTAGCGAGGATGAAGAGCAGCAGACTGACGGCGACTCCGGAGAGGACAGCGACCAGCAGAAGATCAAACCTCTGGTGGAGGACATTGTGCTAGAAGGTGGTGGAAACTTCCATCAGTCATCAGGTAAAGGTTTATAAAAATGAAGTCAGTCAAATTAATGAACCAGCAATGACTTCTAAATGTCTACATTGTTGTCAAGGAGATGAAACACCTGGCAAAGAAGCCTCTCAAATGGAGGAAGATTACGATGATGATCCTGAGAACAGGTACCAGCATCCGACACTACGCTACAAGCTCATAATAAAGGCTATTCTAATTACAATATTTATCTAATTTTGAAATCAGTATTGATGAATGCCTCACTGAATTCAAACTGCATTGTTTAAAATGTATACCACATCGTCATGTATTGTTGGGGTATTTATTGTTTGTGATATGAGAAATAGTCGTCCCTCGGTGAACTCCTTCAATCCCAGCCATTTTTCAAAAGACAACTGTCAGGGGAACTTGCCCCCACCGATGAATTAACAAAATGACACAGAACACAAAGCTGAGATTTTCTTGTGCAAGGAGAGAGCGTCCGTGCCACACTGCAACACTCTCCGACGGACCACACTCTCCTGTTTCTTTTTATTGACATAGATGGGCGTGGTAACACATAGATAGATGTGGCAAGTTAAGTTTCGATATCAGTCACAACTAGTTCCAGTAGTGGACTGTTGAGGAAGCGGCTGTTTAGCTCACGTCTGTGGAATATGTTTATGTCATTGAGATGCCCTGTAGCTGACCTGAAACCACGCATGTGGTCCCAGGTGCTCCTTTATCTCAACTGCTTCCTCTCAGTCCACTCACAGTACTTTTCCACTTCTACAGAATAAACAGAGAATCACAGTGAATGTTTGATCAACTTCAGATAATAAAATAGAATACAGTCAAAACTGTCTATAGCGGCCACTGAAGGGAAATGGCAAAAGTCGCCGCTATAGACAGGTTGGCGGCCATTTTGAATTTTTGTGCGCACACACATTAACATGTATTCACAAAAAGACTGGAGCAAAACCAAGAGACATAGGGGAAAACACTCTGTTGACACAAACAGGTAGGTAAATCTAGGTAACAGCTCCGGTGAGGAAATTAGTAATATCAATAACAACAATGAACCAGTGCCGCACATTCGATGGCGCTGGCCTTTTATCCGCCACAAATGTTAATTGACCGCAGCTGCACGGCCACCAGGCATGAAGCGGCTGCCTCTTCCTCCCCGGAGAAGGCACAGCCCGCCAAATAAGAGCGCAGGACAGGGGACGCTCGCTCCTGCCCTGCAGAACGTCACAAATTTCCATCTTTGATTTTTTTTAAAACACGATTTTAAAAGCAAGAAATAAAAATTTTAGTGAACTAGCCCAAGGATATATGTACAGGATACGCGTGAAGCAGTCATGAATGGGTGTGTGCGTGAACAATTGAGTGTGGAGGAGGTGCGAAGATCGTCGTAAACTAACAATACCATCGCTCCCTTCTTATTGAATGTGCTTCTAATCTCTAATTAGTCGGCAATTAAGTGATATATTTTAGATGTTTCATTCAGGTGTTTTGGCTATTTTAGAATCTATTCACGGCATTGCAAAGTGGGAAGATTACCGTTTTGGCCGTCATTGAATCTTTTCAGGGCGGCATTGCAAAGTAAGAAGACGGCTTTTTTATGTCGAACTAGGACTCAGTAATTAAAGTCTACACACGACGGCTTCATTGCTTAAAAAACTAAACTTTTTCATGCATGAAGCTTCTGCTTGAGTTGGCATTTTGGCCGCTATATGCGGTCGGATATTCACCAAGGGATACAAAATGGGTGGCCACTGGCCGCGTTAGACAGATGACCGCTATACACAGGGTCCATAACACGCAAATATTCCGCGGGGGATTTTTTCAGTGGCCGTTCTATACAGGTGGCCGCTAAGACAGGTTTGACTGTATGTACATATATTGGGATTTGATATTGTAAGAAAACCTTTAACAACAACCCCTTCAGTACCGGCCGTTTTAAATGATTTTGACTGATCTTGCAAGGTACCCAAGATATTGTGTTGTATGACTATACAAACATGGAACCTACCAAAAGAAAGATTAGACTCCTGTCTTTCGTCGGGGGAAAAAAAGTTTGTTTCTACATTTTTCAGTTCTTTAGTAATCAGCAGTAGAACATTGGTAAGTTTCAGGAAAATATCAGCACCTGACTAGAAAAGGGAGAAAAACAGCTTTTTGTGAAAAGATACATTTCAAGCATAGCTTTCACTTTGACACAAATATTTTTTTTTGTTTGTGACAGCTCAAATATCTAAACAACTTTGCCAACATACTGTACATAACACAAGAAATGAGCTGTTTTCATTTTAAAAAAAGTATGGGCAAGACTAAAAAAATCAGATCGGATCAGGAGCCAAAAAATGTGGATTAGGTCATCCGTAATAAAAACTTATTAATAAACCTTTGGTATTGAATTAGTTAATTGGTTCCACACCTGACACAATAAGTGAATTTCCGCGAAGCAGGATTCAGTATTAATAAATGGAATATTTTTGTAGTTGGAGCATAGAAAACAGTTTGACTTTCTAAATGTGATTTTTACCATTATTAGGGCCCTGTAGACATGAAATAACACCCCAATAGTCACCTTTATGCTCCTATTATTCTTTATTTGCACCACATTGTGAATGTCAATGTTATGTCAGACATGCCATGGCTGACCCCATGCAGTGTGAAAGTAATTTAATGTCTCATCAATGCAGACACGTAGTGACCCAAATACTATCTATAACTTGTCTTTCAATATTTTTTAAAATAATAATAGGCCACCACGAAATAGCGTTCATTTTATGAATTCATTTGTCAGTATTTGTTTGATGAGACAAGCACCAGACTTGGTCGCGAGAACAACAGGCTTTTATTGCAGGTTTAAATGAGCTCACAACAGGCACAACAATAATAACACAATCATAATTGTAATTATAATAACACGGGCTAGTGTTGCGGCTCTAACCCACGACGAGCTAAAGCTCAACTCTGAACCCCCGATGTCACTTCCTGTCCTCCACACACTCAAACATTTACTGCGACACACATGCGCACAAGTTTTATTCATGGCGTATTTCGTATTTGCGCTTATGTCTGCTATATTTAGTAATATGAATGTAAAAGTGACTAGGGGGTGTTACTTCACATCCAGAGGACTCTAATAATGTTAAAAACCATATTTAGAAGATCGTAAACAGGTTTACTATGCCATAACTATGCCATAAAGGAGTCCCACTTTGCGGGAATTCACTTATGGTTGGGTTGGGAACCAATTTACCATGATAAACGAGGGATTACTGTATAGTTGTTTGGATTTTGAATTGACTGGGAAGTCAGTCGTCAGCTGATGGAAATATATTTTTGGTGAAGCTTTGTTTTATCTTCCTTGAGATTTTTTTTATATGTAAAATTTAATGTGAGAAATATTCATTAAATGTTTTCCTCTGTATTTCCTGTCTTTTAAGAATCGCAAAGAAAATGCTTCTGGCCCAGATTAAGTCCAACCTGTCTTCCGGAGCAGAAAGCTCCTCTGAAAATGAAGTTGAGGAGGTCAAAGAGAAACTCTCAAAAAAAATTAAAAAAGAAAATGATGACCAAGAAGGTAGAATTAATCTAACATTGTTTTGTTTTTTTAAACCATGCATATTCTGTTAGTATTTGTTTTTGTCTTGTTCAACAGATGAGGATTCCGAAGACTCAGGCTCTGATGTAGAGGTAAAGAAGCATGGGCGTCGCCACAAGTTGCTTCGTCACAAGCTGACACTCAGTGAAGCTGAGTCGGGTGATGACAAAGAAGCCAGTGAAGGGAAGACTAGCAAGGAGGGCAAGAAAAAGAAAGAAAAGAAGAAATGTACACACTCAGGTTACTTGCCCGTAATTGAGAGCTCAATATTTGCTTTTTGTGAGTAACTTTGTTTTCTGTCTGGCAGTGGGCAGTGATGACTCTGCTGATTCTGACTTCAACAAGTCGTCTTCTAGTGCCGAATCGGGGATAAGCGATGAACTCAGTGAGTCTGAGAATGACGGGAAGCGTCGAAAGACCAGGTGAGACAAGTTCAAACAATCAATAGCCCTGATACTGAATATGGGTGTTTAACTCAAATTCTGTGTGCATCTGTAGATCTGCGAAGAAGAAGGACGACGAGAAGCAGAAAGGTTCCAAGCAGAAGAAGAAGAGGCGCAGGATCAAAGTACAGGATTCTTCCAGCAATGAGAAGGTATTTCAAATAGGAAAATATATATGACCTAGATGTGGTCCTCCTGAACATTCCAGAATGTTCATGTTTTTTTTGTTTTTTTTTTTAATGCAAGGTGGTGGAAATTGGCTTGGTTAACCATAGCTAGTCCAGTCATGCATGACACCTAAAATGCATTTTGAACTTACCCCTGGAGTGTGTTAGAGAGATCACTGAGGGTACACATTAATCATAGGGCTAGTAGGCTACTGATCAAAGCTAGCTGTTATTTTTTTTTTTTGCCCTTGAGGGGCTGAAGATCTGAGAGCTTAACTTAATGTTCATTTTCACAGAGTGGAGAGGAGGATGACGACGACCCAGATGGAGAGGAACGCAAAGGCCGCAAAAAGATCCGCAAAATCCTGAAGGATGACAAGCTGCGGACAGAGACGCGAGATGCCCTCAAAGAAGAGGAGGAGAGGAGGAAGCGTATAGCAGAAAGAGAGGAGCTGAGGAAGAAACTCAGAGAGGTGCAAATATGAAAGGGTGTTTGGAAATATAGTTCATGCCTTTTGATTTAGGTTCTGTTAAGTTGGGTACTTTAATAATGCTACATTCCTTTAAATATTTAAGCTCTTTTTCCAAGGATTTGGTCAATAATAAGATTCTTTCAACTCTTTTACCAATAGTTTCTGCTGTGTGTGTGTGTGTGAAGATAATGCAGTGAAGTGCATTATCTGTAATAATAATGGTTGGCATCGTTCTATTTTTATTTTTTTAAGAAATAACACTGGCATTTTCAATTGTTTCTGTTCAGACGATTGTGGTAGAGGAGTCTTCTCAGATGGTCTGTCCCATTACTACCAAGCTGGTTCTGGATGAAAACGAAGAGACCAAGGAGCCACTGGTGCAGGTCCACAGAAACCTCGTCACCAAGCTCAAACCTCACCAAGTTGACGGTAAGGACTGCATGAATGTGTTGTAACCTTTTCAAGATTCAAGAGTTTTATTGTCATATGCACAGTACAACAGGTAGTTCTACTTTTTGTACATTTACATTTTTGGATTTAGTCAAAGGATAAAAAAAATCCATCAATGCATTTAGGAAAAGGCTTCTTGAGACGTCATCTGTACTTAAATACAGTAAGAGTGGGCGGAATTTCCCACTGACGAAGCTCTTCGGATGAGGAGCGAAACGTCCGACACCTTCTTCACAGAAGTACAGATGACTTCTCAAGAAGCCTTTTCCTCGATGGACAACTCCTGTACGACTGAGAGCCTACACAGACGCATCAATGCATTTGTTATGCTGCTGGTCCTTACTGGGGTCGTGGAGGTATGCTGGAGCCTATTAGGAGATTAATTGTATGTTTTAGTAGCACAATATTGTGCTTTTGTATAAGTACAACAATTTTAATACAATTTTGCCCAGTATTTCAGAAATGGGTGTAGCCTGGCTAGCTTTTCTAATGGGATGTCAGCTTCTGCACACATTGCTACAAAATCCTCAGCAAACTGTATTGCCCACGCTCTTGGTTAAGGAAGATGTAAACACCGATGCAATTCCAATTGCGTTATTAACGCAATGTAATGTAATGTGTACTCAATTAGACAGAAAGTGGAGAACAGCTCTTATTTTAAAGGCTGGAAGTGTATTGTGTATGTTGAGAATGTCTGTCTGTTAATAGTTAAGATGAGCTTGGTGCACGAAATAACTTGGTGCCTCTTGTCCTTATTTCACTCAGAACTTGCACAACGTGCAGTATAAAACGCAACACGGTGTAAATACACTCATGCAGCCTGTCTCACACACACACGCACGCACGAGCAGCCTCTGCTAAACTAAGTTAACTCAGCTGGTTTCCATTGAATTTAAAAGTTTTTTTTCACCAACGTTCCCCGTTTTAGTTCGGGAGTTTTAGTTTGTGATGTGATTCCGCCACGATTGAGTGGTCCGCTGCAGAATTACTTCCCCACACAGACGTTCCTTCTCGTGATGATATATTTTTATTCTTGAAATACGTCAATTTCCTTGAAATTTCACGATGACAGTAGATTCCGTTTTTATTGGCCAATTCCACGATACCGTCAGATTCTGTTAACAGAAATCGTAGGGCCTAATTTACCAAAATATTTTCAGGGCACATTGTCATTTACATTGCCTTCTTAGTCACATGTTTTTTCAATAGAAAGCGGAAACGGTGTAAAAATGTGATATAGCCTCAAAATTATATCCCGAGTGTCCCACGAGACCATCTGTGTCTAACTGTAGATGGTCTTTACAGTTTTTTTCATTTGCATGTCAAATATGTCTATATTTTTACCATGCTGTCTTTTATTTATTTATTATCTTTTAAGCCATTGTATTTGGGGACTAGTATTTTTCTGAAATGCAATCAACCTTATGACCTATGTAATAAGTCAATCACGGTGCTGTTAGTCCAAGTAGTGTTGCCATACAACTTTCGCTGATCGCAGATCTTGTATTCATCATTCACTCATCATTTGTATGAATTAAGTCTGTTATTGTATAATTGCACTACTTAGCAGCAACCAGCAGGGGGTGCAGTTGGCTAAATGGACTGTAGAAGGAATTGTAACGGCTGTTCAGAGAGAGCAAAGTTGGCTTATGTATTTCAATGTAAAGGCTCTGACTCTGCTGCCTTACAATGTGCAGCCCTGTTCTACGATTCCCAAGAGCAGTGGTTCTAAACTAGTGGGTCGGGACCCAAAAGCAGGTCATGGATCCATTCAGGTTATTTCGAAGTAAATTATACATGCACTTTGGACATGTAATTATGTGTATTAATCATTCAAAAGATGACAAGTGAATCTAAAAACCCAATACTTTTGCTTGGTTTGTCTTTAAATAAATGTATTTGAAAAATACAGTACATCGAAGGGGGCCGCATGTTGGTCTAGTGGTTAGCACGTTGGCCAACACAGTAACAGCCTGGAGATCGGGAAGATTTCTGTGTGGAGTTTGCATGTTCTCCCCGTGTGCGCGTGGGTTTTCTCCAGGTACTCCGGTTTCCAAAAACATGCAGGTGAGGTTAATTGGTGACTCTAAATTGTCCATAGGTATGAATGTGAGTGTGAATGGTTGTTTGTCTACATATATGTGCCCTGCGATTGGCTGGCGACCAGTCCAGGGTGTACCCCGCCGGTCGCCGATAGGCTCCAGCATGCCCCCGCGACCCTAATGAGGAGAAGCGGTATAGAAAATGGATGGATGGACAGTACATTGAAGGAATAAATATAAAAGTGACAAAAACTTAACTGTAAAAAATAAAATAACGGAATTAAATATAAATATGACGATCACTTAAAAGTGTATAAAATAATCAAAAATAACTAAAACTAAAAATTACTTAAAGTGTAAAAAAACAACATAAAAATGTAAAATGGCGACTTAATGACCATTGGAAAATGTGGGTCCATGTTGGGACCATGTGAGAATCCCAGTTATAGAAAGTCAGGTATTTGCTCTAACCAGCTTGTTTGTATTAATAAGCCCTTTCATTTTGTTGTCATGTTTCAGGGGTGCAATTCATGTGGGACTGCTGCTGTGAGTCTGTGAAGAAGATTGAGAAGTCTGCTGGTTCTGGCTGCATCCTTGCACACTGTATGGGTCTGGGAAAAACATTGCAGGTGAGTCAAAGAGAGCAGCTCTCAGTGAGTGGTGCAGATGCAGCCTGTGATTGTAGCCTGTGTTACGTTCGCCCATGCAGTGTTAATGCTCACAGCTGAGCTGATATGCCTATATGTCTTATGTTGGTACAATAAAGAACATATGGTAATGGCTAATAATACAGCACCATCCCCTTGAATCAACTCTAACTGCAGTTGCCCTTTTTTCCTGGAGGTGGTGACGTTTCTTCATACTCTGCTCCTTTGTGAGAAGCTCAACTTTTCAACAGCCCTGGTGGTTTGTCCCCTAAACACAGTCCTTAATTGGGTCAACGAGTTTGAGAAATGGCAGGAGGGAATGAAAGATGATGAGTCTTTAGAGGTAATCACTTGCTTTGGCAGCTGTTCATCTGCAATCTTTTTTTTGGAGGATTACCCATTGATCCGTGATGTATTAAACAGGTGACAGAGCTGGCCACAGTAAAGAGGCCACAGGAGCGAGCGGTCGCCCTCCAGCAATGGCAAGATATGGGGGGTATTTTAATCATTGGCTACGAGATGTACCGAAACCTGACACAGGGCAGGAACATCAAGAGCAAGAAGCTGAAGGAGACATTCCAGAAGACTCTGGTTGATCCAGGTATGCTTGTGTCTTTAACCTAACTCACACCACATACAATTGAACTCTATCCATTTTCTTGCACTTGTCCGGGCCCAGGCTGCGGGGGCAGCAGTCTCCGTATGGAAACCCAGACTTCCCTGTCCAGTTCCACCTTGAGGACGTTGAGGCATTCCTAGGCCAACTGCGTGACATAATGGCATTGATTGCCTTTGGGGGAAATTAATGGATTGTTCGAGTTTTAAAATTTTCGATGTTCATCTTTTTTTTATAATCTACTTTAATGTAGCTGAAATATTAGAGACTGAATCAGCATCTCGTCACCTGATGTGATTAACAGCCAATTCCACACAATTTATCGACTATTATACCCATTTTTTTGTTTTTTCCACTTTACTTTTCCCTCAGGTCCAGACTTGGTGATCTGTGATGAAGGGCACATTCTGAAGAATGAGGCGTCAGCTGTGTCCAAAGCCATGAACTCCATCAGGACAAGGAGGAGGGTTGTGCTAACTGGAACGCCTCTTCAGAATAACCTTATTGAATGTAAGCCTCCCTACTGTTTGATCAGTCTCTGAAAGCTGAGGTCTCCTGACTCTCTTGTCCTTCTTATCAGACCACTGCATGGTGAACTTCATCAAGGAGAACCTGCTCGGGTCAGTTAAAGAGTTCCGCAATCGCTTCATCAATCCCATTCAGAACGGGCAGTGTGCAGACTCCACAATGCAAGATGTACGCATCATGAAGAAGAGGGCTCATATCCTGTATGAGATGCTGGCTGGATGTGTTCAGGTAACATGTTCGCTCTCTCTGCTCTACTTTGGTTATCACACTGATTTTTCCAACGAGGATTTTTTTCTGCTTTTTCAGAGGAAAGATTACACTGCACTCACCAAGTTCCTGCCTCCCAAGCATGAGTATGTGTTGTCCATCAGAGTTACTCCAATCCAGTGTAAACTCTACAAATACTACCTGGAGCATTTCACTGGTGAGACTCCAATGCATGGAAACTTTTTATTTTTTTCTTCCCGCATTATCACAACACACCATTTTACACAGAGATCCCCCCCCAAATTCCATGCATCTGAGCCATAACAGAAAATCGGCAATATACTGTGTATGCTTTTTGCACAGAATCCATTGTAGGTGGGATATTGCAGTGCAAGCTTTTACATAATGACCCAGGATCCCAGAATCAAGCAATTAGATGCATGACATCAGTAGCACAGCGTCTGGTGTGTGTGTGTGTGTGTGTGTGTGTATGTATGTATGTATATGTGTATATATATATATATATATATGTATATATATATATATATATATGTATGTATATATATATATATATATATATATATATATATATATATATATATATATATATATATATATATATATATATATATGTATGTGTGTGTGTGTGTGTGTATGTGTGTATATATATATATATATATATATATGTGTATGTGTATATATATATATACACACATATACATATATATATACACATATATATATATATACACATATATGTGTGTGTATATATATGTATATATATATGTATATGTGTGTATATATGTATATGTGTGTATATATATATATACACATACACACACATATATATATATATATATATATATATATATATATATATATATATAAATATAAATAAAAAAACACACTTTTCAAGCAGCAAGAGTTGGCAGATAAATTTTGGTTCAAGCAGGCTGTGTATAAAGGTCTACCGAGGTAGTTGGGTGTTATTTGCTGCATGACCTCTAGGGGCTGCTATGCTGGACTCACCCAGAGAGAAAACTAAAGCACACTGAGGATTGCACTGGTAACGTGCAACCTTCGATAAGCTGGAATCCTTTTACAGGTTTTGTTTCTCTTTTATAGTGCTCCCTTAACTGGGTGACATTTACTCTGACTCTTTTTTTTTTTTTTAACTCCATTGCCTTTTCTGCTCTTTCACTTTTCTGTTCCGCTTTGTTAAGTCGTTTAGTGGACTTTCCTCTCAGAATGTGGCACTGTATGTAAGAGTGTGTGTGTGTGTGTGTGTAAGTGTAAGAGTGGCAGCTGGCAAAGTGCCGCAGGCAGGGTTTAAGCACAGTTTCCCACGTCTCCCTAATGAAGAGCTCTGGGAGAAGGGGGGGGGACAGAGGTGGAGGGGCGGGTGAAGGGAGTGGATGACGTGTAGGTGGTTCGGGGGTACCAGAGTTTTTGTACAAGAAATGAAAACAAATGCAGGCGGGTTGGTTTCTATATGTAAAGAGGACTGATACCGTGGGCGATTTTGTTGCCATGTGCTTTGGTTCATTAGCCACTACAGTGCTGATGTTGTGACTCTGCAGGGTGTTTACCCCCAAGACCACCAGGCAGGCTGCAAGTGGTGAACGTTTCCTCCTTTAGTGCTGCTTTCAAACAGTCTCCTGAAACTCTTAACCTGTTGCTGCCACCACACTTGCACATTGAAGACACCAAATATCTTGTGGGAATTATGCCCTCTGGTGGTGTGATTAGTTTTGTCTTAATCAGGGGCTTTCAAAGTGTGAGCCTCCCAACAGCTGGGGGGAAAAAAATTCTCAACCCAAACGTAGTTTACTGTTTCACCGTGGGAGCTAAGACTCCATTTATTTTGACTTTGACATAACTGAAGTTAGGTTAGCAGGTTTGAAAAATGATTTTCTTTATTTTTCTCAAACTGTGCCTCCCCTGAAGGGTGCTGACACCTGGTGTAGCCCTGGTCTAAAGAAAGGAATATCATATTTCGACACCTCTTCGTGTTGGACTGTGTGCGTGCGTGTGTGTAAGGGGTCTCACGAGATCTAGCGAGATTAAAATGTGATGTGAAGATTTCTCGTTCACAAAAATGACTCCTGGGCACTAGGTCTGTGACAATAATAAATTAATTGATTAAGAATAACAGAAAATGAACTCAGAAATTTTGCTGGCCTCAATATATTGCCATGTACATGCGTGTCTGTTTTCCTCATCTCTCGCCTCCAAACAGGCAGGAAGATGGTTCACTTGGAGCATTACATTCAACACCTTAGCACTGAGTGAGCGAACCCTTTTGTCTGTCATACTGTCTTTGTCCCGGTGGGTGGAGGTGGGTTCTGGAGCATACACACAGAGTGCAGAAGAGTGTGTAACGTAGTAGAAATTAAAAATTTGTCTCATCTCGTGAACTGAGTGTCTCGTGATATATGCACACGCGCACACACACGTATAAAATAAATTCTGGAATCTCTTTCTCGTATTGCAGGTGTGGGGAAGGCTTTGGAGGGGAGCCGGGGCCGCGCAGGGACCAAACTCTTCCAGGATTTCCAGATGCTCAGCAGGATCTGGACCCATCCCTGGTGCCTTCAGCTGGATTACATCAGTAAAGAAAACAGGGTAGGAATGGGAAGACAAGATGAAACATCACTAAACACTGTGATAATTTAGAATAGAACGTAGAATACAGAAGTGCAAATCATCTCGTTTTGTGGAAAAACAAAAAGTTTTCCAAACAGGAGAAAATAAACTGCACCTCTGCTCATCACATATGCATTTATTCTGCTTCAGTATTTGGTCCAACTGCATGACTACACATTATAGCCTGACTGGGCTTCTTTTTCTTGCAGGGTTTCTTTGACGAGGATAGTATGGAGGAATTCATCGCTTCAGAAACTGACGAATCCTCCATGAGTCTGAGCTCAGAGGATGAAAAGCAAAAAAAGTAAAGATTCCAGTTCTGTGCTGGATATTTATAAAGCGAGAGACACATTGAACTCCCCCTTTTCTTCCATCTGTTACTCTTGCTGACCCTGTGTCCTCCACTGTCCCTCCTTAATAGGAAAAAGAAGAAAGGCAAGGGAAGAAAGAAGGGATCTGATGACTCTGATAGCGATGATGTGGAAGTCATCAAGGAGTGGAACACCAGCTCTCGGGGCAGGAATGGAGAGGGGCGAAACAGGGCCGAGTCTGTAGAGGAGCGTAAGTTTGGAGCCTCCAGAAGAGCTTTGCATGTTCCAACTGAAAGTAATTGAGCTTGACAACCAAATGTGGACAAAATGTGATGATGAACATTGAGTGGTCACACATTGCCAGATGTGGGTTTTACCATTTAGAAGATGAAGGCTATGCATATTGTGTCCCATAAACAAATCCCAAAAGAACCTTGTGTTTGGTAATTTTAATAAAACAATAACAAACTTGTAATGTGCATGTTAACATACGTCAGTCATTATATGTGTTAATAGTGTTGTTAATTTGGCACAAACTCAGTTAGTGTGTTGTGACTTTGTACAGGTTTAAGGCTAAATTGTGTGTCTGTTTTGCAAAGAAGCTCAGTCCTCTGGCTCAGCACCAGGGAGCCCCACCGCTGACTGGCACAAAGAGTTTGTCACTGAGGCTGACGCCGAAATCCTGGACCACTCTGGGAAAATGATGGTCCTCTTCGAGATTCTGCGCATGGCAGAGGAAGTGGAAGATAAAGTGTAAGTGTGTCGACTCTCTCAGGATATCTGCACACATCTCTGGAATGTACTGTTTGTGTGTTGCTGGTTTGTAGTGTAATTGGATAGCGTTTAAAAAGTAAAATGATACCAAGGAATCTTTGTGCCGGTCCACAGGTTGGTGTTCAGTCAGTCTCTTATCTCTCTGGACCTGATAGAGGATTTCCTGGAGCTGTCTTGCAGAGCTGCAGATGAAGAGAAGATCTCACCATACAAAGGTGGGCTTTGTGCTTTGGTCCCACATGTTGTCTTTTATTCAGGAAGATGTCATTTGCCTCTCTTGTTAGGCTGTTAATGATGATTTCACTGAATGATCCTATATTTGCCTGTGATCAGCTTCCCACTGAATGTTCTGCTTTGTAATGCTGCTCTTAGTGTCATGATGAGCTAAACTAACCAAGCATCATTTTAATAATGTAGAGCCAGCTACTGATTTATGCAGCTGTATTGAGCTTTGTGTTTGTCCCAAAATTATTTTTTATAGTTTTACACCACAGCCTTTGAACTGACTAACTGTGTCAGATACCAAAAATACTAACATTGTTTTTTGGGTAGTATTTTCCATGCAGAGATGCAAGCTTCCTTGTAGCCAGTGCACATGCAATATGTAATTTTTTTTTTTTGTATGCACTTGTGTCCTTATTGGCCTTAAGTGTGCACACGCATACACACTGCCACTGGTGTAAGGTCATGTTCCTAATTAAACTTCAGCAGCTGTTTTTACTTTTATTTTGAAAATGATTAGACCTTGACTTTTTATTCCACCAAAAATGTTTGCTCAAGGGTTTGTAATTTGTAATGAAAAGATCACAGTGCTGTAATTGGAAACATACTGAACTGTTGCTGATGAAAGCTAGTGAGGGGGTGGCCATATTGAAGGTTACAATCAGTGGACCTCCAGCCGCCGTAGCCACCTATATGCTAATACCCGAACCAGGTCCGCTTTGACAAGAAACGGGTCTAGTGGATGATGACGTGTTGTTGAAGGCCCTTCTGCTGTTTAGCAGGTTTCTTTACGCTCCTTTGTCTCATAAGGTGAAGGCAAGTGGTTCAGGAATATTGACTACTATCGTCTGGATGGCTCCACCAACGCCACCACCAGGAAGAAGTGGGCAGAGGAGTTTAATGACCCAAACAACATAAGGTGATTCACTCATTCAAATTGCAGATACTCATTCAACATTTAATAGTACCGAATCTGCAATTCTTTTGCTCTGTTTAATCTATTCCAGGGGTCGTTTGTTCCTCATTTCAACACGAGCCGGCTCCCTTGGCATCAACCTGGTGGCAGCCAACCGGGTGATCATCTTTGATGCCTCCTGGAATCCTTCATATGACATCCAGAGTATATTCAGAGTGTATCGCTTTGGCCAGCTGAAGACAGTTTTTGTCTACAGGTTCTTGGCACAGGTAATCTTGTCAGTTTGTTTTTGCTGCTTTAGCAGCCAATACAGTCATCCTTCGTAATTGGTAATATGAGTGTAACACTGACTATAGGGGCGTTATTTCATGTGTAGAGGGCTCCAATACTGTTAAAAACATATTTTAGAAGGTCGTAAATAGGTGTTCTATGCTCTAACTACGAAAGTATTCCATTTATAAATAAAGAATCTTACTTTGTCAAAATTCACTTGTCATGGTCGGGTCTGGGACCAATTAACCGCGATCAACAAGGAATGACTGTATATATGAATAAACCTGTGCCTTCTGGTGGATCTACTGAAGCAGTCTACCTCTATGAGCTTAGCCAAGCTAACAATACCACAATCCTGTTACTTCTTGGGACCAAGTAACTGATATTCCTTGAACTTTCTCTTGTTTCTTATTCTTCTTGTCAGGGCACAATGGAAGAGAAGATTTATGACCGGCAGGTGACCAAACAGTCTCTGTCATTCCGTGTGGTGGACCAGCAGCAGATTGAAAGGCACTTTACCATGAATGAACTGGCAGAGCTGTATACCTTTGAGCCGGATATGCTGGACGATCCCTCAGAGAAGAAGAGCAAGAAAGCCACGCCAGTGCTTCCCAAGGTAAACTTTCAGTCGTATAACACTCATGTACTTCACATTCAGGTGCCAAACCAATTCAGTAAATAAAAGTTAGGATAAGTCAGACATATAATTGGGCTTTTTATAGTGTTCTTTATTCGGTACACCAAAGGAAATGCACAGAGTGGTCTGAAACCCATTAGTAAAAGTGCTCTTTCCTCCATACTGTTGCTATTTTTTCATAAATATTCAGTAAGTTATGTGCTTCATATTTTTGCATTTGGAAATTGATTCTCAATTCATTAACTAAGAATATCGATTAGATGATATCCAGGATGTACAAGGCCAGCATGCGGGTGTGGTTAATGTATTCAATGGTTGGTAAAGTCACACACATAAGATAGTACTTGAACAGGATACATCATAAGATATATGTATAATATAGAATAAAACTCTTATTGTCTTCACCGATTGTATTCCACATGTAGTGTTGCTAGTCATTGCTGATGTTTGCATCTTTGTTTATAATAAGCTCATAACATACTTGATTATGATTTTTCTGACCTTTTTGCAAAGACGTGAATCAAGATTCTTATGTGAATTGTTTTTTTTCCACCCACTTTTACATTGTTGTTATTTGGGTCCCCTGGGGTTTAATGAGAACACACAGCACTTACATGAGCCATCCGATCTCATGCAGCTGCACGCATCTGTTTACTGCTATTTACTAAATAGTCTCCTCTTTGCAATTCTCCTATAAACCTGCACTTTTTTCCCCTCATTCCTCGCAATCATTTACTCCGTTGTTGATCTCTCAAGTTCTCCACTTGCCTCTACTTTTTTTTTAGTCCCAGAGTTTTTCACTTGTGTTGTCGTGTTAAGCAGCTTGTAGTTTTGGTTTGACCAATGTTTCTTTGCAGAATTCTGTAAACAGTGTGCGTAAAACAAATACCGTTTACTCAGACCTTCACACCTGGCCATCTGTTGTCTATTTATATGATCTAAAACACCACCATGCCCTCCATGGGTATTAAGTTCAGGTAGCAGCCCTGAATCCACTCACCCTGAAGCTGAAATCGCCGTTCAAGCTTCTGTATCTTTCTAACTGTAAAGTGGGTCACTTTTGAACTTTATGTATTGCACAGATGTGTTTGGTGAGCCATGTCTTAGACGCATATTACTTTTAGTGAGCTACTAGCATTTGCTTTAGTTTTAAAGGCAGAGGCTGAACTCATTGACAAGCTGCCTGTTTTGTACGGGGGGTTGACGACGACGACGATGATGATTATGATGATGATGGCAGCAGAGCTGCAGTATAATGGAAGGAATTCTCTGTCTGGACTCATGTGAAGATGAGTCAGAAACATTCTCTTACTTTGAGCCAACTGCCTTTTTGCACAGACAGCGAAGAGCTAAAGTCAAAGGATAAGGATCTTTGTTGATCTCTTTACTTAACTTTCCAAAGTGTTGTCTACTCAGGCAGTGAAATCTGCCAAAAAAAGAATGAATTGTCCAGTGCCACTGAGTGGTATCCGTTTTATTAATGCACCTTGCTCATCTGGCCTTATGGCTTTAGTTCATTCTCTGCAGACACCCCCCATCCATTATAGAGCTACACCATATTGTCCCCATGATCTTTGCAGCCATCTGTTATGCTGACTCACCTCTCTACCTCTAAATGTTCAAAGCAAGCCCAGTAAAGTTGTTTTTCTTATCCACCCCCCTGCCTGATGAAGGGTCATTATTTAAAGCCCTCTCTTAAAGATGTCTCTGTGCTCTTCAGAGAAACTAATTGGAGACAAAAGAGACAGGCGCACTTCCCCTTAATGACAAAGAAGGTCTTGCATCCCAGACATGAGGTTTTGACTTCCCACCCAGCCTTCCAGACGCATCCTATTTCCTGTTCATCACGCTCTTCCATAGAGCATGCATCCACTTGCAGAGCGGGCTGGGACGCCCGCATGGCTTTTTGTAGAGCTCTGCGGGTTTCCTTGACTGTGTCAACTGCTGGTCAAAGTTGCAGGCTGTGCGCCTACATTACGGTTTGGTGCTCTCAGCGGGAGATGGCAGCAGTGGTCATTAGGCCCAGACATGAATACTGGAAATGCCGTAGGGAGGCTGCGTTGGAATTTAAGTATAGACAGGAACAAACTAGAGCAATAAGCCACACGTTCGACTCATTAGTGGTAGGAAATCATTTTGACCTTTAGTGCAAAATGCATCCTTTAGGGCTTTCAGTACATTATTATCATCAATGTGATTTTTCACTCAGTTCCGTAGGTTTTTAACGTGAATATATTTTTTTCTAGTGGACTAGTAGTTAGCATGTTGGCCGTGCAGCCAGGGGATGGAGGGTTTGAATCTCTGTTTGGGCATCTGTGTCTTCCCACATTCCAAAAAAACATGCATGTCCATTTAATTGGAGACTCTGTTGGCCATAGGTGTGAATGGGTGTGTATATGTGCCCTGTGATTGGCTGGTGACCAGTCCAGAGTGCACCCCACCTCTCGCTTGAAGTCAGCTGGGCTCCAGCTTACCCTTGACCCTAATGAGGACAAGCGGTATGCTGTTGAAAATGGCCCTGATGAAGAGATGTTGCTGATAATAGGATAAATCTGAGAACCAATGTCTGCTTACTAGGGATGTCACAATACACTCAGCTCAAGAGACGAGATGATACACGATATTGGGTTCACGAGAACGAGACAAGACAATATTTTAACGTTACTTTTAAGAAAACTACAACAAAATATAGGACTGGACAAACAGACTTTTTTTTTTAAACTGAGTCACAAAACAATGCAGGTAATTTTGAGATGTTTTGTAATTTTGCATGCATGACCTAAGCATGATGCTGTTAACTGTTGAACTTTTTTTCCACAAACAAAAAATAAAATTTATATAGTTAAAATTATGACTGCATCTATAGCTGCTACTACTACCATAATTTCTGGACGATAAGCCGCTACTTTTTTGACACGGTTTAAAACCTTAAATATAAGAAATATTGTCAGGTTTTAATCTTGCGAGATCACGTTACACCCCTACTGCTTACGACTGTGTTCAATCGTATTGATCTTTTGGCAGGAAATACACCAAGCTTGATTTTTAACAAAAAAAAACACCAAAAAACAATTTCAACATTCTCTCACTATGAAATGGGAAAAGCAAATCTACCCGCTATAACTTACTGTGTTCAACTTTGGAGGTTCCACTTTATTTTGGAAAAATGCCTAGCAATGTAATTACAACAATGAGACAGTTGACTAGCTATTAGGTAAGACCTTCATTGTTGATCCTAATTGAACTGTGATGACTCCAGGTAGCCAACTGTGCAACTTCTACTTGGTCCACATAGTCTCTGTAGGAAAGCCAGCACTAGCCTGGCCAAACGTCTGGAGATTTCATACTGAAGCATTTCCATCATCAATCTTTGTTCCAGTTGTTTCATTTTTAGGCTGTGATCTCTCAATTGTTTCCAAAGTGAAAAAGTGAAATGCAACACCAGATAACCAAAAGGTATCCAAAACTGCAGACAGTTGTACGTGCAGCTGTCTTAAACATCGAAGCGCCATAGCCATAACAAAAAATGTCATGCTATTTTCTTCCAAGGTCAAATTGGTGTGCAGAAAACTCCATGGAGAGATGATACAGCCAAGCTTTCATTAAGTAAAATTTTTACTTCAAGGCTATTTCTGATAATAAATGGGCAGCATTTTTATTGGTCCTCTTACATTTTTTTGTTGGTGTCTGTAAAATATCTTCACTTTCATAGCAGTACGACCATTGCATTTCAAAGAGAAAAACAAAGGTTACGTTTATCCAGGACCACTCATTGGCCAATATGAACCAACTTTGTAGATGCATCACACGACTATGACCACTTAGTGGCATTTGATTTTTTGTTTTTTTGGGCATCTGTGTGGCCATGGATGGTGTAAAGTCAACATGGTCCTAAGAGCTCTCTTAGCTTTGTCATGTCAGGCTCAGCTCACAGACTTAAGTGTGTTTCTGGAGAGAAACTTGTTTAGTGTGTGTGTGTGGTGTCGTTGGGGGTGTGTAACTTGCATGCAGCTGTGGGTGAGGGAGTTTTGACTGGCTGTGTTTAGGTGTTAGAAATAAGCGGCTATCCACATGGAAATGTTTTCTGGTCAAAACGGCAAAATATTTTTTAGCGTTTCAGCCTCTCATCCACACGGAAACGGCGTTCTGGGTGCTCTGAAATGGTATTTTTTTGAAAACCACTTCCAGAATGGCAAAATCTGAAAACCCTGGTTGCCATCACGTGACCAGAAGTGAGCTTTGACGACAAGCCAACATAATATCAAAATGTTTCGACGGACAAGACTCACCCAAAATGACACGTAGAAGTAATTCCACTTTGGTCTAGATAAGCCTTGGGAACCGGAAGACGTACAACGTGGGTACACGTTGTACACGGTACATACATGGGTATGTGCATGCATTCTTTCTTCTTCTATAGTTTGGTGTCGGGCTGGGTGATTTTGTCAGAAATCAAAGTCACAGTTAATTGAACCTCCAGCCTCGATTATTCCACTCCCAACTGTTTGTTCTGTAAATATTTGTATAATTTTGAAACAAGTGAAATGGATATGCACAGATGAACAATTTCTTGCTAGCAAAATATACTGTATATCCTTGTACAGAATAAAGTCAATTAAAACGTACCCTACCTTTTGAACACAAACTATTTTTTATAAAGCTTTGCTACTTTTTGGTCGACGTCATCCCCTTCGAAGCCAAAGTGTGTCCTAACAACTGACACGGAATTCCTCCTGCGAACAAGCTGCTCGCTTTGTACTGTCGACTCCATAAACTTTACGAATGTGCTGTGTTTTCCATTCTTCCTCCACGTTTCTGTGTAGTGCAGCAGTCAGACTGGATGGGATAGTGTCATGTGTTTACTTCTTCTGTCGGTGTTCTGGCAGCCTTGATGCTTTGCGTCCCTTGGCGGTCTGTCGTGTAACTACAACTAAGAAAACGGAATAACCGACACAACAGTTTTACGTCGATTCGATTTTCAATTAATCGGCCAGCCCTAGTTTTGGTGTGTCACGTGGTTCTGTCTGTGTGTCTAGTTACAGCGCCACACGTGGATGTGCCTTGTGTATGACATCGTTTTCACCCAGTGATTCGTTCTCGTTTGGATGTAACAATTTTACTAATCCGGCACAATGTGAACGCAAATTTTTTTCAGCCTGCCAAAAATTTAAAATAAAATGCCAGGAAAGTTCCCGTGTGGACAGGACCTTTGCCTTTCCCTTGCTGTTGGGATCTTGTCTTTGATGTGCTTCACTGATAATGTTTTTCAACAAGTGTTGAGATTTTGCACCTGCGGGCTAAAGCAATCTGTGATTTCATCATGGAAATGATGCCGCTGGACCACCAATCCTTTACCGTCGTTGACGATAGAGGCTTTTGTCGGCTAGTAAACCCCTTGGGGCCACGGTTTGTTCCTCTGAGACGCCGCTATTTTTTAATGTTTGTTAATTGTACTCATGTCATGACATTTGGTATGGACAAATCTACAGGTAGTTTGCCAAATCCAACCTTGTTTGAGTTGTTCTAACCTCCCAGGTGTTCACAAACTACAGTTAGTTACATCTAAATTCATTGGCTATCAGGCTTGAAAAGCAGGAAGTTGTTCGTATCTGCTTCAAAAAAAATATTGTGCATTCCTAATATTATATTTTGTTGATATTGTCAAGAATTAACAAGGGCTCCTATTGTATGTTAATGGTATTATTTTTCTTCCCCCACAAACATGGTCATCTTAGTACATAACATACACTTTCTAAACCTTCCTTGCCATATGCTCATTGAGGGGATTCATTTACATTATTTCTGCCCAAGCATCTGCACACCCAGTGGCTCTCGCTTTTCCTGCTCCCCTGCAGTAAAGCGATAGGCTTTACCATGCAGGTCCATCAGGATGCCAGTAGGCCGGTTCAGGTTACAGACAATCATTAGTGCCGGGTCACCAAAAAATGGGAGACGGACCGGACCACCCTAGAGCCATTGCTGTTGGGAATTCCAAGTGTATCCCAGCATGCACTTGGTTCCGGGGGAGCATCAGTACTGTCATTTGACCTCCAGCACTGGTGACAATTTAGCTGGAAAACGTTAAAAAGTGCTGCTCATTTAAGCATTCCATCATAATCCAGCAAGCCCAGGTTGGTGGCCTGAGTAGTTCATGCCACGTGAATTGTGTGTGTGTGTGTGTGTGTGTGTGTGTGTGTGTGTGTGTGTGTGTACAAGGTTGTCTGCTGGTCTTACATGAGAGATCCAGTTTCACTGTGTCTGGCCCACTGTTTATTTTCTCTTATTCTGTACAGATTTGCAATCACTGTCTCCTTTCATCCTACTGTGTGTCTGCTTTATCTTGCCCGCTGCTTCGCGCCAGTGACATCTATGATTAATTTGCTTTGCAACTTCACACTCACTGTCAGAGTTCAGCAGTAGATTGATACTGTTGGGGGTAGTGGAGGTGGAGGAGGGGGAGGTAAAGGAGCAGAGTGGATCCCCTCTGTGAACTGGCTTGTGTAGATGTAAATGATGCAACAGTGGTATGACGTCTCCACTTTGCTAGATCATACTTTAATGTAAAGCTAAGCCAGAACAAAGAAAAGCAAAGCCGCTGCCGCTACAGTAATTTGAACCACGTTTGAGAAGAGTCTGGTGCTGCTTGTTTAATTTTAGCCAGGTATTGTCCTAAACAACAATGTTGTCATAGAAACTGAAGCTCTTTTTAACCAATAAAGAATGCTGTGTTTACTTCTGCAAAACATGTGGCAGGAGATTTTTGTCCTTCCGAAAGGGCTTGAGTGAAAATCTAGTACCCTCAGTGCGATGCGACATGGCGTTATGATTTTTGAAGCATACAGTGTCTCACAAAACGTGAGTACATTGCTCACATTTCAACAACCATTTTCAAACTGAACTGCGGGTCAGTTTTCGAGGGGAGGAGGGATCATGCTCTGTTTCAGAATGTCACAGCACATGCTCAGTGAACCGCAGCTCCTCAGTGCCGGGAGCCCTCATGCAGCCCCAGACCATGACACTAGGATCAGATTTTTTTTTATTATTGTCCTTTGAAAAGATATCCTGTAATAAAATAATTGTGAGCTTGGATGTTTTGGTAATTCCTCATTTATTGCAGTTAATTGCTTCCAGACCTGACCGCCATGAGTGAATTCCTGCAAAGTAGTTCTTATTTATAAATGTAATATTTTCGTAGTTAGAGCATCGAAAACCTGTTGACGACCTTCCATTTCCGTTTTTTTAAACACTCGTATTACCCAATATAGTAGACATAACAAAAAATAAGACATGTTAGGCATAAATAAATGACATCATAGACCCAGACTTTAGCAATGGGAGAGTTCCTTGGTTTTTTTTGGACAGTGTACGTCATATGGTGGCTATTGTCTCATTAATGTAATGTAATGGCAGCTGAATGACACCACGTCAGGATGGCTGTAAATCAGTCAGCTTTTTTATTTGAAATGGACACATGACACGTGCATGTCTTACATGCTGATGCTCAAAACACAGCATGAACAGTTTAACATTTCTTTGTTCTCTTCTTCTACGGACTTTTTTTTCCCAAAGCCAGCTCCAACCCAGCATGCAGAACGTCCCTGCCCTCTATAGCTCACACCCTATAAACACCTCAAAACTACACAATACGCGTTGATACAGTAACATTACTGACACCTAGTGACCAGTGTAGAATGCTACATATCACATCTTTAAATGCGTCTTCTGATGCCTTTATAGTTGTATTTTCATTCATTTTTTATGTTTGGAAATGCTGAACTTAGGCAAAACATACATACAGTTTGCTTAAATGTGCATATTTTTGACTAATAAACCACAAAACAAGATTAATTTATTTTGGAAAACCGTGGTAGACTGAAGCCGTGAAATTTGAACCGCAGAGTAACGAGGGACATCTGTGTAGTGTTTTTCCATATATATAATCTGATCTGCAATAAAATATCTAATCATTGAGAATTATCTTTTGAGACGGTTGAAATCCATCCACAGGAGACTACACTGTTTTCCATTACTGGACTGCGCTTTGGTGATTTAAAATCCTACTTGTTCTTTTTGTCACCCCGGTGATGTAGGATCCCTTCCTGGCCGAGCTTCTGCAGAGCCACAAGGACCAGATTGCATGCTATCATGAACATGACTCCCTGTTGGACCACAAGGAGGAGGAGGCCCTGAGCGAGGAGGATCGCAAAGCGGCCTGGGCTGAGTACGAAGCAGAGAAGAAGGTAAGCATGACGTGCACAGCAGCACGTTTTTGCGACATATGTATTTATATACAGTATTTCAGCTTCAGTTAAAACCACCACTGACTTGAATAAGGTCACTCTAATACATTTTAACATCAATTGCAGGGAATTGTGTGCATTTTCACAGCACACAGCAAGTCATGTTCAGCTGAGTACGATCAAACCGAGACGACCACATAAACTAAGCCACCCTTAACCCCCACTTCCATCCACTAGCATTAAAGCAGTCTGTCTCATGTTCGCATTATTCTTCTGTGGCCGGCCCTTGCACCTTCTCCCCTATTCCCTCCTGCGCTGTCTTTTTTTGTAGGTCGAATCAAAGGGCAATTAGTGTGTTTATTTGGGAGACGTGTGTGAACGTGTGTGAAAGGTTGATCGTGCAAGCGAGCAGGAGTGGGTCTCCTCTCCCCTCGCGTAATCCTAGATTCTAATTCACCCTAATGATTATTTTTCCAACACACTCTCCCTCCTCTGCCCCCTGTGTGCCGTAAGCGGCTTTTCCCTGAGCTTGTCGGCCTGTCAGAAAAACACAGGGGTTTCTACTCACAGGGGGAAACAATGGTCCTGAGGGCCAACGGCAGTATTTAACAGCATTTGCATCTTTGTGATGACTTTTTTTTTATCTGAGCATGGACGGAGAAACATTATGTTGTCTGAAATCAGTTTTCTACAAGAACGCGATCTGAATGTTCAAAATGGGATACATTTTGTCTGTTAGTATGTCGCCATAAAATGTAAATCTTCTGTTCCAAAAGCCGGTCGCTTCAACATACTGTATGTGTGTGTGGTTTTGTACTGTTTTTAGGCTTGAACACCTGTCTCTGGCCAGGTCCATAGAACCCACACGCGCGCGCACACACACACACACACACACACACACCGGATGGCCAGATTACAGGGCACAAGTAAACCATCTGCAGCAGAGTTTCAATTACACACAGACATCGGCATCCTGCTGGCCTTTACTGGGCCTGTATGCCTCAGATCACTCACACATACACACAAACACACACTTATGTTGTCAAGTTTTCTCACCAAGTGTGAAGCAAAGAAAAGACTGGTGACGATTGGTAAAGGTGATTGCAATGCCACACAATCTTTGGTCGTGCATCCAATAAAATTTTGTGGGGTCTTTGCTCTCTCAGGGTCTGACTATGAGGACCAACTATCAAGCATCATACCCCCAAATGGGCCCCTCTACCATTTTCTCCCACTACAACATGGCGGCTTTGGCCACCATGACCAACCAGCAGCTGGAGGTAAGTAATGAGCTCCACATGCCCCTCTCTTTCCTCCTCCTCATTTTCCCCCCACGGCATGTCGCACCACATTCCTCAGTCCCCGCTGCTAATTGTGACAACAGTCATGTAGCCGGCAAGCCCGTGGACCCCCACCCGTCACATCGTAATGCCTCTTGTCTGGGGCGGCGGATATTTATATGTGCTGGCACATCTGACAAAAGTAGCGGGATGATCAGCAAGGGGAGCAGATGGGTAAAATATTTAGGCTGGTTTCAATTATTCTAATCATAGTGTGATATACAAATAAAGTTCACTCACTGATGACGCGATGTTACTAGGCCGTATCATAACACGCAATATTGCTTTCAACATTTTCATGTCTCTTTCCAAACACCTCCTTAAATTTAGCTCTTTGGCACATAGAGGTCTACCCGTGTGAGGATTCGTGTAGTCCCTGCAACACGTAGGTCTAATCAAAACAGTTTAATGATTTGGTGGTTTCTATGGAAACGGTATTAGACTTGCTTGCAAGATGTAGGAAAAGTTGAGCCTTGAGACCAGGGGGTCCTAACCAAGGGGTGCACATTTTTGGACGAACAAGGAACGAATCTGTAATGACTGTAATGCAGTCATCCCTTGCCAGTTATATATGATAACAGCCACCTTTCATTGCAGAAATCAATAGAAACACTTAAACAATACACAGACACCCGGGATGTCCAAACTTTTTCCACCGATGGCCATATATTGGAAAATCAAAGACTACAGGGACAAAAAAAAGTTTGCATCGTGTTACTATTAGTTATTAGTATCAACATGTCCTCCTTTTCGTCTGTGTAGGCTCTCAGTCGTACAGGAGTTGTCCATCGAGGAAAAGGCTTCTTGAGAAGTCATCTGTACTTCTGTGAAGAAGGTGTCGGACGTTTCGCTCCTCATCCGAAGAGCTTCGTCAGTGGGAAATTCCGCCCACTCTTACTGTATTTAAGGCCTAGGCTAACAGCACTTATTAGTTCGCTGACGAAGCTCTTCGGATGAGGAGCGAAACGTCCGACACCTTCTTCACAGAAGTACAGATGACGTCTCAAGAAGCCTTTTCCTCGATGTCCTCCTTTTAGCTTTACATTGCACCTTTTTGCGTTATTTTTCCCATTTTTGCTGTTTTTTTCCCCAAAATTTATTTTATTTCTACAATGTGCCAATAACAAAAAGGGCCACACTTTGGACACCCCTGCACTACAAGGTCACTCTCTCGTGACTACATTTGCACAGCGATCATTGTAAATGTGTGACCATGGAGAGACAGACATGACATAACATATGGTTATTTAGTTTAACAGTAGGAAAAGGTATACACCTATCCTATAGGAAAGGTTTTTTTATTTTTTTCTGTGATCTTGCTATATATCGAAAATAAAATGAACTTTACTTGGAGAAAGGGGGGGCCTCTGTGGGCCTACACCCTATAATGGTAGGGGAAACACTAATATGTCACAGGGAGGTGCAAGAAACATACATACAAGTTATATCGTAATTATCCTTTTAATATCTACCATTTACTGCAGTTGTTACTGCTCAGCGGCAAAGACTGGTGGTTTCCTCTTAGGGAAGATTGATTTTGCCTTAAACATGAGTTAAAGGCGGTAGATGAGTTCAAAAAATATATTTAGTTTTGTTGTTCTACGTTTTAACAAGCTGATGGGCCCTCCTCTTGAGTCTTCTGACACACAGGAAAGGATGTTGTCATGAATGATACCACAATGTCTATGACAAAATTGCTTGAGGGGCTTTATTAACTGTCATTTTGTAGCATTGCACTGTACATTGACACCGTACAGCCAAGAACAGAAGGAGATATTGTTATCAATGCAGCCGTTTAACCGATGCAAGGAAAAGGAAAAAAGTGAACCCTCTGACAGCTCCATGTGCTGTGGCACATAGTGGTCATTTTTCAACAATGTGCAGTAAACTAAATGACTTGTTGCTGGAAGTGCTGAGACTGGATGATACAGTAAATCTTGTGGGCTGTAACAACCAAATGAGCTCATAAGCATTTCAGAGCTCAATAATCCGCTGTGGTTTTGTCGCTATAAACAATGCTTGATGACATTAATCGTTTCAATCCATGTTATTCACACAATCCGAGGTATGCAACAGTCCTCTGTGCACATGCCTGAACCGGTCCCGTCACTGCATTTAGGGTGAGCTCGTGGTGGCTCTACTGCTGGTGATGCAAATGAGATAAAGTGGTTGTTTCAACTGTTCCTTCATCTTCATTTGTGGACAGGAGCTTATCAACCAAGGGCGACAGAAGGTCATCGAAGCAACACATGCATTGAAGAATTTACAACAGGACTCACTGGAAGATACTATCAGCCTAATAGTAAGTGCAGCTTTGATGTGCTTCATTCTTCTTTTTGGCCTTTACAGAATGTTCATATTGTGTTGTCATAAGAAATTCATTAAAGTAGTAACCAAGCTGGGGCTTTTTGCAATTAACCTGTGAATTGTCCTCTCCTGTAGTGGAATGAGAACCCATCTCTTAATGAGAGTCAGGTCCAGTCTTTGGCTCTGGGACGAATGGCCACCGTGGAGATGGAGGTCAAACGCAGAGAAGCTATTTACAGAGAAACCCTCACCATGCAGCAGTCGGTAAGACCTCCATTTTACGTTTGTCACTTCTTGATAAGGCGTGTACTGCACTCATGTACGTGTAATGTGTGTAACGTTACATTAAGATGAACAAGCTACCAGGACACATTACCCCCCAATAATGTTTATAAAGAGAAGTTGATTTCCAATACACAAATACATATGCAGGCACCTCGTGTATGCTACTGACACAGAATAAATACCGGTGCGCCCATTTTGGCTTATCAGAAGCTTCAAAAATTGAGTTTCTGGAAAAGGAATAATAATAATAATAATAACACATTTTGTCAAGTTACAGTTGCATAAATCCAGTTATTGTATGTAATACAGTGGAAGCCTGGATTTTGTACACCCAGGTTTTCGTAGGATTCAGTTTTCAATGAAAATTGTCGCTACGAAGATGTCTGTTTTCTTATGGTTAAAAGGTGCGCCTAACAAACTAGTCTTCAGAATCAAGTGCTCAAACAAGTGACTCACTCTCTCTGACTCACTCTCCCCATAGCCAGTATCTGTCTATAGTATAGACAGATACTGGGGTCCGTTAATCATCTTTATTATGTGGGTGTGTGCGTGGTTTATTTGTCTATAGAACGCACACAACAATGAACGACTGCTGTGTTTCCTCCCTTCCTTTTAATGAGCAGTGTGCACCTTGTGGGCAGTCTAAGGCACACCTGTGCACTAATCATGGTGTCTAATCAGCATCTTGATAGGGCACACCTGTGAGGTGGGATGGATGATCTCAGCAAAGGAGAAGTGCTCACAATGACAGATTTAGACAGATTTGTGAACAATACTTGAGAGAAATGGTGATATTTTGGATGTGGAAAAAGTTTTAGATCTTTGAGTTCATCTCATTAAAAAACGGGAGCAAAAACAAGTGTTGCGTTGATATTTTTGTTGAGTGTGTTTCGGAGTGTTGGCTAAATCTGTGCTTTTTAAAATTAACTACGGCTGCAAAAACAGTTGAAAGTGGCAGAACTTTGATGAAGAAGGTGAGAAACACTATTGAATTCAAGAACGGGGTTCCTATGTGGAACGTATGGAGAAGTTTGGAATTCCATTTGATAAATGTCCAGGTCTGGAAAAGTATGGAAAAATATTCATGTTTCAAGTTACCACTGTTCTGTTTTCTAAAAAATGAACAACAACAAAAAAACTAAACAAAAACAAAGACATGGATTGGCCTGTTTTTCTCAGGCGCTTGCTAGGGCAGCTAAGATGTTTGTGTGAGAGCACACGGTGGGCATCGCGTCCCCGAAAACATTTGGAAGATTAACAAATTGAATGGCCAGCCTTTCATATGGGCTACTTTACGTGGGATAGCTATAATCTGTAAATGATATGGTGACATACCAGTATACGTATTGAGATGAATGAATTAATTAATGATGGAATTAATTCCATCATTTATTTACAAGATACTAAGTGTACTAAATAGTCATCCCTATTTTAAAACGTGAGGAACTGGCAGTGCTCACCAAACTGACTGCAGTGTCATTTATGTCGTCACAGCTGATGATGTACGTCCAGAAGGTGATCAACAACAGGAAGGTCCATGAGCAGCAGCTGGCCATGGCCAACCAGACGAACCTCCTGAACATGGCCCTGCAGAACGGCATGCTGGGGGGCAGCAGGCTCAACCAAATGGACTTGCTGGGCCTCTACCAGCAGCTGCATGGGGTGAACCCCGCTGCCATGGGCAAGAATCCCGGGCCCTCCAAGGGTCTGTAGGTGACACCACCACCCTGCCAAGGCGCTACCAACAAGCGGAACAGGCGGGGCCTCGCTCTGGCTGACTGATGCATCACGAGACCACAAGAAGAAAGTGGAAGCGCCACTCGCTCGCTTTCTTTCCACTGGAGTCTCAAGTCGTTCGTCTACTGGCAAGCCGGTGCAACTTGTAAAAAGGACTGTTTGAAAGGAGTCTATTGGGAAACTCGACGTAAATAGAAATGTATATACAGCCTTAATGTTATTCAACTTCTATATCTTCATTTTTCATGTATTTAAATCTGTTTTAGTTAAGCAATGCTTTCGAGTGTTGCGTCGTTTTCCCCCTAAGAGCGGGTTTCATCAATTTTTATACACTTTTAAAACCCTACTTAAACCAAGTGGGACCAGTGTGGTTGGCGACAAAAATGACCTTTCATGACCTTTCCCGTCAGTAGATTCCTCCACCGATCAGGTGCCAACAAGTGTGGCATCTTTGGGGTAATAGGTAGGAAAAAATGGCATGTCCATTTAAAAAAAAAAAAAAAAAAAGATGAAAATAAGAACGATGGCCTTATAGAGTTTGCTAAAAAGTGACATTTCTTTTCTATTAGGCGTTGAAATGTTGTTCATATTAACACATGGCTGGTATTGGAATGCTTGCGTTGTTCAAATCTGCCTGCTGGTCCCTGTGACCTTTTTTTTTTTTTTTTTTTTTTTTTTTTTTTGTAACGTCTTTCTCACTGTTACTGTGATGTCTAGCATAGCACTGTGTGTCCTGTTCATTGTTTTATGTTCCACTTGTGTTGGTCCCATACCCCCGGTGGGTGGGTGTGTCGGTGACTGGGTCTCACAAAGCACAACCGGTCCAGCTGTGACCCTCCAGGGCCCAAATCGAGTTTGGAGGTGTATGTTTTCATGGTTTTTGACTGTAAAGCTACAAATTGTGACCCGGCTGGCTTGTATCGTCTGCTTTGTGACACCTCAGTTTCACCCGGCGGGTCGTTAGTAGGACAACGTGGTTGTTCCCTGCTTTTAAAGTCCTCCGACGGGAGAAGCCCGTTGTCTCTCCATGGCTCACGTGTTTGCACAAGGTGTATTTCCTAAAAGTGTAGTTTTTGCCCTCTTCAGAATGTTCTTATGTTAGCAAATACACCACAATTTGCCACCAATTTAATCTGCTACTATCTTGTTAAGTATTTAATATAACATTTAATAAAGTGACCAAAAGGACGAGCAACTCTTGTCTTGGACTTTTTATTGTTATCTACACTCCTTTTTAAAACGGGGTTTTCTCATGGGAAAAAAAGCTATAATTTCAACACATTTTATTAAAAAAAAAAATATATATATATATAACTTGTACAGTTTCATTAAAAAATAAACATTGTTCAATGAATAGATCACCGACAAGGTCTGATGCACGTTTTTTTTATGTGTGATAATGAAATCACTACAAAGCCACTCAATCAACTAAATAGGAATCACCTCCAATGAGAATGTATGTTTTTATGTGTAACTCGCAAACAGAGTATGAGCAGCAGTGACAGACCTATAAAGTGCATATTAATAGAGAACTTTTTTATAGAATTGTCCATTAATTGAAAAATGCAATCGTGCAATCTAATATAAAAACTATTTTATTGAATCCATTTGATGAATTATGCCATCCACTTGAAATATCCTAAAATGGGCCCTAACCAAGTTTGTGCTTCATTTGAAGTCCCTAAATGATGTACAATATACAAAACATTTTGGAATGGTTGCCATGTGACGGTCATGTGCCCGTCCCAGGATATGGCTTCCCTAAAATGGCAGCCTGTCAGATAAAGGTAAATCATTTAACAATTCTAATGCTTTCATTGCTGCGATTGGGTGGCGACCAGTCAGCTGGGATAGGCTCCGGCATACCCGCGACCCTCATGAGGATTAGCGGCATAGAAAATGGATGGATGTGTTTATTGGGTGTACAGTCATTGTTCTTACTCTATATATTTCCAAATGAATTTTTCAAACGTGTTTGTCTCGATAGCATGAATGATAATAAGCCATCCATCCCCAAATGTTCTCAATTGGATTTAGATCAGGAGAACCCGCAGGATGGTCCAAAAGAGTGAGGTTGTTCCTCTGGAAGAAGTCCTTTGTCAGGCGGGCATTGTGAACTGCAGCATTGTCCTCTTGAAAAATCCAGTCATTACCACACAGACGAGGGCCTTCCGTCATGGGGGATGCCCCCTGCAACATCTCCACATAGCCAGCTGCCGTTTGACGCCCCTGCACAACCTCAAGCTCCATTGTTCCATTGAAGGAAAAAGCAGCCCGGATCATGATGCGCAGTGTGGAAAACATACATTTTTTCCCATCAGAGAATAAAACGATCTTCCACCTTTCGATGTTCCATATTTGGTGCTCATGCAAACTCCGTTCTTATGAGTTAATGACCTATGTATTTATTTCGGGTCCTGTTTATTTATTTCATGATCTTAGCAACACTAGCTGTGTGAGCCACAGTGCTAACATTTTAACAGCAACATGATGCTATTGACTAAAAATACCCAAAATGATTAAAATTGCAGCTCCCATGTCTGGAGCCAACTGATGGATAGTTGGCAGAGCGCCAGGGTTTATTTTAAGATGTGTAGAGAAGCCTGATTTTTAACAAAGCTGAGATTATTATTTTTTTGTAATAAATTCGGTCAAGGGACACGTCCATTTTACATACAAGAGGACTTTTAAAAGACCCAGTGGCTGTTGTCTTTTCGCTGAACAGTTCCAGCACCCCCCTGCGACCTTACTGAGGATAAGCGGCATAGAAAATGGATGGACGGACTTCCTGCACTCCCATCCCTCCTTTTGTTTCTCTCGTCTATTTTCCTCTCTCTCTCTGTAGTGCTTTCATTCCTGTGTCTGCCAGGGTTTCTCCTCTCGTCCCAACCGGGGGGGAACTCGTTCTCGCTGCCCACAGATTGGTGCTGCCGGTGGAGGACCGTTACAACGATTGCAGATGTTGAAACGTTGATCCCGTCCACTTTCGAGTCTCACATGAGCGGCGCTCCAGGTTTGTGGCACATCTCCGGGCAGCCAGCAGCTGTTTCTGTCCATTGTCGAGGCCCCCGAGTGCAGACACCACTATAGTTGAGTCTGTGGGGCCCCTTGCGCACCAACAGACGATCACTACCTAAATCCACGCCGATGTGTAAAGCCAATTAGGAGCTGGGATCCAGTTGCATGAGGAATCTGATTTAGTACGGTGGATGATGCCGACTTAGACTGTACTGCTGAGCCAGCGAGGGCTGTGCACATTACTTGCTGAAGGCTTTACGGCGGCAGACTGGCCTTTTCTTCTGGGAAACTAAATTCTTTCAGATTGGAAGACACAACATTTTGTCTTACCGAAACTAGAAATTGCAACTGTTTCGAAATGGACTTGCTGCAACGAATTGAGGCATGTAATCATAGCAATCCCGTGTATGTCGCCTTTTAAGGAGGAAAAATCCTCACCAAAAATCACTTTCTGTTGTATGAATTGTATGTATGAATTCCTCTTTCGGTCCCAGTGTCGTATTAATCCGAATAATGCTGCCCGCAGCCGTCGCGTGGATGTAGCTTAACTTCCCGTAGCTGACGTCATGTTGTCCTTTAGCACAAATTTAGCACAAAAGCACAAAATGAATGCCGGCCCACCATCCACCAGTTCAAGCCTGGAGTTTGTTTTCCAGAGAGTTTGACGTGTGTGGTAAAAGGCAGTGTGCTAGCATGAATTAATTTGAGACAAATGTGCACATTAGCACTCAATAAGTCATCAAAACTTACCTTTATGCATTCCCACATAGTATCAGGATTTGACACCAAATATGAGGTGAAAGAAAAATGGTAAAAATACAGTAGTAGTGTATCTGTGCGGCATGAGATAAAGTTAGCACACGCGCTATGGACATGCGTCAAGTGCGGGTACTCCAGCATAGCTGCGACCCTCGTGAGGATGGACGGATGCATGGAATTATTTATGTGCATGCAGTTGCCATGTTCCTCCTTCATGTTCCTCCTCGGTGCCCTAATAAATTCCTCTAAAATGCAGTTTGGACATGTGATGACGTGTATTCATGTCCATTTTTTGACTTTTTTGGCTCAGTAGCGTGGGTGAATTCTGCCATTTTAAAACAGAAATGTTTGCAGAAATGTTTATATCAGTGCTTGGTAGCGAGCCCAGGCGGTGACCTCAGTGGAGAGGGGCGTCTTTTAAAACAATAACGTCTTTTTTTCTTTATTTCAACATCGTTACTGAAATGATATTTTTACTAATTTTACAAGTTTATTCTCATAAAATTGCAACTGTTCTCTCTATTTTTTTCTCTTAATATTTTGACTTTACTCTGGTCACATTTCTGTTTTTTTTTCCAAATATTTCACCTTTCTTCTCCTAATATTTTGACTTTATTCTTATGTTATGAATTTGTGCCCAAAAATGACAACTTTATTCATTGTTTTTGACTTAAAAAAAAATAATTCTTTAATATTTCAACTCCATGCTACTAAAATGACATTTGTTTGTCCTCATACTATTACTTTATTCTTGTGAAAGTATGGCTTTTTTTCCTTGCTAGATTACAACTCTTCTCTTAATTTTTGGACTTGTGATACATTTTTCCATTTTTGCTGTTGTTGTTTTGTTTTTTTTAAGTTTCCTTGTTAAATTACATTTTTAGACTGTGCTGCGGGCCGCTAAAATCACAGCCGCGGGCCACAAATGGCCCCCGGGCCGCACTTTGGACACCCCTATCTTAGCATATGTACATGGGCTGGTTTACGAAATGTAACATATGTGACACGAGTGGCCCCCGCATCCTTTCATTTTCCTGGGTGGAAAAAGTTTGTCCACCCCTGCCACATTATTTGAACTTTATTCCCAACCTCATTTTCCAAAAATTCGAACTTTATTCTTTAGTTTTGCTTGTTTCTCTACTTTAGAAAAACACCTTTTTTATATCATTTTTCTTTAATACTGTATTTCAACTTCATGCTTCTGAAAATAGATTTTTGGACTTATTTCTCTCATCGTTTGACTTTATTCTTGTCAAATGACTGCTCTTTTTTTTCTTTTATGCTATTTTTAATCTTTTTTGGTGTAGATTTCTTGTTTAATTGTATTTTTAGAATGTGCTGAGGGCCAATTTAAAAAAGCAAAGGGCCCCCCCGGGGCTGCACTTGGGACACACCTGGTCTAGTATGTCTCATTCGTTTCTATTGGCCGTGTGGTATTGTTGGCTGGCAGAAAAGCCAACAGCGTCGCCTGACGTCTCGTATCGATGCCGCATTTCAAGACGCAGGAAGAGGCGAAATGTTTCATTGTGACCAAAAGAAAAGAAGAAATGACGACACGTCCGTTCACATCCATTCTACATGTGGCTTTAATTGGTACATGAAATTTGGATCCAGGCACAAATACTCTCGCTTGCACGTCGCAGGACAATTTCATCTTCTTCATCAGGGCCCGAGCACCAGCGACAGCCGTGCAAAAGCCCTTTGGATTTTCATTGGTTTCTAAAAACGTTTCAATGGTGTCATTTCAGTAGAATCTACGGTCCAAATAATTTCAAGTTCATTACAAAATAAAGTCTTTGCAATAAATAAATATATAGATTTCTATTTATACTTTATATGTAGAAAATAAATATATTGTACATCTCATAAATAGGATCACCCATATGTACCCCCTCAGCTGCTTGCTTTGCTTTTCTCTAATAATGTTCCGGACACCTGAACATCACACGTCAATGGCGTCTACAAGCACAGGTAGAGAAGTGCTGTTGCATTCACTGCCGCTTAAAATCTTATTTTAAAAGCGATGAATGTGATTCCTCGTTAGCCGGGATGTGCAGTTAAGTGCTCTTGGATCAAACCCACATTCATCAAATCTTTTTTTTTTTAATGTAAGGACGTTTCCAGACACTCTTCAGTACCTGGCCATCTCCAACAGTCACAGGAATGCCTCCCCCTCTAAGTCCGTGTGGGAATGTGCCTGCTCCTCCGTTAACTGAGTGTGACATTCCGCCCCCTCGGTGTCTTTAGTGGTCTCAAAAAGGCAATTAGTGCTTCTAGAAACGAGTGGTTATTTCAGGAAAAGGTGGCACCAGATTCCAGCGTCCTCAGCGGTTTAAGTTCACTGCGGCTGCGAGGAAGCAACATCCAGGAACATGCAGAAATGTTTATATCAGTGCTTGGTAGCGAGCCCAGGCGGTGACCTCAGTGGAGAGGGGCGTTGAAGGTAAACAGTTTTGTCGCAAACAACCCCCCTGTGGCCGTCTCTTCTTGTAAATCCAAGCTCCGGTCACCTGTACTGGAAGAGGTCCCTGTACGCCTGAGGGATCTTCTCGATCTCCACCGGACGGGGTAAGAAGTGGGTGAGTTTTTGGTGTTTTTTAGTCCTGCTGCCCTCCCTGGGAGAGCCGTCTTTGTTGAAGGCCACGTAGTAGAAGCGTCCCGTGTCGTTGTGCTTGTACAGGGTGGAGGCGTACGTGTTGTACCAGTTCTCCTCAAACTGCTCCCTGAACACACACTCCGCTGTCAGCTTCCTCTGCAAGGAGGACACCACATGTTTAAAGGACTGCAAAAGCACGTCAAAATCAGCAAAAATGATGGCGTAACATGCATGCCAGGCCTCTAGTTGGCGATGTGCCTTTGCAAAGACACACTTCTTCAATTTGGTGCGTTCCAAATGCATATTATAGGTACAGTAGCTCACATTCCAGCGAGCATTTTATGATATATTTTCAGAGTTTAGAATCGAATGTATGTACACTTTGCTCGTTTGAAGCGTGGCATACTCAAAGAACGTGCAGGTTCTACATTTTATTGTTTTTAGTGTTTACTTTCACTTGGAGACCTGTTTTCAAATGTGTTTTGTGCTTTTCGTGGACCCGAAACGCTGCAACGGCACTTTGTAGTACATCGGAGCCTTGGTTAGCGTCACTCATTTGTTCCAGAAGGTGCGACTCTAACTGAAACGGACGCTAAAAGGATCGATTTTACCCAGAGGAAATCCTGTAAATCCAATTAATCCATTCCAAGCCAAAAAAATGTATAGTTTTACATCCAAAAACCAATTGAAACGCACATAAATTCATGTCAATGATGAATGAAAGGGATAAATGAACATTTAAGGTTACTTTTAGCTTCATTCAAGCCGTGATTCTTGACATGAAAAGACACAACGTGGCAGCGAGATCAACACCTTCTGCTTCAACGCCACCTTCCTGTTTTGCCATGAGTTATTTCTTCAATTCACGAGTGGTTCTCACCTGAATAACCCAAAATGGAGCCAAAGAAAGTTGCAGGTGCGAGCATTTGGCTAAAGAAGGCGAGAAACACTACTGGATTCAAATAATAACTCATGACACAACAGTAAGATCGTGTACTTGTCGTGTCTCGTTGCCGCATCGTGTCGTTGGAAAATAGTCACTTCTTCGATGAAGGTAAAAGTAACCTCAAATGTGCTTTTTTTCCTTTGTCATTTATACGCATTTCGAATTGTTTATGCATGTAAAATATCATCGCAAAACGATGAAAATGTGTTTCGTGTTAACATTTTTGAGTCAAACGCTGATGACATCGTAGACGAGCGACATAGCTGATTTGCGGTTTTGTTTTCAAGCTAAGGACGCCAACGTTTTGTGATAAAAATACATCAAGAACACAGCTGGTCTCTATTAATAACACGACAAGACGTGCGCCGTATTGTACGCTAAACGGAAAATGAAGGTGAACATTTTGCCGTGAATTTCCGCAGTTAACCGAAAAACACGCTAACCGAGGTCCCGCTGTGTCCATTTTCACTTAAAAACCGCCGTGTACGACTGTAGAAACTGTTGCCAGTTCGTCAACGCTACCGATCAAACGACTCTCTCAGTACTGCACGGTACGTTAGGATCACTGCTGTTCCCTTTAAGTCCTGTAGGTGTCGGTCATGTGCATTTCAAACTGTTCAACGGCGGTTCCAAACCACGGTGCTGCGCCACATTAGTGTTCTGTGAGAGCTCATCAATTTATGGTCCAATTGGTCCAAAAATGTCAATATCCTTTCAACCGACTCCATTAGTCTTTGCCAGCGACGTATGGTGACAGGCAGAACAATTCAATGCTCTTCCACTAGATGGCAGAAGGTACATGACTAACCTGCTGCCATTCGTACAACGTTTTGGTTCAGAAACGGTATTTTCTAAGTGACATTTAACGCAAGTTCTGACCACACAGTCAGACGCTTGGCAAGGAACTTATACAAGGCAAGGAACTGTTGACATTCTCGAGTCCTTACAAGTCATACAAGTCATGAGCACTGTTTAGTGTAACAGTGTAACAATCTATTAAGTTTGTTAAACACAGTGAATGCATACTTATAGTATAACTTATACGTCAACACAATTTGTTCCGTTCTGTGCTTCATACCTCCCGTTTTCCCGAGGAAACTCCCGTAATTTGCCCTTTTCCCCCGTCGTCCTCCCGTTTAAATAACTTCCCATAAAAAAATTCCTGTATTTTCATCAAATAAATATTGAAATCCTCTTCGGCATTGGGGGTGACTCTGGTATCTGTTATGTTTGTTTCTTGTGTGGACAAAGCAGGAACGGCAACAATATGTCAACTCTTTATTGCGCAAACGCAGTGGTTCCCGATTATTTTCTGTCATGCCCCCCACTGGGGGACAGAAATATTTACGACCCCCCCCCCCATACTATTGAGAAACCGGCAAAATGCAACAAAATGGAGAGCAGTGAAGCATACAAGCATATTCAAGAGACAAACTGCATGCTGAGTACAGCAAATTCAGACATGTTGGCAGGTCTGTACTGACAGACAACTCTCGCACTCAAGCTCAGACAACACTGTGCCATACAGCACTAAGCCTTGTGGGTAACGTAGTATATAAACATTTACCAACACAGCATCCATGTTTGAGCCTCAGTAATCTGCGAGGACAACGGTGCCGCACATTGGCAGCACTCTCCTCGACCAGAGCTTTTTTCTTGTGTTGGGGGGGAGGGATTTCCCTTAGTTTCCCCTCATCTTCTGGAAGATGTCCCTTAGTTTCAAAGGATATGGCTTTGATATGGCCGCACGGTGGTCTAGTGGTTAGCATGTTGGCCACACAGTCACAGTCAGGAGATCGGGAAGACCTCGAATCTCTGTTGGGCATTTCTGTGTGGAGTTTGCATGTTCTCCCCGTGCGTGGGTTTCCTCCCACATTCCAAAAACATGCATGTTAGGTTAATTGGCGACTCTAAATTGTGAATGGTTGGTTGTCTATATGTGATTGGCTGGCGACCAGTCCACAGTGTCGCCCGAAGTCAGCTGGGATGAGGAGAAGCGGCATAGAAAATGGATGGATGGCTTTGATATGTGTTAAAAATTCAAAGAACGGGACAAGGGTGCCGTTCATAAGATGATCTTTGCATGCTATTTACCCACTTGATTCTGGCGCAGTGATGATCACAAGTCTAGTTCGAAGCATTCAAAGCAGAGGTGGGAGCAAGGCAGTCTTTTTTCAAGACGTGAAAGTCAAGTCTCAGGGCGAGACAAGTTACGGCCGAAGTCATTGGCTTGACATTCTCGAGTCCTTACAAGTCATACAAGTCATGAGCACTGTTTAGTGTAACAGTGTAACAATCTATTAAATTTGTTAAACACAGTGAATGCATTTTGAATTTGTATTATTATTTTTTTTTATAAAATAAGACCAGTGTGACAAGACTTCGTCATCGTAAAGGAATGCTGCCGTAGCATTCAGGATTTATGTTAACGTCCACACATTTGTTGTTTGTCCTGAAACCTGATTGGGCGTTAAAAGATGCATTCAATGAGGCGCATTCAAAGGGAAGATGCTGTCTTGCTGATAACGTAACTAATAAACATCACATGACTACTTTGAATGGGGACACGTTTTACCCAACACATTCACGGAAAAAGCATTTCCAGGTCATCAGACTAAAGTCCGAGCCAAGACCCGAGTCAGTGATGTCAAAGGCCACGTCGAGTTGCAAGTCGTTGATGTTATTGTCAAGTCAAGTTTAAAGTCATCAAAACTGTGACTCAAGTCTGATTAAAACGTGCTTAAATCGCGCAACAGCGCGCGTCCCGCTTAAGTCGCATGTGCAAGTGGAGCAAGTGGCCGCGGCGTCCCTCGCTCGGGTGCTCGCCATTAAGCAACATGGGAGCTGAAACGGAGCAGCAGAAACTCATTTAGGCAGGGGCTCATTATGACGAGAGGAGGGCGAGTCATTAGGGGTGACTTTTCACTTTACATTCCTCACTCGCTCCGCAGACCTGCTGAACTCTCATTGTGCACGGGGCGGGGTAGATCACTTCCCTCCCCGTAATGCAACATGAACGCTTAACAGCCGTGCAATCACACACACACACACACACACACACACACACACACAGCAAGCTATCCTGACAGCGCAGCGTGAGCGATGGCTGCAGGTTCAGCAGGTGAGAGCGTGTGTGAGAGCGATAAGAAGGGTAGGTAACTCCTCTGCTGCCAAGACCAGTCAGTCATTGAACTGGCTCTGTTCTGCAACAAGCCCGCAACCGAGGGAGAACCCCTCAAATGGGCCCAGATCCAAGAGAATGAAGCGGTCTCCTCCTCCTGCTGTGATTGGTTGATTGGCCACTCGCTACCCTTTTTGCACGTCAAGCTAAATGACTGTGAAGGAGCAGTCGAGTTGATTGGCTGTGCAGAGCTGTTGTGTGTAAACACCACCCTGAGGGCACATGACTGCCCCAGCGTCCTAGTAGACACTAACTTATCAGCTCGTCAAGGTCTGGTGGAGGCAGAAGAGCCCCCGCTTCCTGCTTTGGGCAGCACAGTGGACCCTTTGACACTCAACACAAAGCCTTTAAATGTTTCCCCTATTACGCCAAATTGACTTTTCACAGTAAAATGTGTCCCTAGAGCCTACGTATAGAATAAAAGCAGATCGTTTAATTTGATGCATTATAACTTTCAAATTTACGGGAAAAATACTTCCTGTTAGTTGGCTATAAGGAATTTCTCTGAATTGCAATGAATTGAATTCCACTTCCTGTAATTGCAATTCAGCACCCCGTGGGGTGAAGACAATTCAATTCCAATTCCGAATCTTCAGAATTTTGCAAAAGCCTGACGCTGCTCACAACAGGCTTCGCTACACATCTTTAAATGAAGCTAGAGCTCTGCCAACTTTCCGTCAGTCTGCTATTTACGTAGGATCTGTTAATTAGGGTTAGGGTTAGCATTAGGGTTGGGGGTTAGTCCCTAACCCTAACCCTAGTTCATTTCTAGTCTGTGACCAAGATCTGCATCTGGCAAGCCAATACGCAGGTTCTCTTCTGCCTTGCGACCATCCAGGCCAAACATGCATCCCTTGTCAGATGTTCTATGGGTGCCCTCTGGGTCGTACTCTTGCAGAGAGGCACCTTCGAGTCACCAGAAGGTGTGCTACACTTAGTTTCCGCCTAGTGCCCTACCTGTTGTTTACTAAAGGGGGGAAGGACTAAAAGGAGGCGTCAGTTTGTGGGGAAATGAAGGTGACCAACAGAGGTGCTGTTAGAGCAGCTGTGTCCAAAGTGCAGCTTGGGGGCCATTTACGGCCCGCAGCTATTTTTTATTGGCCCTCGGCACATTGTAAAATTAGGATTAAACAAGAAAATTGAAAAAATAACAGCAAAAATGGATAAAAAGAGTAGTCGTTACAGGAATAAAGATGAAATAGAGGGTAGAGTCATAATATTAAGAGGAAATATAAAATAAAACTGAAATAATATGAGGAAAAAAAAATTCCCGCAACCTTCAGGTTGGGAGACGACCACTCCCTCAAAAGGTATACTTGTAGTAATAAAAAGTAAAGTCTGAATACTGCACTATCAGAATAAAGTCATAATATTACCAGAAAAAAAATATACACGAAGAAAGTTGAAATATGATATTTTTGTATTGAATATATATAAATATTAATAATAATACGCTTTGTCACCAATAACACAAAGCTGGGATGCAGACTGTTTATGGACATGGGTCTAAAAAATGTAAAAGTGGCCCCCCTGCATCCTCTGATTTGTCAGGTCCTCGCTGGAAAAAGTTTGGACACCCCTGTGTTAGAGTATATACGCTATCTGACGATTCAGACTATGTTGGTCAGGTGTGCCCCCTCCTCCCCCATTTCCTACCTGGGGTCAAAAAGCACCAGGATGCCAGACTCTGATAGCACGCAGTAATAATATCTGCACTCTCAACACAATGGCCGTGCTTAACGGTAGAAAGGTGGCCTCTGTTTGGAATACTGAGATGGGGGGGGGGGGGTGTACTGGACCCTGAGAGGCCCCCAGGTAATGCTGTGGGACACCTGATACACATAACCCTCACATACTTCCCCCCTTCTTTGTCTTCATCTCTTTCCTCTCTCTTGAGATCAAACAGCTCTGCAGCCATGACAAAGAGGGGATTCTTGAGAAGTAAACAAACGTCTTGCTGCCATATTTAACCATAAAGGCCATCAGGTTCACCAGCAACATACCTCCGAAGGTCACTTTGGGAAAGGAAAAAGCATTTCTAGAAAGCTCAACTTTGATTCCCATTTTTTTCCCTTGTCTACAGTTTGTCTACTGTTAGTACGTGATGCAGATCTCCTGTTGAGAGTCTGCCTTCTGTTGATATGAGACAGCAGGGACGGGCGGAGATATGAGATGCAGCGCGTGAGACTTTTTAAAAGAAACATAATTGTTTTGTCTCACTGCGCTTTCCCATCAACAAGCCTTGATAACACGCTAAATCCCACATGGTTACTTGTGTATGTTACCAAAAACTCTTTCTGGGGTTCATAACTGAAAGCAAACGCACATTCTCTCGAGAAAAGTGCATTTTTGTAGGGCCGAGTACCGAACTTCTCCTTGTAATTAAAGACTTCACCAAAAAGGCTAACACAGTCACGAATAAAGCAATAAAGCCATCCATTCATTTTCTACAGCGATTGTCCTCACTCGGGTTGCGGTGATGCTTGGAGCCTATCCCAGCTGTCTTCAGATACACGCTGGACTGGTCGCAACGTCACTCATTCACATGCAGTGTTATCACCAGTCAAAGATCCTCTATTTGACCAGAGCACTTTGGTGGTGTTAATGATCTACCGCAAAAACGCAAGTAAGATTCTCTATATGGCAGGAGTGCACTTGAGGTTTTAATGATCCCGCAAAAACACCAGTCAAAGATCCTCTATTTGACAGGAGAGCTCAGGCAGTGTTAAGAACCAACTGCAAAAACGCTAGTCAAAGATCCTCTATATGTGATAGGAGCTAGAGTCAAAGATTTTCTATTTGACAGGACTTCTTTGGTGGTTTTAATTATCCACCACAAAAACGCTAGTCAAAGATCCTCTATATGTGATAGGAGCACTCCTCTGCCTTAATGCTCTCCATGATCCTCTATATAACATATGTGCACTGGAGGTTTTAAGGATATGGCAAATCACTTGTCAAAGATCCTCTAAATGTGACAGAAGCACTCTTCTGTTTCAATGATCTACCGCAAAAACGCTAGTCAAAGATCCTATATAAGACACGAGTGCTTTGGTGGTTTTAAGGACCTACTCCAGAAACACTCCTCAAAGATTCTCTATATGTGACAGGAGTACTATTCTGTTTAAAAAAAAAATGAAAGATGATCTATTTTACAGGAGCGCTCTGTTGTTTTTAGAAACCTGCTGCAAAAACATTCCCGAGTTTTGAAATGAACTTGGGGGCCGCCAGCTGAGTAGACCGGGTCTCGAGGGAGCAAAATGGACAAAATGGACGAGGGAGCATCCTAGCACAGTTGTTGCATGAGTCAACCAAGGAGGGTTCTGACTCACCGACCCATAGAGCTCTCCTTTCTCGTTCATGCCGAGGTAGAGTCCGGCGTCCACGCCTCTGATGCTGACCAGACCGACTGCCAGGCTGATGAACTCCAGGATTCCTACAGGATCAAACATGGACACCGGTTCAGGAACACTGTACAGTCCACACCAGCACCGAGCCAAGTTTTCAATGTGTGCAGATGGTATTCCCAATAACAATACATTTGATTTGACTGATTTAATTTGGTTCAATTATTTATTTAAAATGCCAATAATTGTATCGTTATAATACCTTGTTTTTTTCTCAGTGTGTGTTGTTGTGCCTTTGGGTTGCCATTCAAAAATCCTCGTGTACTTGACTGCCATATTTCTTTTCATCGGCCCGTTGGGCAGTTATGAAATCTGCCTAGCAACAGGTGACCATGCAAACATATGATGTGACTTGCAATAAAAATCTGAGCACTTTTACATCGTCAAATAGCAACCGGAGGCGTTTATTTCCTCAACTGAAGGGGTTTATATTTGAGAGCAGGCCTTCCTGTCAAAAATGCCTTGCAGTTGGAGGCGGAACTCATTGTTTCTCACTTGTTTCCTCACTGCCGGTTATAATAGATGCACAGGCGAGACAATATTTGGTAAGCACCCCACATTTATAAGACATGAGCGATGATTTAGATGTGAACTCTGCTGTGATATTCATGTGTGCGCTTGCTGCTCGGCTGTGAGACCATGCTGAGGTGTGCCTGTGGTTTCCTTGCACTGTATGTAACCTATGCAGTGGTTGCTGCCCCACCAGATTTTTCCCATGTAAAAGTAAAGCGCCGACTAGTTAGCAGTGACTTTTATGAGGAAGCTGAGCTTTGTGCTGACTCACAGGAAGTTCCAGTGCACTTATATGCACATCAAAGGGCGGGAAACAAGCAGTCAAATTAAAAGCCAGGATGCTGCAATGCAGAGGTTAGTAGTCAGAGAGGATCCAGCTGGCAGAGGCCAGCATGCAGCCACCTGGGCCCCATCTTCCCCTGAGCTCATGCGGGATGCCAAACACTGACAGTGTGCCTTTTTAATCAGAGCCATGTCTGACAAAGAGCTTGCGTCTGAACGCTCAGTCCAGCCAGAGACAAACATCAGGACCACCCATCCTTTGCGCCTGATTTTTGGAAGCTAACCCTGGAAGCCGGCGCCGTTCTGCTTGGGCTCGCACCTGCGTGCTACACGCTTGTTTGTGGCGACACCTGCGGCCATTGCGCAAAGGGGATTAGCGGGTGACGGTGACGCACGACACCATATTCACCGGGGATGCAACGTGCTCAGAGTGACACCGGTGGATATTCATTTAATTGGGAGTCTATTGTGTTGTGTTGCTGCACCAGAAAACACAACTTGCATTAATGGAGCTCATGCAAAGTTGAATTCATGCTACAAAACATTGTATATTATATGTATATATATTGCATAAATACTGTACTGACACAAAGATAAGACACTGAATATAAGACAATGCTTCTTTTTTGGAAAAATAAATGGATGGATGAATGAAATAACTATTGGTATCATACTTAGCTGCCTGACAGATGATTGATGCTTCATTGATCAGCATCATATAACCTTCTGCTTTTTTAGACACCTTTCTGTGTTGTGGCTGCATCTCTCCAGATCACTGGTGTGTGTGTGTGTGTGTGTGTGTGTGTGTGTGAGTGACAGGAAGAAAAGCTCTGACTGGTCATTTGCCTGTGGTGCATACATACTGCCTTCTATTCAGGTCCATACTGTACTTTATGACTAAATATTGATTCAAACTACTAAATACATTGAACATATAATTAATTAGAATTCATTTTCATTTCAAAAAGATTTTGAAGACTAAACCAGACCAGACTGCTGCATGTGTATTTATTTATCACGACTTTGCACTCGCAATAAAGAGAATTGTACATCAGTCTTACTTGCCTGTCATAATGTATTCAACATGTATGGCTGCTTACTGAAAAATGGAAGGATGCGAGATGCCACTTTGATATTGAGTTACAATAATATTAATTCAAATAGAATTTATTCAAAGGCAAAAAAACTTTCTACAGCATATATTTAAAAACACAGTTTGATTTCTTTATTAGTTATTAGTATCAACATTTCAGCCCTTTTCTCTTTACATTGTGCCTTTTCTCCACAATTTTTGCAGGTTTTTTTTGGATCATTTTATTTCCAATAAATAAACAAGCAACAAATGGCCCCCGGGCTGCGCTTTGAACACCCTGATGTTCCTGTCGTGAAAAGTATTTGTTGCATGACTTCATAATCCACACACAGACGGAGACTGTTGTTACTGAGAATATGGAAGGGCTGGGTTTGGATCAAATGCGCTTCTTCCTCCTCCTTTTCGAACATGTTGAATTGTGCACGTGTAATTACTTAACTAAGCATGTTCGAATATTGTCGGGTGCTTTGCTCAGGGACACTGAGGAAGTGAATGCAGTTTCTGTACTTTTAATCTCTGTCCCTTATAAGGTTTGGACTCCAACCTGAGACCCTTCACAGTCAAGCCCCCAAGACTTTTACCTCCTAAAATAAAGTCATTAAACTTAAATAAGTTTGTGTTCATTATTTCCTCAATAAATGAAATGAAATACGCACCAAATCTGCTGTGGTCCTGCCTGGTCCCATGCACCGTCCCATTGGGGAATATCTCCAGCTGGAAGCCGGTCCTGCAGTACAGCTGCCGCCGCCTCAGGATGCCTTTGAGGTGGCCAAAATCTGTGGGCGACCCCCGCTGGAGTCTCCCTTCTATCTGACCCAGGCGCTCATTCAAGCCCAGCGGAGACTCCGGCTGCAGGGGCACATTCCCAAAGGCAGGAAAACTTTGTAAATCCAAATCGAGTGCTCCTATAAAAGTCCCCACCTCTGCCATGGTGTGCACGGCTGTCAAATTAAGCGACGGCATTTATAATGTTGCAATCTTAAAAGCAAGAAAAAGATGAGATGAAGTCCTCTGAGTGCTGGAGTCATCCGTTTGATATGTCTGCTAATGACAAGGAAAAGACTCGATTATATACATCCTCCACACGCATTCTCCTCACTTTGGCCACGCCTGGCTGGCATCCTCTTCTTACGCGCACCTCACTCCGTGCGTGGACCTTTTGGTGCAACTTTTACTTGTCAGGATGTCTACAAGTTCCTCCTAAGAGCTTCCAAGTCTTCACTGAGAGGAGGAAAGTGTGGCTGAAGTGGTTTCACAGCCTTGTTAAAAAGACAATCCATTTAATGCAGTCTGCGGTTTTTTTTAGGGGTCACACCTCCTGATTTCCCAACAAGATGATGAAAATAACTTGTGCATATTCTCAGCGCAATCCAAGCTTGTGCGCAAGTGTCAGTGCCAACAACTGGAGCTTCTCATGCAAGCCTTCTCTCCTCCTCCTTCTTCTCCTCCTCCTCCTCCTTGGAAGCAGGTGCTTCCTCGCCCCTTTGCACAACGCTTACAATGTGCTCCAACACAGCAGCAGCTTTAACCACTTGTACTACTGGCAAACAAGGGAGGGGAAGAGCTGTGGTATTAAATGTGTCAAACCACTGCAGCCACGAAGCATGTTTCATCAACATCATTCTGCCGCTAAAACTTTCATTTTATTTCATTTGAACTAAATTGAATATCAAGTTTAAAACCCAGCACACTTTCCAATCATCCTCTGCTCATATTAACATCGGTTCCTTCATTAGGTACGTCTACACCATCTAATGACAGGAAATACACGAGCAATGCAAACTACAAAATAATAAAAACATGTTATTAAATGAACCGTTTGTAATATTTTGGCTAACTTAAGTGCTTGCATGGGAGGGGCAAACTTAGGAACACCTCTCAGCATGATGCTGGGATTTCTTATTTTTGTTGCATGTTTGTCACACTTAAATGTTTCAAATCATCAAACAAATTTAAATATTAGTCAATGGCAGCTCAACTGAACACAAAATGCAATTTTTAAATGAAACGTTTTGTTATTAAGGGAGAAAACATATCCAAACCTAAATGGCCCTGTGTGAAATGGCCCTAAATGGCCATTAAAACATAATTGTGATTAATTGAGATCTGTCAGTCTGGGAAATGTTATAAAAGCCATTTCTAAAGCTTTGGGACTCCAGCAAACCACAGTGAGAGCCATTCCCAGAAGTGGCCGACCAACCAAAATTACCCCAAGAGTGCAGTGACGACTCATCCAAGAGGTCACAAGAGACCCCACAACAACATCCAAGGAGGCCTCACTGCAGGCCTCACTTGCCTCAGTTAAGGTCAGTGTTCATGACTCCACCATAAGAAAGACACTGGGCAAAAACAGCCTGCATGGCAGAGTTCCAAGACGAAAACCACTGCTGAACAAAAAAAGAACATTAAGGCTGGTCTCAATTTTGCCAGAAAATATCTTGATGATCCCCAAGACCTTTGGGAAAATACTCTGTGGTGTGACGAGACAAAAGTTGAACTTTTTGGAAGGTCTGTGTCCCATTACATCTGGCGTAAAAGTAACGTCGCATTTCAGAAAAAGAATATCATACCAACAGTAAAATGTGGTGGTGGTAGTGTGATGGTCGGGGGCTTTTTTTTGTTGCATCAGGACATAGAAGACTTGCTGTGATAAATGGAACCATGAATTCTGCTGTCTACCAAAAAATCCTGAAGGAGAATGTCCGGCCATCTGTTGGTGACCTCAAGCTGAAAGCAACTTGGGTTCTGCAGCAGGACAATGATCCAAAACACACCAGCAGGTCCACCTCTGAATGGCTGAAGAAAAACAAAATTAAGAAAAAAAAACAAAACTACATTTTGTGTTCAGTTGTGTTGTCATTGACTAATATTTAAATTTGTTTGATGATCTGAAACATTTACAGTAAGTGTGACAAACATGCAAAAAAATGACAAATCGGGGAAGGGGGAAAACACTTTTTCACACCACTGTACATACACACACGCACGCAATAAAACGCAATAAAAAAGTGACAATTATTATATTTGTATGTTTTGTGGTTCGGATTTTGCTTGTGTAGGTGTACCTAATGTTGTGGCTGGTGAGTGTTCACTTTGGAATTTTTGTTTATTGTACACTTGAGTGAGAAAGATTAATTTTTTTTATATTTGGAAAGAATAGAAGAAAAATATGTTAAAACAATACTTAAAAATGTTTTTTTAATTATTTAATTTGTAAAATACTTTTTCAATTTATTTTTTATATTACAATACTTAAAGAAATAACAAAACATTTATTATTATTAAATTATTTTATTACAATACTTTCTAAAAAAAAATCTGTTTTTATAATTCCTACATTTTTTGTTAATTTAATTTTGTATTAATTTATTTGCACTTCTTCTTCACACTACTTATTTTTTTCTATTTTTAAATTATTATTATTATTACAATACTTGGATACCTAGGAAAAGCATTGTAATACAATACTTTTAAATAATTTTATTTTATTTATTTATTGAAATGCTTCCCCCCCACTATGCAGTACTGCATAGTATATTATAATGCAATAATTTTTCAAAACAATTTTCTTTGCTTAAAAACCATTATCATTACATTTAAAGTAATGAGAACCTACTATAAAATAATATTCTCTCATTATTTTTAAGAAGTATATATATTTTTTCCCCATTGTCACATAACTTCTCTGATTGGATGGGAGAAATCACATGGTCAGTCATTTTAACTACTCATGTTTACATTACATAATGTGGTTACTTGCCCCATAATGAGTTACATAAATGACCACATACACCAAAATGAACCCATAATATTGTCCCACAATGTACCACAAGGTACTATGTACCTTTTATGGGAGAGGTACAAATGTTGTACAAAATGGTAAAACCGTCATATCTTCTAAGTAATTGTAATTTTTCATACAGATTTTATATTGGGCCTTTACAAAAGACTGTTTTAGTAGTGCCCATGCCCTTTGTTCTTTCAAGTTAACGTGTATCTAAACGTCACTCAAAACTACTACCCGAGATGGGCACTTGAATGTATCACGGCAGGCGCGTAACTTTTGGGAGGAGTTGTCTTAACACGACCTTTTTTGATGTGGTAAGTAGTTGTTTATTTCTCGCTTGTTTAATGTTAGACGCTGTCTGCACCATGTTGTAATATTGTACAGTGTTGTGTGCCTTTCACTTCCAGCCGCCGAGCTGGTTGCTAACTGCTGGGCTAGTTAGCCTCGTTAGCATTGCCCCTAAATGTTTTGTCAGCTTTGTTTGTGCTAAATATGCCACCTTATATTGTTAGCATGCACTTTGCATGTGCTTATGTAGTGCAATGCTGGTTGTGATGCTGTGTATTTATGTTGATATTGCTACTAATAGGTTTATATAAGCATTGAAGTAGGCCATGTGCTTATGCTTTCGTTTCATTGTAGTCCCCCTATTGGCTTTACAAGTGTTTATGCTCACTAGCATTGTTTTTTGTATGTTGTTCCTTTGTAGAAAAGCACACACACACACACACACACTTACCTGCTGTGTGTCACGTGGCTACAAATAAGACATAAATCTGGATGTGGACATTCCCTCCTTTGGACTGCACTCACCTGTATAGAATTGCTGTCTTGACCCAACACCCTGGGGTGATTGCTGACCAGTATTACACCCAATTAAACCCCCTCACCGCAGGGCATTTTTGCATGTGTTTATGCAACAAGAGAGTGTTATACTGAAAAAAAACCCCTTTTAACTACACTTAAAGATTATTATGGAAGCAGTATTAGATATACCAATGTATGTGTCATCCTGCACAGATGAAAGAACATATTGTATATAGAGTCACAACAGAAGTACGGAATAGATGGTAAGTGTGATTTACGATCACATGGGGATTTTGTATCTCTTCTGTGCAAAGTGTGGCAACATGTCCCAACATGTGGAAGCACAGGCTAAAAAAAAAAAAGAAAAAGAAAAAGAAAACACAGCTGTTTAGCAAAGCCTTTGCTTGTGTGAACTGAAAACAAACTGCGGGAGTGTTTTAATTAGTCCACTGTTCTTGAGCTATCAGTGACAGCGGGATGGCTGGGGCTACATGAATACATCAGTGACACATTAGAAGTTGAACGCATAGTAATGATAACAATGGATTACAGTTCATAGCGCTTTTCAAGGCACCCAAAGCGCTTCACAATGAAGTGAACCCACTATTCATTCACTCCTCAGTCACACACTGGTGGTGGTAAACTACATCTGTAGCTTGCGGCTGCCAATTCGCGCCGACGGCCTCGGTGACCACCACCAAACGTTCATACAGCACTCTAGCCAAGGTGGGTGAAGTGTCTTTCCCAGAGACACAACAAAACAACAGTGACTGCGTGGAGGGAGCGAGGATGGAACTGCAAACCTTCTGGTTTCTGGACGACCTGCTCTACCTCCTGAGCCACTGCCGTCCACATGTTACATTAGACCAGGTCTTTTTTGGAAAACTCCTATCCACCACCACCAATCCATCCATCCATCCATTTTAATGTAGTCATTTCCTTTTTTGCATGTTTTTATGTCTTATAACTTGTGTTCCTGCCGACTTTCTCTGTCCTTTTTCTGCCGTATGGTGCAGCAGAGCGCTGTGCCCCATAACACCAAGGCAGTAAAAGCATCATGTCACAAATGATTGTGCTCTACAAATTCCGCTTAGCAACAAGTGTTGATGCAAGCGTTCTGTTCTGTTGAGCTACTTTGCTGCACTTGCTTGTTTACAAAATAAAATGAAATCAAATAAAATGTAGTACATTACTCCAAAAAGAAGCCACCTAACTCATATCCAGACATATTGAATTGAATTCAACAGATTTATGTGACGTAGCATGTAGGACACAACCTGCACTTCCTGTAGTGTTGATTTTAGTTTTTTTTATTTTTGTTGTTTCGTCAATTTTGAAAAGACCTGTTAATGTGTGTCTTTACTATGGATTAAAAAAAAAGTAAATGGACCTTCTTCTGATTGATACCTTGTAACATTTAAAATTCATATGATGGTCTTTAAGTAAAATGTCAGGAAAATCCTGTCTAGAGCTGATGAACTTTATTTAGGGTTCATCTTTCCATATTTCCAATTGTTTAATGGCACTTAACTGGGAGTGTGACCTTTTTGTTTCCATAAGCATCTTTTTCAACTGCTGTCAGACGGGTTGTCTATTTATAAGCACAGGTGCTCAGTTGGGTTCAGGTCTGGAGACATACAGGTAGTGTGCTTGGCCACTCAGCTTCCTCAGCAAGACACTTGCCATTTTGGAGGTGTGTTTGGGCTTGTTACCATGTTGGAAAACGGCCGTGCCGCCCAGTTTCCCAAGGGACAATGTAACAGTACGTATTGAACCGCAGCCCCGGTCTCAGCAGGACTCATGCAGCCCAAGAACATGACGCTACTACCACCGTGCATACTTTTTTATGACACACACCCAATTGGTGGATCAAGTCGTGCCTTTCCGGCGCTGTCTATCTCTTTTAGGCTGAACTTAAATCAAATGTTAGTGTAAAAATTCAAATTTCTTTTTTTTGGTAGCTGTTAGAGCTACATCTGTTGCTGGTCAACTGTATTTTATAGTTGACAAGGCAGATTTATTGCTACACACACACACACACACACACACACACACACACACACACACGTGTACAAACGCATGCAGTTACACACACACACACGCGCGCGCACACACACACACTATGCAGACTTAAAATGTTCCCATATGCCGCAAACCTGCCGAGGATATAGAAATGAAGATAATGACCTCAAGTGCAAGTCTGCAGCTTTGAAGTCGCTCTCCCAAGAGCACACACACACACGTGTGTGTGTGTATATATATATATATATATATAGATATATATATAACACACACACACACACACACACACACACACACACACAAAGTCCCAATTGAAAATGAAGCATACACTCAGCAACCTGGATTGGAGGCTAACAAGTGTCTCACCTATTTGTTTGGATTAGACAGGATTCATACGTGTCCTCTTGTGGGAGGTCAGCAAAGGTCCGCTTAGCCAAATAAAGGGGATATGTTTTACATATAGATATATGTTGCACTCAATTATGGAGCCTCGCTGTATGCTGGAGGACTGTTTTGACATTTTTGGGGGAAAACCTGCTTGTTCATGTTCTTGATGTTCTTGCAGGATGTTGAGATGTTTCTTTCAAGTCTGGGCGGTAGCTTTAAAGACTGCAAAGTGTTAGGAAAAGCAGCACGTCAATCCAAATGCTCTCATGTAAACACGATATCTCATTAGTTGAACTTATAAAATATACCATAAAAAGGAAAGCTGCATAATGTAACATACTTTTAATTGTCTAATTGCATTTCTCTTGGTGAATCTGATACATCTCTTCAGGTTTTTATTGAAGAAATGTTACTTATTCAAGTTTGTGTATGCAACCTGTACATCAGGGGCGGGCAGTGCCCCAGATCCACACTGACCATGCATTGTTGTATATGAGCAAGAACTATGGTGGCCATCAAGGTGATGACACAGGAAAACATACCTGTCAAGTCTCTAGTTTTCTCCAGGAAATGCCAATATTTTCCTTTCTTTTCCCGTCGCCTTCCCATTTAAAGAGTTTCCCATAAATTTCCTGTATTTTAACTTAAAAAAAAACAAAACAAACATCTACGGTTTTGCATGTAATGATAAAGTGCAGTGGAATCTCAGTTAGCTTATGCCCTGGTTAGCATGTTTTCGGTTTACGTAAAAACTTTACGCAAAAATATGCCAAATATTATGCGGCTCTTGTCAGATTATTAATACACTGTGTGAGTCCAACTGTTTATTATAAAACATTTACATATTGGCATGCTTTCAAAATAGATACAGGAACCAGAAGTCATTGTCTCGCAGCTGCGTCGCCCGTCCATGATGCCATCAGCGGTTGACTCTGTGGTTCTTTGCTAACTAACACAGTTATGCCACAAATCTCTGATTTTCTTATTAAACATGGCTGCAAAATTCCCTGCCAAACAAAGTTGCAAATATCATCATTTTGATAAAGAAGGTGAGAAACCCTATTACATTAGACCTATTAGACCTATTAACTAATTAGAACCAAGTCAGAGCAAAGTATGAAGGTGTTATCTGTGTGGATCTCCTTTCCTCCAGCATCATCCAATGCACAGCATCATCTCCCAACAGAAGAGCAGTTTCAGTGGCAGATTACTATCACTGTCCTGCTCCACCGAAAGACTGAGCAGATCACTCCTGCCCCACACCCTGCGGCTTTTCAACACAACAGAGGGGGAGCAATAAAAACACACACAGGACTTATTAGCTTATTATGCATCATTATTATTATAGATTATTGTTATTTATGATGTATTATTGCACTACAATTTTGATGTGATCTGTTCCGTATTTATTTATTCTTATTCTATTTTCTTATTTTTCTTATCTCTCATGTCTTGCCTTGGTTGTTTTATTTTCTGATGAAGTTCATTATGACATTTTTGCAGAGTTGCTGGAAATGTGAAATTATCTATCTAGCTATCTGAGGTTCCACTGTATTTTGACAGTGGGTTCAGAGAATGGACTTTTACTGCTGTCTAGTGCCTACTTGTAAATTAAGTGTAGTAATAAAACAATGAGTGAAACATCAATGCTGCAGGCGACAATGGTATCCATGCTTGAGCCACAATAGTCAATCTGCTAGAACAATAGTGCAAAGGCTCCGTTGGTTTATGGGGCAGAAATGATTGTGTTCCACAAATTCTGCCTAGTAACATGTGGCTGGGCAAATATGATTTGAGTCATTCTGTTGTTTGCCATACACAGGAAGAGAAATTGCAGAGAAGTAAAGTATAGGAGACATTTAGCAAGGATCCATGATGTCTTACTTGTAATCATCTGCTCTGGAATCAGGTACTTAACCTCAGTCACGGGTCTGCACCAAGAGATGGCGGATTTGATGTCAGTTCTGTAGCAGTACCGCATGCTTAATAAGAGCAGTTTAAGGCTGGGGGGGAGGTCACAAATAAATCAGGCCAAGTCAAGTTGCAGCAAAGAGGCTGACACTCCCAGCGAGAGAAGAGCGTTGTGCTATCATCTGTTCTTGTTTTACCTTTTGTCAAGCAGCATGTGGAAAATGATCTTCACTGTGAGTTATTTGCAGAGCTGGATTCCGTGTTATTTCATTCCCAAGCAGAGACATAACAGAGAGGGTCTCCACTTTCATGCAGGTGGTCCCTCGGCCTTGTTCAAGGGCGCTGTGTGCGCCGGGGCAGGGTGGAGGAGGGTGGTGGGAGGTGGGGTGGTGGGTGGTGGGGTGATTGGGTGGATGGCTGTTTTGTGAGGGAATGGGAGGACAGGCAGATGCATGCAAATTTAAGTAATGGTTTAACATTTCACGGACCCTCTATGTAAAGATAGTGGTAATTAATGAGTTTGCTTTGCTGCCATGCACTAATGAATGGGACCCCCGTCCCCAAGGTTTTGAGAAGCCACTTGTATGTAACGAACACAGTTTAAAACCAACATTTGCTGTACAAATGACTTACATATGTGCTTGGGAGGAGAAGAAAAAAAGTTGTCTGATGTCTCACTCCTTTTTTTTGTTGCCCATTGGGAACGTTTTAATACGACATTCAAACATTTTGGTTTAGCTGTAAATTATTCAAACTTACTTCTACTTTTTCACTCACAAGATGATAACCAAGGATGATGAAAAGCCCTGTTTCACAACCGGCAGTCAACAATTTAACAAATGTTTGGTCAGATGGATCATTTCGACATGTAGATACAGGTTTCACTTCCATCTGTGGCGCCCCCTATGTGTTGTGATCAAAATGCATTGGGTGACATCCTAGCAAGCATGTGATACAGATATTGTCAAAGTTATGTAATCATTAGAAAAATGGTCAATGACTCATGGACAATTAGTTATTAAGTCCCACTCGTGCCCTGCAAAAATGTTTTGCTTGATGGCGGCAATGTTTTTCAGCCAATTTTGCTCACATTTTAGAAACATGTGCAACAACAGAAGACAATGTAACAGTATCAACTCAATAGTAAACGATTCCCTGTATTGGCTATTGCCTCTCATTCTAATCCTTTGGCTTGTTGCCTCCTTGAGGAGACTTTTTGTTTTTAAACAAAATATCAATATAAAAACTGTAACAATAGGAAGTGAAAAATGTCCATCTCATCACACTACCGTCGATCCCATACCTATACCATACCTGTCAACCCTCCGTTTGACCCAGGATACCAACGTATTTTGCCCTTCTTACCTGACGCCCTCCTGTTTTAAGAGTTTCCCGTATTTTAACAGCACAGCTTCCGGCCCGCTAGCCAACACATTGGCGTAACACGTCCCGTTGCCTGTAAAGTCACCCTTTCAAAATAAAAGCATGCCAGTAAAATAAAACGGTTCGACCACAGTAGGCAGTTTCTTGAAAATTCTGGTGGAAAGACCAGAATTTTCCTCGTTTTCCCTCATTTCCTCTTCGGTAAATGTGCATTATTTGTAAATGAAAATTTTGACAGGTATGACTGATACTAGCCTCGGTATCAGTACTATCGATATTAGGATCAGCGGGCCCACCCTTACATTAGTAGTACTGTACTTCTCTTTCTGGTTTGACATCAGAACTGCCTGTGCACATGGTGTAAGAACACGAAAAGTGACTTCAACTTGTGTTGCATGGCTCTACTAAAGAACAGTGTGATGTTGATGCACGATCATGATCCTGCCTGATGAGGGAACAAGCCCTTGGAGCGTAGACTATTATCCTCACTACAACCCAGTGCAGGGATCCAGCCTCAAACAGATGTTAGGAGGCTTTGTACAGGCCTTGGCACTCAGCCCAGGCCTACCTATCTGCACAGCTATTTACATGGCAATCCAGCTGCTCTCTCCCTCTCGCTCTGCCTGTGTCTCACATATTTGCATGCCCTCTCTCTCCCCTCTCTGTTTGAAATGAAATACCCGCTCACGTATAAACTTTGATCAATCAAAGCCACTAATTTGTTTAGCTGAGAGGACAGCTGAAGTACTGATTCAGGTTCGCTTACAGCGGGATGAAAAAGGCCAGGCGGTCCGGATCCCAGAATATCTTAGTGCTGACGCAAACCTTTACCCCGCAATTTATTTTTAGTCGCCCCCCCCCCTTGCAGAAAAGCACAGCACATTGCTGATGTTCTTACCTGCTGCGCTCTTTTGTCTGTCTGCTTGAGATATGCGAGGGAAGGATTGGGGAGTTTGCTTTCTCACTTATCATGTCAGCTGATGAGGAAGCGTTGTGCTGCCTGTAGTCAGTGGTCATTCAGTGGACTTAAACTGGAATAAAAGGGCATTGGTCGGTCTCGACACCAGTCAGTCGGTCATGGGACTTACTCTAGATACATTAGATATATACATATTGGTCAGTTTTGCACGTAGTGGTTGTTTGCTATGGGACTTATTATATGTAGTAACTGGTTGATTAGGAGACTTTTTCTTCATGCAAACATTGGCCAGTCCACATGTCACTCATCAAATGGCCAGTCATGGGGCTTATTGATCTCACACTGATGGGTCAATAAAGCCAGTCAATACACACAATGACAATTTAACACAGGTTGCTATGAAACTTATTCTGGATGCAAACAATAATCAGTCGCCATGTTTTATTGCACACAGTGGAATTTTTCTTGACGCAAACTCTATCCAGGCTACGTGCAGTATCAGTCATCAAAGAGTCCACCTTAAAGGTCCCCTACTATGCAAATTGAACCACCAAACGTGAAACAAAAATCCATCCTCTCCCTCACTTGCTCGACATTTGAGAAGAGGAGCTCATATGATCCAGAAGGACAAACCTCCTTTCTCATGGACGTGATACCGACTCCGAATAGCCCCGAGATGAGTGGGCCCTGGGTATAGGTCCACCACTTTGCCCACCAGGCTTCGCTACACATGTTAAAACAAAGGCCGTCAGTTATAGACGTGGGAGTTATGTTACAGTGCATATGCAGAAAGTGTATAGAGTACATAACAGTGCTTCTTGGCCTTAGCCACAAGTGATTGGAACAGAGTAATGGAGCAGAAAGTCGGCCATGATGGTAAGCAAGTGAGCTGGGTGGGGCTAGGGACACAATAGTGTACAATGTATTCACTTGCTCTGAGCTGAATGTAAACTAAAGTTATCATTTTGATTCAATGAGGGAAATCTGGAATCTGTCTTTCTACCTAGACTAGAGTCTTTGGTGGAGAAACACAATCTATCATGGATAGAATGGACAAACACAGCTCATTAGCATTAAAGCAACGGACACTCAAAAAGGCATGGCCCCGGTCAGACTTGCTAAAACACATTTAAACTCCAGCATCATGCTAGGTTTTTGGATAACACAGTTCTAATATACTATTGTGGGAAGAATTTAAAATTGTTGAAAAATAGTAAATGATTGGATTGGTGTGGAGAGTCAGCAGGATGATGAATAGACAAGCAATCATCATGGAAGTAGAACAAAATGGACTCACGTCAGTAGAGGGCGCTGATATTCCCCCCAATCCATCATCCCACATTGCCTCATGTGAGATTGTGCAATGATAAACGGAGATTCATTAGTCCATTAAAGTGTGACGTCCATAGCAGGGTGAAGCAGGGTCGCCTTTGTGCAAAGGCGGTGTCGTGTTTGGATGTTTCCGTTCGTGTAATCAAGCCTTGTGATTGTGATGTAGCTCTACTGCTGTTGTTGACTTATGTGAACACCCAGACCTGCCATATGAGTGGAGGTCATATGCTTCACCAAATAGGATTAACGGAAGACATGTCTTTCCTACGCTCATTGACATAAAGCAGGTTTTCATCCAGAGACATTTTAATTGACTCTTAGGGCGTTTTGGCAATCAGGGAGCACAAAATAACTAAATTGTTTATGAACTGTGTTGGAAGAACAAATGGAAGGGAAACCCATTGTTTCCACGTGAAGTCGTCAGCATCTTTGATACTATTTGGGCAAATAGTTGTTCGGTTGAGACAATCTCTCCACTGGCAGAAGCAGGTGCACATGCTGATGCACGACAGTGAGGGCTAAAATGTTGTCCTCAACATATTGGATGTGTTTGAAAGCAGATGGCAAACGTTAGCGGCTCACAATGTCCAGCAATAAGGGAAAGAACAATATTTTAATTACAAGCAAAGGATGCTAAGGTAGACAGAGACAAGGTTTGAATGTTGCTGGGGATAATTTGTTACATTCAGGATCCTTCCAGGTTTTGACTATAACATCCAACTATAAAATTGTGCAAAACCACAATCTTATTAAATCATTTCTCTCTGCGGAACTTCTAAAGCTGCATGTTCGGCTGTCTCAGACCAAAGATGAGCAATCGTAGGAAACAACCACCACTGGAGCTCAAAATTGCTGCAGTTCCCATCATAAAACCTTTATCAACTGTAACATTTGAACTTTTCACTGTCATACAAGTGTAAAAGCAAAACCCATTCTTGAGGTACACAGACGTCTCTTGTGATGTCATATACGACAGAATTTTGAATGTTTTTTGCGACTTTATTTTCCCTAAAATGTGCTGATGTTGATTTATTTTCTTGAAAATTTTCCATATTTTCAAATGCGAAAGTTGACAGGTGTGTATCTTTGCAAATACAAAATTGCCTGTACAGCTGTTGTGCAGGTGTACTTAATGTTGTGGCGTGTATATTTGATAGGGTTCCACAATTTAGGCGTAATTATGTTTTTTCTGTCCATTATGTGTTATATTTTCTAGCATTCCTCTGTCACGTTGGCCCTCCCGAGCACACACGCACATACACACACACACACACACACTCAGACTCACGCACGTCACGTCCATCTTCAGTGTTTGTATCACAGCTTTATTTCTCTTGTAAGGTCACGCAGCAGCAGCAGCAGCACAGCTGGCATCAATATGGCAGACATCTTTGTCAGTCCAGTGCTGGAAACTTATATTCATAGGACTAATCAGTTTCAAAGATAATGAAAACAGAGATTGTTTACAGAGATTAGTCCTTTGGAAATGGAGTAATCAGCGTTTTGAAAGGGAACTGACAGCACGCCGATGGAAGCGAGCGACGTCGCTGGAGCTCTGCACGTCTAACAAGCTCTCTGAGGCCTGATGTCATGGCAGATAGAAGATAGAGGACGTTCTCCCGCGCTCCTCTCTCCATTTGCTCCTCTTTGCTGGAATGAAATTAGTCAACGTGTAATAGACGGAGCACCTGTCAGCCAGATGTGTTTGAGTAATGAGCAAAGTGGAGCATGAAGTAAGCGTTTTGACAAAAATGTGGGAAGAAAAATTAATGAAATGAAATGAAAAATGTCGGGCCTAATTTCACCCCAAATATGTGTTTCACTTTATGTGGATGACTTCATGGAGGTGTTATATCTTCAACATCTTTGTCACCATAAACTTCAATGAAGCGCATTAGCAAACAATGTGTTGTTTGTTGCCTGAGCACTTTGATCCACTTCCCATTTGTGTTGATTAGACAGACACACAGGGCCTCCTTCTAATTGGGGAGCGGCTCCCTTGTAGGCCATGAAAGAAATTATCAGCATCTTGCATCTCATCCAACGAGGGGGCAACATATGTTTGGAATTTAGACTTGTATAGTTATACATCCCCCTCCTCAATCACCAACCAAACCTAACTTGTTGTCTTTTACTATGTGGGTGCTAACGGGAGTACGTATGTTTTCTCATCTTCTACCCTCGCAATGGTTAACTTCTTGTTACACTTCTATGACAGTTAACAATGTTAAAATGTTACTTAAAATGATGCATGTACCGCAGGGGTCTCAAACGGAACTTACCTGGGGGCTGCTTGGCGGTAGGGGTGAGGCTGGGCTGAATTAAATATTCCACAAAAAAGGGTTTCAAGTATCCCCCCAAAAAGTTCAACTGATCTAAGTTTGTCAATCTTTATTAATAACAGATCAGAGCATGAACGGTTCTTCAGAACATAAATGACTGAGTGAGACCTGCCTCACTTCTGCCTACACAGCATTGCTGTGAGTGCTTCCGTCTTACAGCTTCCCAGCATGCCTTGCGGCACTTGTGAAAGTTACATGCTTTGAGTTAACGTAGATATTGTTTATTATTCCCCATAGTAGGAGTAGTCGCTCTACGTGTGTTTACTTACCTGTTAAATTTTTGTGTTTGCAGTTAGTGACCCCCGCTCTGTTCATTTCACTTTGTGACAAGCTTATTGCAAGTTCAATGCTGGCTATTGTTTGCTCAATTAAAGAGACTCTTCCGTTACGCAAGCTGACTATCTTTTGTGGGACTCAAGTTTGTATATACTGATATAAAACTCGCGCACTAAACAGTAAACTTCGATGTCAAGCTGGGGGCCGTGAGTTTGACACCTCTGCTGTGCAGTTGATAAATGTTTTTATAATGGTGATTGGATTAACTTTATATTATTTCCTGTGGGAAAAAATGTACTGAAAGAACAGAGAACAATTTGGAAGTCAAACTGTAGGTTCGTAACTAATGAAGTCCTAGCTTGATGCTCCAAACATTCTCTCGTTGTCCACAAGTCCAGATGCTCATCTTTGTTTTGTTCACAGTTTACTTCAAAATGAAAGCAATAGTACAAACATTATTCCAAGATGACAGAAACACACAATGAGGTGAATAAAATAGCGAAAACGAGAAACTGTGTGGCTCCACTCAAATTTGGCTGTTTTTTTTTGGCTGAACTCCCTAAAAAGAGTCCGTTTTTTTGGCTCCCAAACGGCTCCTTAGATTTTTTTTGCTTACCGGTAAATGTATTTCTTACCAAAATCTTACCAAAATACATCCATCCATCCATCCATTTTCTATACCGCTTCATCCTCATTAGGGTCGCGTGCTGGAGCCTATCCCAGCTGACTTCGGGCGACAGGCTGACTTCGGGCGACAGGCCCGAAGTCAGCGGTACACCCTAGATTGGTCGCCAGCCAATCGCAGGGCACATATAGACAAACAACCATTCACACTCACATTCATACCTATGGACAATTTAGAGTCGCCAATTAACCTCACCTGCATGTTTTTGGGAATGTGGGAGGAAGCCGGAGTGCCCGGAGAAAACCCACACGCACACGGGGAGAACATGCAAACTCCACACAGAAATGCCCAGGGGAGAATCGAACCCAGGTCTTCCCGATCTCCAGGCTGTTCCTGTATTGGCCAACGTGCTAACCACTAGACCACCGTGTGGCCAAAATACATGAATTTGTAATATAAAAATAGAATTATATCTGGAAACTGCAGTACCCGGAGAAAACCCACGCACAGGGAGAACATGCAAACTCCACACAGAGATGCCCAACCCAGATCTTCCCGATCCCCTGACTATGTGGCCAACATGCTAACCACTAGGCCACCGTGTGGCCATAGTTGAATCATAGAAATATAAATCGATGTAGTGAATGAATTGTTAAACCCCTAGAAAATACACAAAGAAGGGGTTCCCCTCAGACCCACTATCAGCATCATTAAGTCTGTAACTTACAATATTGCTAAGTATTTGGCCAACAAAAAAACACATCACGTCCAAAAGTCAATGGACTTTGTTGAAAAAATCAAACACTTAAAACTGGACAAAAATAAAACTATGGTTTGGAACCCTAGAACAAAGAGCTGATCATGTTCCCCCCAGCCCACAGGCCAAAGAGAAAAGAGCAAAAGCACCTGAGGGATGCCCTCAAAACCTGTGGTTACCCCAGCTGATCACTTGTGAAAAGTGTATCTCGTTCCAGAAAGAACAAAAGCAAGGTGGATGAGGAGGAAAAGAGTAGTAGACGCAATAGCATCGTCATCCCGTATGTCTCAGGTCTGTCTGAAAATCTCTTTTAGCAAACACAGTATATCAGTACACGTCAAACCTGCTAACACTTAAAGAGGTTGGTCCACCCCAAAGACAGGACGCCCCATACCCAGAAGAACAATCTGGTGTATGCTGTCCAGTGCAGTGAAGAATGCACCGATTTTTACATGCGGGAAACCAAGCAGCGCACTGAGCAGGTCAAGACTCTGCGGTCTACATGCACCTCAAAGAGAGAGAGCACTCTTTTGAGGACGAAAATGGACACATTCTGGACAGAGAAGACAGATGGTTTGAAAGAGGAGTGAAAAGCCATCTCAGAACAGGGGGGAAGGTCTACGACACCACCTTTCTTCCACATACAATGCTGTCCTTTCATCCCTTCCTCAAAGATTCAGTCATTTAACCTGGTTTCAGGTGGGTCCGTGACCATCATTACATCTTAATGGGATACTAACAAACGTGATACCACCCAAATGACCATTGTTAGCAGGCAGAGGCCCTACTCCATTGTATCCCCTGACCTTAGTGAGGACAAGCGGGGCAGAAAATGAATGAATGAAAAAAAGGAACCTTGAGTAATAATCCCTTACAGCAGGGGTATCCAAACTGTTTCCAGTGAGGACTGCATACAAGCATGTGGGGAGGCCACTTTGATACATGTGCATTAAAGATGCTCAGCCATCTGAACAAAACATCTACATCTTTGCGTTATAGATGACAAAGCAAATTAGTGCAATATTGAATAATGTATGTTCATTCATTTTAATTTTACAATATGCAAAGGATGCCATGTGATTTGCTGGAGACCACTCCAGGGTGTACCCCGCCTCTCGCCCGAAGTCAGCTGAGATAGGCTCCAGCATGCCCCCGCGACTCTAATTAGGATAAGCTGCTAGAAAATGTATGGATGGATATGCAAAGGGACAATAAAAACTGACACCACTGCCCTGCAGAGGCCATTGGTGTACATTTGACTTTGAGAGACAGGAATGGACATTTAGCGTACTTATTTCCAAAGCTGAACTCACATCATCAGACTTTTTATGAGAGTAATTCATATGTCACATGAGACTTAAGTGAAGTCTGTTTAGTGTCCTTTTTTTCACCTCCTGACTTGTTATTGCATACTTTAGGGCGAGGACGCCTTCTGGAAAGGAGCACAAGGGTGTGAATCTTTTGTCTTAGCCTGAGCACACACTTTTGCTGTGAGGTGAACCTGGGCCTGCCGCCTCTGATACTCATGGCATCTTCAACTATTGCACCAGAGGGAACCTTTACTGTATTCTGATGTGAATACTAGGCAGACAAGTCACATAAAGTTGCATAAGAAAATGAAAATAAAAGCAGACAGAACAAACTTTGGCATCATAACACAGTGCTCTTTTCTGAGAGATGGTTTGATCCAGCTGTCACTTTTTCAAGCACCACCGGGCTCATATCAGGGGTACGTTTAATTGCTACATGTATTCCAGCCGTCTCCTCCACTCCGATGCTCTTGTTTGATTAATCTGCCCATTCACTTGTGAGCGAGACCCTGACAGTGTACTCCATCCGTTTCCTTCCCAGAGGAGCTTGACAGGAGGCGGCCTGTTCTACGCCGCGCGCCAATAAGAGCTCAGAGTTGGGTGGTCTGTCCGTCAACAGCAGATTTGAGGCTGGGCCTGAGAAAAGCAGCTCGGCCGTATCACTTTCAAAGAGTGTAACCCAAAGCAAGCGGCTGCTCTCTGCAGCCTGCTGCAGCTTCATGTGCACAAAGACACCTGTTGTTCAGCTTGCATAGGAGGACTTGATCCATGGAGGTGTTCAGATACATGCCATCTTGTTTTCACTTGGTTAGGTTGCACATGATAAAGTAAGTGTAGTGCTGAAACCACTCTTTGTATAAAACAGCTTGAAACATAAGGAAATGGACATGAGTGGCATGTTGGAAGTCTAGATGAAACACACGATTTAGCATTCATTCAGCGGAGAGTCTGCATTATGGGCAAGGGGCTGCCGGATCTAGAAGATGGCGCTGTTTTTTTGATATTTTATATTTAATATAGAGTGCATGGTAAAAAATTTTGAGTGTAATTCTTTACAAAAGAAAACCAATCATACTAATGCACCAAAAATCCACTCATTTCGCCTTTACATATAACAGATTAGCTTAGCAACTTTGGAAAGAAAATAGTCTTTATTTTTCTGAAGCCGCTCCTCCTCAAGGAGGCCCACCTCATACTTTGAAAACCTGCGCTAAAGTATTTTTGCAGGAATGTACAGCATAATGAATATAATTTTCAATAATATTGCACCTGTTGAAAAGTAACAATACTTTTTGAAGCTGTGGTGGTGGGCTGCATGGGAGGCAGACTGACGCTGCTGTGTTATGTGGCTGCTGTGTCGTTGTGACAGGATTTTTTTTTAAATGCACAATTCAAATCAATATGGCAATGAAGATAATTACACATAATTCCTCAATAGTTATGTACATAAACTGAGTAGTACTGTACTGTATCTCAGTCAAAATAGCTACGTAGCGTTCATTATACATACACTCAAATGTATTACGTCCAGTTAGCATTTGCTATAAAACATTACAGATACTGTATATATCAGAAATTAAAAGGATTGTGCAAAAGACAATGCAGCCTAAGTCAAGGCAACATATTAAAAAGCTTTCAGCAATGGACACATTTTCCAGTTCATCGTGAAATAGTAGTTTGACAAACAAACTTGTAGAAAACACACACTTCCATAGTGGAGTTCATGACACGCAGCCATGACACAACTGACTTTTTTTTCTACGTAAGTAGCCACTAAAAGTGAACGGATAACTTTCGTTATCATCTTACCCGTCAGTTAGTTTATCCGTAATCGGAATAATAATTTCATTATTAAAGATAGATGAAAGTTGCCTTATCTGTGTGTGGCTGTGAACATCTGTTCTCCACCTTTTTTGTTTTTGCCGCAGAGGCACAAATGTGAATCAGGAGGGGGCTTAATGTCAATGTCAATTGCTGATGTCATATGACATCTACAGAGTGACGGTTATGATGTACGTAGGTGACATGCGATCGCCATAATGGGCACCCCTGATATAGTATATACTGTATGTGCATTCATACACTGTATTACTTAACATTGTTTTCATGTAAAAAAACCCCCAACTCATTTCCAAGGTGTGGCGGCTTGTATTTTACCTTGGTGCTGCGCCATGATCCATTACATGTAACATGAAATCCTGGTGTATGTGTATGTTAGATTTTTTCGCCCAGTCACATTTCAGCTTCTATCTGTTGCCGTATCAATGCAATCTGCCCAGGGCCTTCAGAATCAGGAGTGTAGGCCCCTGTCACATACACACTATTAGCAATTGGACTGTTTTTTCCTCTGATTCGCCTCTCAGCCCAGTTTACAGGCCCCCAGTCCTGACTGGTTGATCAGAGCAAAGAGGCAGGCCCCCAGTCCTGATTGGTTGATCAGAGCAAAACTGTTCAACAAGATAAATTACGCCCACAATTGCCACTGAGGAGGTGGAAATTGACATCTCTGGTGAGTAGATGTATTTTACTTCATAGGTTTTATATTTTTGTCATGTTTGCAGATACTGCTTCAGATGATGTTGTAGTGTAGATGTTTGGATGTTTGGATGTCTGAACCTGAAAATGAGCACCAACTTTACAAGCACCGGTGTACTGCCGATCACTGGTGGAAATTAGTCACCGACTCAAAGTTACAGGCAGTAATGTAAGTCAGGGGTATTGGTGGCTATGTATCTGAAGTTATATTGTCTTACTCAATGTGTTGGAGTTCTCCTCACTCCAAATGCCTGTGTGGGCCATTGCTGACGACTCTTGCTCTACACAGGTGACCCTGGTTTGAAACTCTGTTATGGCACATATTTACTATCACTATCGGTTTGTTTTTGATACTGGTTCTCATGGTGTCTGGAGAAAAAAATTCTGGCCAGCCCACTGAAGACCCGGGAACAAATGCACCGTCCGCCACTGTAAATGATGTGTTACTTTTTTCGGGCAAATTACGGTTTATTGTAATCTGTGGCTGTTTTTAAACAGAATTTTGGAGAAAAAAAAGTTGAATGGAAAATAGCTCTATTAAAATTGGTATCATTTGTAATGTTTTGTTTTGGCTTTCTTTAGGATAAACAAAATAGTATTGTGTTTCGCATCTGTTTCCTGGTCATGTGGTTGTAGCAACTGAGCCATTGCTAAGTTGTTGTTGCTTGTTGTTCAGTGGAGAGTAAACACTTTATTCCACTTATCCTTCACTCCTGTCTCGTTCTGAATCACATCTCTACATTTGGGGACCCCCGACGTGATATGGTAATAATGTATTGTAAATGTATTCATTATTAATGAATTAATTATTATTTAAATAATATATTGTAATATTAAGTATATTATTGAATATCTATTATATAATTAAAATTAATGATTTATTTAATAATTACCATATAATATACATAGTAATATTACATGCACTACATTTTGGAAGTAACTCACCCAACACTGATACGCATTTACTGTGCTTGTCATGTTCTTGTAGGGCTTTTTTCATTGCACTATGGAAAAGTAATGCCTGCTCTGCTCCTATTCTGCCTAGCAACAAAAAGCCAGACAAGCATGTGTCGTGACCAGGGGTTTTTATAATGAATTACACACATCTGTGTTGTTTTGTTACACTGCCTAGCCTACCTTCGTGGTTGGTCCACCACACCAAAACACTTTGTGCCTCAGCTTTAGTTAGGTGTGATGTGTCAAAATGTATTCAAGCTTGATGCAACCACAAAACAATTCTTGCAAAAATGCCGGGCTTTTCACTTTTTTAAATGGTTCGTGTCGAACAAACTGCAGATGTGTGACAATTAAGAATGTTTGCATGCTGTAAACACGTTTTGTTGCTCATTAACATTGATTTGGCCTCACAGTGTGAAGCCAAGCAGGGATGAGTGTGTAGGCTAGGGGCTGTTAGACATACAACACACACTTACTTTTAATGAGAAGTGACATATGCAGTAATTTCATTGATTGTGTCTGGGCAACACAGCTTTATTGTGTTTCCACTCTGGGGTGCAGTAGTTGGGCGTCACCGCCTTGTGAAGGCCAGACACTTTAGTTGGCTTGATATAAACAGATAAACAAAATAGCTCAGCTTGAAAGCTCATTTGAATTTACAGCACGTTGCATTTCTTCAACTACCCAACAATTGGTTTGATCTATGGAGAAGAGAGTTAAAAAGTACTTGTATCAAGGGTTTTCATCTGGCTTTGTCGCTTAAAATTTCTCTGTGCTTGAACTTGAATCTAGTGATGAACAAGAGGACAGCTAAAATGCGGAAAGCTTGAAAACGATTGAGGAAAGGTGGAACGGCACAGTCTGTAAGTCACATATGAATAGCAGCAGTAATTTGATGAGGCTGCTTGGGATCGCACACTGTGAGTGGAGTCTTTGTTAGTGTGCCAAAGGATTTATCGCAATCAAGTACAAATTTTCATTTCCTTATCTGAGTGTACATGGAGGAGATTATAGGGGGGGCATGTGAGCAAAGATAAAAAGACTATCGACCTATTATTGTTTATTCAACTCAAAAGCTTTCCATGGGTGTACTCCAGGGCTCTGTCCTTTGCCCACTTCATTATCTACACTGTACTGCTTGGCAATACTCTCCTTATCTTTTAATATTCATTTTCACTGCTGTGGGAATGACACCCTGCTCTACGTCGGCACCAGATACACCACCACTCTTCCACTTTCCTCCCATTGCTGGCCTGCACGTAGCGTCACTTCCGGTTGTTGTCGTCACAGGCTCAAACGGAAACGCAAACAAGCGTATTTGTATCTAGAAGTCAAGTGAGTGGAAATCAATCAAGTTATTACTAAAATAATCCATCATAAAGTTCATGAAACAACAAAAAAAACAGAGTAAGGTGGCTGCTGAGCTTGTCTTTCTTGTTGAGTGGAGCCAAGTATGAATACACTCCAGTTTGCTGTGACCAACAACAACAAGCAGGATTTAAACTAAAAACCAAAGTTAAAATATTGTCATTTGTCATACTGCTTCATCTCAATGCTCACAACCGTATACCGTAAGTGTCCAATTATTCTACAAACACCATAATTATACCGCCAAGATTACAAAGCCATCTCTGTTGCAAGAAAAAATGGAAACGTCTGCACCAGTCATATCCCAACTTGTGAAGCGATCGCGTTGTTTACACCTGCCATGTTGCAGCTGCCAAGGGCTCCACAGCCCTCGGCTTATTTTCCTGCCATCAACCCTTAGTATTCTGTCACTTTTTCTCCCTCTGTCACTTCCATACTTCCAGGCATCCTTGTCGGATACCTGAAGCCAGCTCTCTGGTACACAGAAGTCAGCCAAGTATGCAACTGTATGCACTATTCCACAGAAACATATGGCAGATAATGATACAGTATGTGGCAAGGACAGTGCGATGTGTAAAATACTTCTGAGTGAAAGGGTGTGAAACTTCACCCTCCGGTCCAGCCTTCTTGACATTATCTTCTACACCGGTGCCATCCCATTTTTATCATGATACTACCTCCAAAAGAGGAATATTGCCAGCATTTGTGTCAGTGCCTTTTATAGAACAGCGCCCCTGTAAAAAGGTGGATACATGCCAACTGCCCTTGTTATTAACCCAAGTGTCTGTTGTAAGAGAGAGGTTGCCTCTGCATTCATTTTATAATGCACATCATGTAGTCGATGAAGGTCAGCATGTGTAACACATGTAGCACAACAACACAAGTGGGTGTAACTTGATAGTCTGACTGTTTCTGATATACAAAGACCATTTAAGTATTTCATCAAGAAGACCATTTTTCCTCACGCATGTCTCTCTTCACTGTCGTCATGTACCGAAAGTCTGAAAAAAATCCTCTGATATGACCTTACATCTTCTAGCTTGCAAAGTACAGCGCCGAGAACGCTGACGTACGTTCTCCGTCTTTTTTAGCGTGTTTCTGTCCGCATGTGCTCTGCGGCTTTCTTTGTCGTGTACTTTGTCGTGTCGTCATCCTCTGAAAGTCTGACAACATTCCTCACCACATCGCCCTTCACTCTCGCTGACATCATTTCACGTCCCTGTAAATGTTACTGTAATCTCATATCGAGCACACAAAAGCCTCTCGCTGCGAGCCCACCAGAGACTCTGCTGGAAAGCGCGGACCAAAACAACTTGATGTAACGTGGAACTGCAAGCTCTCCCTGGATCACCCTGGAATCCCACTCCAACACCAATGATCACCAAGAAAAATCAACTAAACGTTGTGAAGCGTCAATTAAAACATACCGATATGACATATCAGATATGTTTTAGACAGATTGAAATCTATTTTTTGTTCATTTGTTATGTAGCAAGCTACTTTGTGATGACAGATTCTTAGAGATCTTAAATGTCATAGAAATCAATCCTGTACGTGGCAGTAATTTAAATGAAATAGTGGTTGCCGATGTTTATGCACAGAAGGATTGGTTGCTTCCTCCTCAGTTAGACCCAAGTGGGGCTAAATGTAAAGTTGCCACCCCTGTATGAGGTTTAATGGAAATCAAATCAATATATTTCTTTCTAAACAAGTCAATAAATGGTGCTCAGTACCAGTCCACCGTACATTTTCACATCATTTTTAGCAGAATGCAGACCTCTGCCAAAGGAGCCAAACACAAGTTCCTGGAGATACAGTTCCACTCCAGTCCTGTAGGTGGCGATGATGCACAAGTGCTTCTAAATTCTGTAAAATAAAACATTTTATTGGTTCTTCTTTGGCCTGTGTAAATACTGAGTGCAGTCATATTTCACTATCTGTGTGGGGGCTTTCTCCCACATCCCGAAACAACCTTGCATGCATGCTAATCTAATTGTAGGCTCAATTAGCCAACACAAGTGAATACCAGGATTGTGTCTTGCCTACATAGTATGATGTATGAGGATGGTAGCATCATGTTCTGGGGCTACATGAGTGCTTCCAACATAGAGGAGCTGTCATTTGTTGCGGAAATCCTGAATTCCACATCTCAAAAACATGCATGTTAAAATAACTGGAGAAATGTCCATAAGTGTGAATGGTTGTTTGTCTATATGTGCCTTGTGATTGGCTGGTATCTAGTCCAGGGTGTTACCCTGTCTCTCACCCAAAATCAGCTGGGATAGGCTCCAGCTCACCTGTGACCCTCATGAGTTATGAGACTGTGTCCATTTCCCATTCTATGGTTGTCATCATATTTGTACTGTTTACAATAGAATGCCTTTTACTGTCACGATACACATGTACAATGAAATTTAAAAAACGTGTTCCCATACAGCAGTGGTCTCCAACTTGTGGCCCGCCAAGTCACATTTTGTGGCCTGCGACTTGTCTTCAAAGATGACTGTAATACGACCCGCAGCAAGCCAATGTTGCTCATAGCCTACACATCAGCCTACACTGAACTAAGAGGAAGTGAGTCACTTAAAAAATGTGGTAAAAAAAATTCCACCCATTTTCTATACCGCTTGTCTTCATTAGGGTCACGGGTAAGCTGGAGCCTATCCCAGCTGAATGCAGCAAAATATAAACTGTGAAATTATTTATTTATTTATTTGATTCACCCTATTACTGTAATGTAGATGTTATGGTTATTGTGAGCCATGCATCGCATGTCGTATCGTGAGCTATCCTGAGATTCCCAGCCCTACTCCTAATACTTGATGCGGCCCAGCCTTACTCAGACTCTACCCCCAGCGGCCCGCAGATAAATTGTGTTTGAGACCCCTGCCATACAGTGAGTTGAACTGGTGTGAAAACCTGGGATACATGCCATCGTGATAGTTTTCTGGGCTAACATCACAAAATAAAAATAAAAAAAAATAACTTGCTTGACATCTCACAAGCAGACAGTTTGGCCTCCAGGTTTTTGTGTAACATTGGAGAATATTTTCCCAAAGTATTGGTTGAATTGTTAGGAACTTGGACTTGGACTTGGACACTAGGGTGTGTAAATGCCCACATAGTCACACGACTTCTTTATTGCATGGATGCACCTCTCACACAAGCTTTCACACGCTTGGAAAATGAAATGATGACAAAAACTGCAACAGTTCTGTCATCTTTTCACAGACTGCCACAACGAGCCAGACTGAGGGGGCGAGGTGTGAATGTCGTCTGGGACTTTTGCTCCTGTGTCCGACCGGCAGAAGACGTGGTGAGACCCTGTCATCATGAGCCTAACAGATGTGCTCCTCTCGCTGTCCCAGGCTGCCATGGCAACCGTTCAGTTGGTCTCTGTCAAGAGGTTCAGCCCAGGGAGTAGAGGTCGGGGCCTTGCGTGCGCCCTTCTCTCTGTTTACGTGTCATTCTGTCAGCGTGACTGCTTATTGGCTGAAGACGATGGTGATGGACGGGGTCGATATCTGCTTTTGTTACAAAGAAGCACGACACTAGTGGGACTCTAACTAATGGCAGGCCTCCAATAAATAATAGGTTATCTATAGCTCTTTAATTAGAACCACCTTTGAGTCGTGTTTCTCTCTTTCGTTTTTCGCTTTTGTGCGTCTGCATCACCAGAAACAGATGTGAGTCAGATGCATTGTGTTTCCTGCTTTTCATTGAAAGCCTCGTAGATGCTCAAGCTGATGACATCTTGCTTGCCTGCGAACATTATTCCTCTTTGGATTTATGGAGTGTCTCCCCGCGTTTCCAACTCCTGCTGCATCTGTCACATCAAACAACGCGATACTTTCACATTCACCACTTCAGCGTTTAATATGCAGTAAATGTCTGATATAAAGTTGGCATCAACCGTGAAATAGTATGTAAAGTGGAGCCTCGTTTAGCGTCTCCGAGGTATTAGGGCCACATTGAAAACTAATCTCTCTGCCTCTTGCCCGAAGTCAGCTGGGATAGGCTCCAGCTGAGGGGGATAAGCGGCATAGAAAATAGATGGGTACTCCCGGGTGCCAGCAGTATGACAATAATGTTTTATGAAGGGAGTACTTTCATTTTGTTCTTGTTTTTTAACATTTTTTGGGGGTGAAATGAGCACAAGGGTTAATAAAAAATAAATGCAGAAACCTGCATACCTGATTTACAGTACATACGCCAGTGGTGTGCAGTCAGGGTCAGCAAAGCCTTCTCTGCTGGCCTAACAACTAACAGAAGCACCGATCTGTATTTCAAACTTAAATTGTAGTATTTGTTCCATTAAATTCTACAAATTTATTCCCAACAGTCTATTATCTGCCTTTTGTAGCTGTATTGCTTCCAGTTGTATGTTAGATTTTTTGGGATTTCAGCTTCTGTATCAACGTAATCTGCCCAGGGCCTTCAGAATCAAATTCTCGGAAACACGGTAGCAATGGGGCTGTTTTTTTTCATCAGATTTCTGATTTGACTTCTGATTTGCCTCAAAGTCAGCTTGCAGGCCCCCAGTCCTGACTGGTTGATCAGAGCTAAACTGTTCTGCATGATAAGTTATGCCCACAATGGTTAGCTGAGGAGAAATCTCTGGTAAGTAAATGCATTTTACCTAAAAGGTTTTATATTTTTGTCATGTTATGAGATAAATATTGATTGCAAACTGCTTCAGATAATGTTGTTGTAGTAGTAGATGTTTGGAGCTGTCGGAACCTTTAGCCACCAAACCGTTCTATTTATGCTCATCACATTTGTGTGTGTACAATCGCCGGTGTACCGGTGGAAATTTGTCATTAACTCAAAATTATTAACAGTAGTGTAAGTCAGGCGCATTGGTGACTGTGTATCTGATGATAAGGGGACTTATATTGGTAAAATATTGGCGGCTGTCTTATTTATGTGCAGGTGTTCACCCCTCTCTACATACCTGTATGGTGCATTGCTGTTGCTCTATATGGGTGACTGTGGTTTAAACCCTGTCATGACACATATCTACTATCATTTTTATACTGGTGTTTGATACTGGCTCTTCTGAAGGCCCGGGTACCAAATGCACCGCTCACCACTGCCATACACACATAGAGCACACATATTGCACACCAGAAAAGTGATATTATATTCACATTATCTACAACTGTGTGTTGTACATTGTCCGCAATGTGGGACAAATAAGGTGTGTCTTATCTTATCTTATTAGATTGTACAGCGGTACCTAACAAAGCGTCCAGTACTGTATACTGTATACGTATATCACAGTGGGAATTATACAATTAAATCAGCTTGAAATGGAAAAACATGACCCTATATAGAATACATATTGGTGGGTCAATATGTTGAATTGTGTCATTAAATGAATAACAACTCCACTCGTCAGGCAGAGAATTAATGAACTTGAGCAAAGCGTGTGGTGTTTAACCTCTGATTAACCTGATAAGTCATAGAGCGGCCCTGGAAAGCAGAATGAGCCTCTTTTCTTTCTTCCTCCGCCTCCCTCCAGAGGCCCTGTCGCTTTACATTAGTGCGAACAGTCCGCTCTGTCTGGCAGTCAGCTCCAGAGTCTCAAACACCTGCTCATGTTAGGCAGTTTCCATGGAATAATGCAGTAATTCCATCAGGAATTGATTGGGATGTTGGGGGGGAGCAGGAAAACAACTATGCGCCTGCACATACAGTATAGCAGACTCCACTGGAAAGAATGCCACTGTTTGTTTTCTCAAGATGAGAAGAAACGTGTCCTTTTTAACCTCGAAAGATCAGACTAGTTTGGTGATATGAAATGGAGCTTATTTATGGAGCCGCTTGTGGAAGGTGTAGGGGAAAAAATAAACAGTGTCACACGTCTCTTCTGCCATGCTGGTCGTCCACTGAACTCATTTTTCCCCATAGGAAATAATTAAAACAGAAATAATCTGTTCCACAGTCAAACTGTCACCATCATAAACCTTTATGCAGTGGCAATAGTTTGAGTAACATGTAAACATTCATAACTACGACAGAGTATTCGGGCCACAGAATAGATTTTTAATAGTACGTGTCATCCTGTCATACATGTCAGAGGGAAAATAGAGCATAGCTCTTCAGGAAGGAAGGAAATGTTCCTCTTGATTCAGGCAAGCTTTTATTTATAACGTGGCAGCAAAACATAGCAGTTGAGCACAAACAGATTAGCCTTCCACACCCCGCGCATGCCCAAGGCCAAGGGTCACGTAAGTCACCCCTTTATATAGCTGTCTCAGGCAATGCCTGTAACATACATTTACGACGTTATTGTCTTAAATGTATGACTTTATTCTTGAAATCTCAGATTGTTTTAATACTCCAGGCATAGGATACCAAGCCAACAATTCACCTTATTTCAAATGCAAATGCTGCCAGGTAAGGTTGAATAAAAATATATGAAATCATATGAAAATGATCATTTCTCTTCCGTCAGCCATGTACTAAACCAGGTTTCAAAATGTCAGGCAGGCCTTCCATGGGAGGCACAGAAGTTTGAGAAAAATAAAGAAAAACATCATTTAAAAACTCACTAAGCCAAGGGTATTTAAAATGCTTCCCAGGACCCATTTGCGGCCTGCAGTTTGTTTTTTTAATGGACTGTGGTACATTCTAAAAATACATTTTAAACAAGAAAACAAAAGCAAACGTTGAAAAAGGCATAATGTGTCGAGAAAAAGCTGGTGTTCAAACTAATAACACTAATACACTCGTGATGAAAATGTTGCACTGTTGGATCTTAAAGAGGTTCTAAGTAGACCTTCAAAATGCAAAAAGAAGAAATAGGAGAAAGACAAAACAGTTTTTTGAGGAAGCAATTTATTGCAAACAAGCATTAAAGTCAAGTAGGCTATTCATCAGCCGATCAAAAGTTTAAGACCATAGCTAAAAAAAACAAAAAAAACAAAACTAAAGTAGAAATAACATGTTCAAAAAAGGACTCAGTAATGAGTAGCTGTGCCATTCTTGTTAATCACCTCAAAAAAGGGTTTTGGGCTTGCTTGATGCCAGTGTTTCCAGGAGGCTAGTGGGAATGTTCCAGGTGATGAAGATCAGTGCAGTTCAACAATCCGACCATATTCGAAAAGAGAAAGCATCAAAAGATCATGACAATGACATTGAATCCACTTTTTTTCCAAGACTTTGACTTTTAAAGGCAGTGGTCTTAAACTTTTGATCAGCACATTTTGTGCAAAATGTAAATTCTTGCAATTACTCAACTGGTCTTGATCAGGGTAACATGATAATACGATTTTTTCCCACATTTTTCTTTAAATTTATAAAACACCTCAGCATGTCTGCATGCGTTGAGTTTAAATATTAGAAATATCAAAATGACCCCAAATCCTTTGATTTGTTAGTATGCGGCCCTTCGGTGGAAAAACGTCTGGACACCCGTGTGCCATGTCTACTTATTGATTGAAGCCACAAAATATGCTTCAGACCATCACTTTTTTGGGGAATAGCACATTTTGAAAACCCCCGTACTAAAGAACAATTCATTAAAAAAACCTAAAACAGTTTCATCTTTGCGTTCCTGCTCACGTTTGTGTGGCCACTTGTTGCCAGGCAGAGCTCAGAGGGTGCAAATATATATTGCATTTCACGTGATGGGAATTAAACAACACTATAAGTATTATGGGATGTATTTATTTGCACTCATTTCAACTTTAACGCTGTATGAAATATAAAATCAAAGTGGAAAGAAACAAACAAAGAAGGAAGAACATCTGCTAGATTTGCTGTGACGCTGCCCCAATGCAAAGTGTGCTCCACACCTCATCTTTAAGCAATAAAGCTCTCATCAGTTTTGATAGGCAGCCTCTTGTCGTATGTCCCAGCAGTGGCCAGGCAGAGCAGATGAGACACGAAAGCTCTCAGCTCCACGGACAACTTGTGGTATTTCCTGGCGCACGTCAGCTGTTTTTGGACGACATGATTCCTTTTTTAAATTCCTCCCAAAGCGCCTCCTCCTTTAGACACTTTTACAATCCATCAGGATTTGTTCTGACTTTTCCTTGAATGCCAAGTGGTTTTCATCAGCGGTATCTTTATTGGCACACAAATACTCTTTGTTTGAATCCTACTTGTCGCTCTGGTTGTTAGGCGCCGTGTGTGTGTGTGTGTTTCTTTTCTCCTCTCCAGGCTTCTACAATACAAGTTTGATGACAGTTGAATCTATGTTCCAATTGAACCAATTTGTAGGGAGGATCATAATGAGGTTGTACACACATCCATTGGCTCACATGCAAACAGCTCCATCTTTTCCTTTAAATACATCATATCCCACTATATATAAAACAGATGCTATAAACCGTACATTCATACATTATATATATATACTGCTATTAGTATTATTATCATTATTGTAAATGCTCCAATTAATGCACCTATTCAATTTACACACAAGGACAAAGAAACCAAAAACTTACCACTTCTACACAGAATGAAAGTAGAACCTTTTTTCATTCCACCTCAGCCATGGCATGTCGGCTGATCTCTTCACGCAGTGTGGCAGGTAATGTAATCTAACATCATGTCTCATAACAGTACTGATGCCTAGCGACCAGAATACTACATGCAACTTGTCTTTCAATATTTTTCGACTAATAACAGGCCATACTTTAGTCAAGCACGAAAGAGCGAGTATTTATTATTTTTTGAAAAACGGCAATATAGTGAGGGAGCGGTATTCGAACCGCCATATAGCGAGGGACAGTTGTGCACATTACTTTGTAAGACTGGAACTTTATCCTGGTGATACGTTTTGTAAATTAACAAATGTGTTCTTCTGATATTACCTTGTGTACAACTTTGTTTCTCAAAGCGCTATTTATTGTCTTTTCAATGCGGCCCCCATACCTTTGTACATTACATTGTGTCATCACGGCTGGCTGTAGTCATTTTAATTAATGTATTGGTCTGAAATGTCCATTTTCACATACAGCTAACATGGATTGCCTTTATGTGGCTAATAAGCAGCTTATAATAGTAATAATCACGTACTCTTTTTCCTCATGGATGTTATGTTCCTGCTCTTCACACATGCTGTAAATGTTTACTTTGTCTTCTCAACCTGCAAAGACTTGACATGATATCGTTGTCGTCCTACTACACAGGTATTCTACGAGCGCAATCACACACGCACACACGCGCGCACACACACCCACACACACAGACACACATCCCCCTGTGATGATGGGTAAGACAGGAAAACATTCCTCAGGGGTGATTACTTGTATTCCCTGAAGCAGTGTGTGTGTGTCTGTGTGTGTGTGTGTGTGTGTGTGTGTGTGCTGTTTCTTGATAAGACAGATTCAATCATTTGTAATCCCTCCTGTTGTAGTGCATACACACACATAGATGTACACACACACATACACACGCATGCTCAAACGTACACTGCTAAGCTGCAGAAAGTCTTCAGACACTCATATATACAGACATGCATTGCAAACTACAAAGAAAGAAGGCTTTTCTGTACTTGAACACACGCATACACGCACATACACACATGCACACACACACACACACACACACACACACACACACACACACACACACACACACAGCCTATTCCCAGCAGGCAGCAAAAGTAGCATGGGTGCTGCAGAGTGAGTCCAGGTGGATGACATCAGGGCTTGAGTATCACTTCAGGTGATGCCTTGTCATGTGCGGGGTGTTGATGTAGTGCATGGACTCACACAGCAGCAGAAGCAGCAACAGCAGACTGGTGGAGGGGAGTTATGAGGAGAGGAGGGGGGCACATTGTGTGGAGGCATAACAGCCAAAAAAATAAACATGTTGTCAAGGCAATATCGAGCGTGTTCCCTCACGCCTGAGACTGGCAGCGGGAGTGTTTCCAAAGCGCCGCTGCTGTTTCTGCACTTAAACACCTGCGACACAAAATATGAGCAGAGCCTGGGAAAAGCATGCTTGTGGTTCCCTTGGGGAGGCGGAGGTGGTGGCGACGGGGGCCTAAATAAGTGCGTTACACGGGGTGTTTGCCTCTTGGTCCAGTATGTGGTGCTGAGGGCTGCGGTGTGTGCGAATGTGTGTTCAGCTGCACTTGCAGGATGTTTTTATAAGAGAGGCGATTCCCTCCTCCTGTACACAGGTGCCGGTCGCAGTGGTCGGCTATAGTAGTATGACGGTGCTGGTGACGTGTGCGTCACTGCAATACATGTATGTCTGGTATGCGGCACACATTGTGTCTGCTTCATACAGTAGTAGCCAGTCTGCATTGTAAGGGACGGTCATTTTTCATTGAAAGCAGTACCAATAGTGTAATCCGGGCGGTTCATTCGTGTAACAATGCCATTTCGCAGCCTGATAACAGATCTGAAGGGCGTACCCACACTTGGTCATTCGAACTCTGCTTGGGCCCACTAAACACCTAAAGTCTGGCACATTTGGCTAGTGTGAGTGCTCTCATCCACGCTCAGGTTTGGTACTCTTCCCTTCCTCTAGCACGGCTGGAAAAGGTGGACAAAGGCCCGGCACGATTATTCATGCCAGTGGTAGGCCGTGCATTTGGTACCTGGGCCTTCAGTGGGGACTAAACTAACTGAATCCACCTCTTAATACCACCACTATAACATCACAATTATACAAACCATCAATAATACAAAAAAGCAGTATAACAAGGTGTGGCGTTACCGAGAACGATTCATCATGCGTATTGGAGATGAATACCATGATTACTTTTAGAGCATGAAATCCAGTCCACCCTATATTTTCAAATATATCGTATTTCTGCCGGCTATAATTCGTGGAAGCAGCCTGTAAACTTGGTGCTCGGACAAATGTAACAAGCTTCAGACGACTCCTAACCTCTACACTACAACATCATCTGGAGCAGTTCACAATCAATATGCATCTAAAAGCATGACAAAAACATATCAAATATAAATAAAATACTATACTGATTATTCATAGCCAAAAGCCGTCCTCTTTTCCAGATTGTTACAGACAACAGTTTTGCTCTGATCAACCAATTAGAGGAGGGAAAAATGTTGACGTTATTGTAGGAGCTGGCCCAGAAAGGCAAATCTGAAATGTGATTGGTTAAAGAAACAGCCCCAATGCTAATAGTGTTTAAGTGGCATCGGCCAGCACGACTGATTCTGAAGGCCCTGGGCATATTAGATTGCCATGGCAACACTTAGAAGCTGAAATCTGATTAGACAAAAATATATAACATACACGTACACGTACTGGAAGCGGTGCAGTACTCCGATAAGAGGTTTTGGACAAGACCCAGGAGTTCAGGCTTTGGTGTATGTGTAGTGTAATGTAGTGCCAAGTATTGGCTCAGCATGCATATCACAGCATTGAGTCAGTGATAGTGTAGTGGTTCACTTGGTTTCCAGCTCCCAGTTAGCGTGAATGGTTGTCTATGTGTGCCCTGTGATTGGTACCTAGCCTATCGTTCAAAGTCAGCTGTGGATGGGCTCAAGCTCCCTGCCACACCGAACAGTAGAAAACGAATGGATGGATATGGATGGGTGGATGCCGTCTGTACAGTAATTAGAAAATGCCAGTGGAGGGGAAGTGCACCAAACTTGAGTGATCCAAGTGTGCCAAGATGTAGGTGTTATGTGGGCCCAAGCACAAATGGCCTGAGTCAAAAAATGTCGAGGTTTGGTTTGCCCCGCTGAGTCTCAGGGGACCTCTACTTTCCCTGCAAGCAGAGGCAGCAAGGGTTGGGGGGCTTGACTACCGCCGCCTGGCCTGCACTCACACTAACTCTCTTCCTGGTCCCTGCCAGCTGGGAATAAAGAAATAAATAAGGGAACTCCACTTCATAACAGTTTAATTGGCTTTTGTGACTTAACTGCGGCTCACCTGTGGTTACCGCGGTCGGGTAAACATTGAGCGCAGCAGCCACTGGATGTTTCACACATTTAAACATAAGCGCACTCTAAGAAACACACTGGGCAATGACACTCACATTTGCAAGGCTTGGGTTACACCGCCGGAGTGGTCTGCATTTCCTCTTGATGTAACCACTTGACAAAATCCATCTCCTGCTCAACATGCCCACAAGAATGCAGCAAACTCTTCTTCCAAATAAGCCAGCTTGTTTGTATTGGGCCTCCTCCCTGACTGCCCCGTGTCTGTCTGTGTGTGCTTTGATGTGTTTTGACTCCAAGGTTTTTGTGGTCTGTGTGTGCGTGTGCATGTGTGTGTGTGTGGTTCCCAAGCAATGTGGAATGCTATCATCATGGGACGTTGCTGTGATGAAGGCTGCACTTGGAATCTGATGATGCTGTTGCCTACAAGAGCTGTGTGTGTCACTGTAAATGTGTGTGTTTGCATGCATATGTCCATGTAGTGTGTGCATTTTTTTAATTCTTACGATTACACAGAAAACACAACACTGACTATTTCTTCTGCGTTCTACTTTCTTGTACAAGTGTGTGGCATAAAAGGCTCCTGTTAGAGTGTGACCTCTTGTCGCACATCTGCTGATGCCATTCATCAGTCATGAGTATTTTCTTACCTATTTATGAGAAACTCCGCCATCCGCCTTCTCGCCTCTTAATCCCCCAGCCTCTATTATTCCCAGGAAGTACACTGTCACCATAGAAATGCGGAATGAGAAACAGAAAAACATAACAAAGGGTGGAGCAGGATTAGGAGGAAACAATGGCGGAAATTCTCACTGGCAAAAAGAATCATGCATGAAAGTGTCAAGATGAACTTGGTGGGGACGTGTTGTCGGTGAACAGGGTTTGTCTGCTCATGCAAAAGGCTCCCAGGGGCTCTTTATTTCTGAAGCTTGACTGCAATTTGGATAAGCGAGCTGGAGGTTCCCGGAGAAGGAGCTGCTGGTGGAAGCCTGTGCAAGGTCACAGAAGGAGCCCAGTTTTTTAAAACTAGAATGACACAGCAATGCATGTGTTGTAAAGTAAAACCTCACATACACTACTTGCTTTGGATACTGCACCTGTGCTGAGCAGAAAAACCAATATAAGACATTCAAAATGAGATTTTTCAGCAATATGAACTTCACTCCCAGACCGGGAAGTCTGGGCTTCCCTACTGAGACTGCTTCCCCCGCGATCTGGACCCGGATAAGTGGAAGAAAATGGATGGATGAACTTCACTACAGTTGCACAATGCTCCAAAGTGATACTCTCCAAAACAGTTCAGACCTCCACCAATGCAGGACAATCCTAATATTTGACTTGTTGGATAAGCAAAATAATAAAATGTTGGACAATATTATTCAGTAACGTACATGTAATGTAATGTATATAATGTATTCAGTAATACAGTATATACAGTAATGGGAATTGTGAGCCAGATTACACACTTATTTCACTACAGCTCCATCTGCTGGATCTTGTGGGGTCACTGCAGCGCTTAGTCACAATGCACGCCAACTGTCACGACAAAAAGTCACCCAAATATAAGAAAGTCTGAAAAGGCTGGTCGTCTTATGTTTAGTCTTTCCTAAGGAAGTCAGAGCTTTTCTTCTTGTCACACCGGTGACCTGGAGAGATCCAGCCGTGACCCGCCAGAAAAAAATAGTCTCAAAGGTTGTGAGCAACTTATTGTAAATTACCACTTGCTATTTCACTGATATTGAAAAGATGCCTAATACAAAAACATTCATCCAATCCATTTTCTATGCCGCTTATCCTTACAAAAAGATTCATTTTGTCTTAAAAAATATTGGACTTTTCTTTATTGAGGTGTCATTTTATATTCAGAGTCACCTTCATGTAAACATGTTACTTATTGATGCCTCTAAGCATTGCATGGACATCGGGGGCGGTGCCTCTGTATTGGCAGACCAGGGTGATGGTCCCTCTTGTTAAGAGGGGGATCTGGAGAGGAGTATCGACCGAATAGTTGAATCTCGGCTTTTAGGAGGATACTGTGGTTTTTGTCCTGGTCGTGGAACTGTGAACCAACTCTACACTCTCGGCAGGGTCCTTGAGGGTGCACGGGAGTTTGCTCAACCAGTCCACATGTGTTTTGTGGACTTGGAGAAGGCAGTTGACCGTGTTCCTCCAGGGATCCTGTGTGGAGTACTCCGGGAATATGCGGTACTGGACCACCTAATTCAAGATCAAGATCAAGGTTTATTTAGTAATTTGTGACCCTTATGACCGGTGTCAGAGCTTGACTCACTTCCAGTGAGGGTTGGAATCCGTCATGGCTGCCCTTTGTCACCGATTCTGTTCATTACTTCATTATGGACTGAATTTGTAGGCGCAGCCACGGCGTAGAGGGGATTCGGTTTGGTGGCTGCAGGATTGGGTCTCTGCTTTTTGCAGCTGATGTGGTCCTGCTGGCTTCATCATGCCGTGATCTTCAACTCTCGCTGGATCGCTTCGTTGCCGACTGTGAAACAACTGCAATGAGAATTAGCACCTCCAAGTCCGAGTCCATGGCTCTCGCCTGGAAAAGGGTGGGGTGCCATTTCCTGGTCAGGGATGAGATCCTGCCTCAAGTGGAGGAGTTTAAGTACCTCGGGGTCTGGAAAGCAAGATCGGCAGGCAAATTTGTGTGGCGTCCTTGCATCGGTCCGCTTTGGGTAGTGACCGAAAGGACAAGATCGCATTTAGAAATGGCCAAAATGAGTTTTCTCTTGAGGGTGACTGAGCTCTTCCTTAAACATAAGGTGGGAAGCGCTGTCATTCTAGACCCAGGATACGTTGGAGAGACTACATCTTCCTCAGGATCCGCCGGGAGGAGCTGGACGAAATAGGCTCAAGAAGTATTATATACCTGAACTATAGAAGTATATACCTGAACTACTATAAACTATGCTCATTGTTTATTTCTTCTTGGGCACAAAAATTCCAAATCCAGCTCCAAGATATTCCACAAACACTGTGAACATGCCACTGACACACTGAAAATGCATAATTTTGTGCTTATTTCCGTTGCTTGAGGCTATTGAGGACAAATTGTCCTGTTTTTATGGATCAGCGTTTTCACAATGATAAAAAATAGATGTAAAATATCTAGGCTATCTAGGTAATGTTTGTTGATGCCGCATGCCTCCACATTGTTTAACATGAATCATTTGAGATAAAAAACTGTGCATTTTGCATAAAATCCTAATAAAATCTCATGAGAATATGCTTCTCCTTTCTACTTCTCTAATCAGTGCTTCTGTATTCATTCTTCATTCTCGGACATCCACAAATGTAAACATAAACTATCATTGAAATGATATCCTCATTATAAGAGCTGGTTCAAATATTTCGTATCCATAGCAGCGGAAGTAATAATCCTACATTAATAAGCGCAGTGAGTGTGCGTCAACATGAAAAAGGGAAACAATGTGGTATCTGTTAATGTGTTCAAGTGTATTCCGGCTTACACAGGAGTGAAAGGAGTGGCAGTGGGAGGCACTCAGTCATGACATTTTCCTGTTTGGATCGGGAGATTCCATGTGAGCCGCAAAGGTTAAGCTTCCAGAATGCTGCCTGCAAGCTAGTTGATGAGATTAGCAAATATGTAATTGTTCAAGCGCCCACATGTGTCATAAAAGGCATCGCCAAGCCCCTTTGTAATGAGGATTATGTGTCTTTTCCATGGATTCATTTCTCTGAACACTTTGGTGAGCTTTTGTCTCCCATCCTGATGTCGGATTGCACACACGGGCCGACTGCTTTGACTTTCCACTGAGCTCTTTGCCTTTTTACTGGTCAGTATGGACTGGAGAGACGCTGTGGCCAAAACCCGTAAAGTGAGCACGACTGTGTTTCATAGCACTACAAGGTGTGAACTAATGGAGCCTTGATTTTCTATAGAGGAGAATTGGAAGGGAATCTTCTGACCTGACTATGTTATTTTGGTTTTACTCAGTACTTTATGAACTGTTTAGCTGCCAGGCCATCGCTGTAGTAGTATTTTCAGTGACTGTAAAAGGCTGTTTATTGTTCAGAACATTAATTGACCTTAAGAGCTCTTGCAGGTGCTGTACAGACAAATGAAACCTGTTTCATATCACAGAAAAAGTCAATCCAGAGGTTAATTTAAGAAGTATTTACAGTGTGCTTTGTTAATAATGTTCAGTTTTGAGGTATTAATGAACTATATGTTAACTGGTAAGGTTTTATGGCGTAGGACTGTAGCACGGTATCATGGCGGTTTCTGATATTTTGCACTCCAAACGTCAAGCATTTCCAAGCTTTTGAATGGCATGACCACATTTAGGTGGTCTCATATTTACCATAACAAAAAATAAGTTGGTCTCCCTCATTTGAAATGCGTTTAACTACAGTATTGATGTTGAGCAACCTGTATTAACATTAAAAAAACTCTAAAGGAGCCTCACCAGCCATGAACTCACCGCAAGTCACTGATGTGCAGCCGGTGTAGCAGTGTACAGTGTACAGTATATAAATAACCCAACACACAGCCATTATTGTCTAAATAGCTGGCAACACAAGTGAGCACACCTCACAGTGAACATGTCCAAATTGTGACCGAAGTGTCAACATTTAGTGTGAGCACCATTGTTGTCTAGGACTGCCCTAATCCTCTTGGGCATGGAATGTATCAGAGCTCCACAGGTTGTTACTGGAATCTTCTTGCACGCTTCCATGATGACATCACTGATTTAGCTGCTGGATGTGATACAGTACACCTTATGCTCCACCGGTAAAGCATCAAAATGGTTTTAAAGCTATTATTAATTGTGAAATTATTATTTTTTAGTTGGATGTGTTGAGACTTTTATGCCTGTTGGTATAATAGTACACGCTCCTGCCTTTCAAAGCAGAGGACATTGGTTCGACTTCCAGCCAGGGTTGCGTCAGGAAGTGTATCCAGTGTGAAAACTACTCAAAATGGATCTGAATGGATGGACTCTGTGTGGCGACCTCTGAAAGGGAAAAACAAAGTGAAAAATACATTTTTTCAGACTTTTGAGAAATCTTGCCATTGAAGAATTTATTTTTGATTGTATTGAAGTTTTCCACTTTAATGTCCAACGCTATCTATAAACAGTTTAGCAGGTGAAAAATATTTTTAGAGAAGTCTCTGGAGAAAATAAAAGTTTAGAGCAATTAAACAAGGTCAGACTGCAAGCAAGCGACATAGAAAGTCTTAAAAATGAATTAATGCAGCGCAGAAAGCTGCCAAAAGTGTTGCGGGCCCCTGAGGGCCAGTACCAGGTCCCTTTGTTTGATGTTGATTAAAGGCTGGTTTACTTTCCGCTCGAATGAGCCACCTTATACTCCGTGCGGCGTCTGCTCCCAAAAATGCAGGGGGCAGTGTATCGAAAACACGCATCTACCACGGTACTAAACTAGAGCGGAAGACGTTTGCCATTGTTTACTTGACTTCCAACATAGTGAAACTTGCGCGTCTCCTTCTTGAAGAAGAGGATTGTGTTGTATTTATTTGCTGCTGCGACAGAAAAAGAAGAGAAGGTGGTCCACTCGTCCTTTGAATAGGAGTGCGGCAATCGCAGCCCGTCATTCTTCCCACCACGGGGACTTGTACCCCGGCAGGAGAATGTGCTTTCACTGCAAAAGAAAATAAAAAACAACTTGACTTAAAACACAACTTGTTTCAGTGTTTCTTTATGCTTAAACTTAAACTTAAATGACGACGTTTGTCCGCAGTGAGCCGCACGGACCTCGCGGATGCAGAAAGCATAAAACAGGCTTAAGCTTGACATCTCACTGCTCTTCTCATTCCTCTGTCCACCTTTGCTGCAAACATCAGTTGAATGTGTTTTGGCCGCTGAGTGTAAATGCGACGCAATCACGGTATACGCACTGAAGTAAGGCTTGGCCGTGGGGAAAGGAAACATTCATTCCTGCGGTGTGCAGCAAACAGCAGAAACATTCTTCATGACTCTCATGTATGACGCGGAAGGCAGCCGGTGCATGTGAAGCACACACATCCAAATGAACTTTGATGTAAACGTCCGTGTAATGACTTTTCTTGCATGCTAGGAGGTTCGACTGTGGGAACTAGTGAGCAGTTGGAGGGTTTTTTTTGTGGGGACTGGCTGGACTCGCCCTGCAAATATTTGATGCTGATGTTTTTGGGAGGATATGCTCTGATCATGTCAGTAAAGTAAAACTCCTCACACACTGCTGACGTGTGATGGACGTGTAACATATAGGAAGTGTAGAGGGAGCGTCAACTTCATGCATCGATTATTATTAAGTGTCATGAGTGTAAAAAGATGTTTGTATAATAAAATGAAAGTAAAGTAAAAGTACTCACCCAGTGATTTAGTGTGGTGTTTGACTAGCACGTAAGAAAGTGAAGGCGTTTCCGTTCCCATACACGTCATACACGTGTAAAAATACGTTATCAACTGCATGGTAAAGCAAAATAAGAGTAAAACTGCTTAGCCATTGCTTAAGTATGATGGACCTGCGGCATGTAAGTAAGTGGAGAGAGAAAGTCAACTTCATGCATCAATTATAAGTATAAATTATTATACAAATGTAAAAAATGACGTTAACCAGGGTAATAAAGTGTAACAAAACAGTGTCTTACTTATAGTCAGTACAACTAAAATTGTGAGTGTGAATGGTTGTTTGTCTATATGTGCCCTGCGATTGACTGATGACCAGTCCAGGGTGTACCCCGCCTCTCACCCAAAGTCAGCTGGGATAGGCTCCGGCATACCCACGACCCTAGTGAGGATAAGCGGCGTAGAAGATGGATGTATATTAGCTTGACTATACTGTACTAGGCTGCACGGTGGTCTAGTGGTTAGCATGTTGGCCAACACATTAACAGCCTGGAGATCGGGAAGACCTGGGTTCGATTCTCCCTTGGGCATCTCTGTGTGGAGTTTGCATGTTCTCCCCGTGCGTGCGTGGGTTTTCTCCCACATTCCAAAAACATGCAGGTGAGGTTAATTGGCGACTCTAAATTGTCCATAGGTATGAATGTGAGTGTGAATGATTGTTTGTCTATATGTGCCCTGCGATTGGCTGGCGACCAGTCCAGGGTGTACCCCGCCTGTCGCCCAAAGTCAGCTGGGATAGACTCCGGCATGCCCCTGCGACCCTAACGAGGAGATATGGATATACTGTACCTTTCAATCAATCGTTAGCTTTTAAAATAAATACATAAATTACTCTGATGTCTTGTATTCTTCATGCTACGTGACGAAGAAGTCCTTTGTCAGGCGGGCATTGTGAACTGCAGTGTTGCCTTATTGAAAAACCACATCATGACCACACAGATGAGAGCCTTTAATCATACAACATCTCTGTTGTATGCACAACGTGAAGCGCCGTTGTTCCATTGAAGTAAAAAGCACCCCAGATCATGGTGGCGCCCCCTCCTCTGTGTAGTGTGGAAAACATCGCAGGTGGGATCTCCTTGTCATGCTAGTGATGTTAGAACCCATCAGGATCATCAAGGTTACATTTTTTTCTCATCATTTTTCTTTCTTCTACCTTTCAATGTCCCTTGTTTGGCGCTCTCTTGCAAGTTCCAAACGGGCAATATTGTGGTGTTGAAGGAGACGAGACCTTTGAAGATGTTTTTTATTCTGAAAACCCTTCTCTCGCAGATGCCGTGTAATGGTTATTGAACTGCCCTCGGCACCAGCAACAACCTTCATTCGCCCCTTGTCTTGACAGACAGCCAATCATATCCCCCGGCTCAGGGCCGGTGACATTTTTTTGGGTCTACCACTTGACTTTTTTGTTCCATAACCCTCAGGATCTTTGAAGAACTTTCAAATGACTGTCTTACTGCGTCCAACCTCAGAAGCAATGGCGCGCTGCGAAAGGCCTTGCTTATGCAGCTCAACAATTGCGTCTAAAGAGAGAAAGCTTTTTTGCTTTTGCCATCAAGCAATCATGACTGTGTGAATACCTGACAGAAAATGACAGTGAGTCCACATTTTTGCAAAGATTTTGGCTTTTAAAGGCTGTGGCAGATGATGAGCAGCCTATTTCACTTTCATGCTTGTTTGCAATAAATTCCTTACTGTTTTTTTTTTTAATCTCACTCCATTTTCTGCGTTTTGAAGCTCTACTTAGAACCTCATAAACCTCAAAACCGTGCAAAATGTAAATTCTTGCGATTTTTCTGTTGGTCTTAAAACGTTGATCTGGAGTGTAAAATTGTGATTCGGAAAGTCAAAGAGCAGATTATTTTTTCTCAGTTTTACTGTAGTCCATACTATTTAAAATAAGCACACTGGTCTAACATGATGAGTATAATATTTTGTTTACTAGTTAGTTAGTTGATTTCAGATCATTTTACTATGATTATTTATGATTAGATATGATCTTAACTTGGATTTCAGTTTTTGCGGTGTTGTTGCTGTAGACAAACAGACAAAGCCACACATATTGCCTCACTTGTGTTTTGGAAAGATAACAAACAAATGGCGATAAAACACATAACCTCCTTGGCAGGCGTTGTTAGTAGTTCCCGTCAGCTATTTACAGCTTTTTAGTGTTCTCATCATTGTCATCTTTGGACACAATCAACAGCAGACATTTATTTTCTGAGAAAAAGCTCACGCCAGTATAAAATGCACGGTCGGTCCAGACATTTGGACTAATCGTGGAACTAAAAGGAGAATTATTGTTGTTCAGCGCTGTAGGCAGCATTGTGACTTTATGAGCTTCGACAGAGTCTCTGTGTTTGTGTGAGAAATGAACTGCAAACTGTGTGTGTGCGGTCCTGCTAATGCACTTCTTCAACACCCTGAGAAGCATAAAATGACTCTCAGAGGAGCAGGTCTCCATTCTGCCTATCACTCCATTAGCAGCCGCGCTGCTTGACTCGGGCCAATGTGCAAAACAGCTGTGGAAAAAGGCCTCATGCCTTTTCTTTAACACTGTGTCCCCTTAGAAATGTTTTTCCTACTCTTCCCATTTTTATCAGAAGTATAGAAATTCCCACCCACTCCTGTCATGTAAGACTGGTTCCCCTCCAAGTATGACATGATGGAGGTCATCTGGATTGAGTTAGGGCGGAGCACCCTGCGGAGATAGAGTGGACGGGAATGTCATTGTGGAATCGATAAAGTCCCATTTGCATGTTTGGGTTGAGAGAGTGCAACAAACACTTGTGCAGTCTTTGTGTTTAGAGCTGCTGTATCATGACGCACTAATTATGCAAAACAACCCACCCCCCACTCCCTCCACTAGCTCCTCTTTCTGGTAAATCACACGTTGCACATACCTCAACACTTACACTTGTTACCAGTAACGTGCGGTGAGGTTCATGGCTTGTGAGGCACTGACTCCTTTGGAGTTTTATTAATGTTAATACAGGTTGCTAAGGTTAAGAGAATAACCAAAAAAAAGATTTTGGTTAAAAAAAAAAGTGCTTTCAAACTGTTTTCAGATACTTCTTAGACCCATTTTTTTTTTTTTTTTTTTTTAGAAAGTGAAAAACATTTGTGTTCTTACCTTTTATTTAGTACATGCAGCCTTTCCTTCTCCAGGAAAAGTTGTGATACTTTGTTGTAAAGGCCTGATGACCTGCTGGTGAGCTTGAGTATATAACCCTCCATCTTGGCAGTCAAATTCATTTATTCATTCAAAAAGGAATAAAAACATATAGAATGCATGTTATTTTCTGCTAGCTATTGCTAGTAGAGAAAAAAACCTGCTGGCTTTTTCTCTGTGGAAGCAGGTCAGTGACAAGTACCTTTCAGGCCACACACGCCCCCACCCCTTCAGGATGCAGCAGTACTGCAAGTATCCCCTGTATTAGGGATGTCACGGTCCGACCTTAAGGATCGAGACCGACTGCGATCGAGATCGCTGTATTTGTGAAGCTCGGATAATACCGGCTTCCGCCACGAGATCGGGACGATCTGGTTTCCGTATCATGTTTGTAACTGAGCCACACTCCAACATGGTAGGTGCTGTAATGTGCCCCAAAGCCGGTTGCCACTCCGCCGCAAGAAGAAAACACAACACCACCAGGCATATGTGTCAGTTGGACGTTGGATATTCCCTCTCACTGTGCCCGAACCGCTGTGTCATGGTGAAGGGAGCTCGCACGGGAAGTGCCGCTCTGACCACTGGTTGCATTATTATAGGGACCACACAAACACTACTAAACATGTCGAAATGGCGGCGAAAAACCTTGGACACTCCTGTGTTACGGAGCGTGAATGGAAGCTAGCGGGTTCGCTTAGTTTAGCTAGTGCAGCTGTGTGTGTGCTGCTGTCATGTAAGGACCACTTTACAATGCCCACTGACGACGTGCAGGTTATGAGTGGAAAAAGGGCACGTGTCATTAAAATATCTTACATTAATAACGCGATTGGAATGACATCTGTGACTACATCTTCCTTAATCACAAGCACTAGAGTTTGTTGAAGATGTTGTAGCAATATGTGCTGAGGCTGGCATCCCTTTAGAAACGTTAGCTAGGCTACATCCATTTCTCAATTACTGGACAAAATGGGCCAATGATGTATCGCATCAATAAATGTAAGCATTTTTGCAGTTTGTTCACCAACCCAAATAGCACACATTCTTCTAGGCTGGTAAAAAAGTGGAAAAGGGAAAAACTGAATTGTAAAAAATGAAAATGGAAAAATCGGAAATTGGGAAACAATAAAGCACGTCACTGCGTGTTACGTGGGTTTGTAAGCTTCGTCATTCAGGCGAGGAGCCACATCTTATACACTGAATGAACTTTAAATGTGAGATGAACTGCTTAACTGCTAATTTAGCGTTACGCAGCTTAACTACGTTTTCTGTCAACTTCGCTAGTTGCCACATTATTATTAATTAAAGTCAACGTTGAACATTAACAAAGTCTTCACTGACAATTGTCTCATTCAAGAACACTAAAAGAAACTTCCAGCTATTAATGTTCTATTCATCTTGTCCTGATTAGGGTTCACGGCTGAGCTGGAGCCGATTCCAGCTGACTTTTGATAGGTGAGGTGCATCGTCACCAGTCAATCACAGACAAACAACCATTCACACTCACATTCACACCTATGGACAAGGTAGAGTCTGCAATTAACCAAACATGCATGGTTTTGGAAATGTGGGAGAAAGCCAGAAAACACACATGAGCAAACAAACAAATGATTCAAATAGCTACCAACATGAAACCACTCCAATTCCTGCAAAGTTGCCATTTTGGAATTTTGAAAGCCCATTTTCTAAATTGGTCCAATGTCGTTCTGCATGATTTTACGTAAAATCTCTGCATATCTTGCAAGAAGTCAGCATATCTCTTCACCACGGGTATGTTTTGCTTTTTCTTTGCTTTCTTATGTGTATTTTGCCACCACAAAAGGACAATAAAGTAGTGATGGCAGAGGAGGAAAAATTGCGATGATCACCATAGACTAGAAATGAAACTTTTGTAAAGTAGGAAAGCATTGTAGGGGTTCTGGCTGCTTCGTACAATATACATTTTCACTTAATTGCTGACGAAAAACTAAATGATCCAACTTACAGCGCCCACATCTGGACCTGACTGACAGATAGGTGACAGAGCGCCGGGCTTTATTTTAGGGTGTGTAGTGAAGCCTGCTTTTTTTTTACAAAGCTGTCCCCCCTGAAGTAATGGGCGTCTTCATGGGGTGGGCTAGTGACCGGGGACCTCAGGAAGGAGACAGTAATAATGAAAGAAGAAGAATGTGAATTGTGGTTAGACTTACCTTTCATCTCCACCTTCCCTGGTCTACTGGCCTGTCTCCTGGTATCGCCTCCACATGGATGTGCCATTTTTGGAGGAGCTCCACTTTTATGATTAAGTGTACCTTTTGCGTTTTAACTTTGATCAGTCTGGTGAAGACCATCATCATATATGTACTGTATATTGTATGTGTATCATGTTTTTCAGTGCTATATTATGTAAATAGTGGTGTTGTATGAGTGCGTCAGTGGCTCAGTACAATGCGACTGAGACAGGAAGCGGATTGTAGGTCTACTGTTCACTTGTTTCCTGGTTCTGATGCTCAGTGATTCTTTATCACAGCACACAAATGACATTTACAGCACTTTGTAGTTGACATTTCCTTATTAAATGACAATATTTCCATTTTAATCTCCTCTACCATTTGCATTTATGCAATAAAAAGGCATTTGGTAACAATACATGCACAGTTCCCGGTGGCATTTGTATAGTAACTATTTCCTGTTTGGCCAAAAAGGTTGTGACAGGAGACATCAAGTTCGTTTGCCTACTTCCTTCTTCTTCTTGTGCATGCTGAACAGCTGAGTTTGATGCCAATGCAAAACAATCAGACTAATTGTCTATGGCAAAACAGATGAAACATGTCAGACGGAGAGAGGGAGAAAAACACTTGGTTGGAAAATGGAATTAACATCATTAATCACAGGCAAGAATCTGCTATTAATGTCTGTTTTCTATTAGACGCAGGCGTGAGTGCTGCGCAGGGATGGGGATTATCTGGCCGCTGCTGTGACCTCAGCTGTCCTCGGCGTGACCAGACAACAGAGTTCACAGCACAGTTCACCTCTTGTCCCACCAAAAAGACGCTACCACATCTGTTTGTGTCGGTGTTGAAGTAGATGGTAAAACACATGGCTGCAGGTGCAAACCTAAAGGGGACACACAAAATTAAACTGGAAATATGAACCGTGAAGAAAGGTTTGCATCATCCGCAGACAATTTGGAGGGCAGATGTTATGAATGGCAATCAGATGCCAAGCAGGTGCCGTCATGTTCCTTGTCTGGACTACTTAGTAATTGACAGGCATCAGGCTGTTTCTCAAGACCCAAAGCTTGCAAGAATGGTCATGCAGACTTGGGAGAAGAGATTTGGGAAGCTGGCAAACAACAAGAATGATGCGGGGTGAAATTCATGTCAGCTTGTTGCTTGCTGCACTTGTGTGGGTTCTTGCACAGTCTTGCATGGTAGGTTGGTTGAAGATAATATACTGCACATAGCTGTGAATGTGAGAGTAATCGGGTGTCAGTTCTGTGGTTGACAGGTGTACCCTAACCAAAATCAGCTGGGGTAGGCTCCAGCTTCTATGGGACTCTGAACTTGATAGGTGCATGGATTGATATAGAAGGATTGATCTTTCGCAGCACACGATGCAATACGACCCTCATACAGCAGACCGGATGACGTGACGCCGTGTATGCTGAGACAGCTAACTAACCAAAGTTCAAGTCCCAGAACACATCTGGGCATTTTTACCACTTTTGGCAAGATGCATAATTTGACTTATATAGCGCGCTACGTGGTCCCCAGATGAGGGTTTCACAAGTGCAGGAGATTGCAAATACAGTGGTCCCTCTCAACACAATAACGGATGAATAATGGAAATAGAACTAATTGGTTCCAGGGGTCAAACTTTTGTCGCCAAACAGCTTTAAAATACTGAATAAGTTCCGTTTTAAGTATCCTGTAAGTGCTAAAGAACATATTTGTCAATAGTAAAACACAAAAAAAGTAAATATGCAAACAACCTTAGTTGATGAGCCCTTTCAGTAAAATCTTTGATTTCTCTTTGGTTTGGCTCTATTGTGAAAGGATATTCCAACCAGTTGATGAAGGTCCAATATTATACTATTTTTCAACTATTTTAAGAAAGCCTCAGAGGTCCCAGAAGTTGGAAATGTGTTGGCCAAAATCTAGCCTTGATGTTTGATGACAGTTTAAAGTTGCTTTTAAATAATGAGCTGTGTTTGTCTACCACTCTCTCTCGAGTGTGTTGCTCCAATAAGCGCTACTGTACGGTCCTATAAAATCTGTTTTATTTGTTCCCAAATGTTGTTTTTTTCCCCCAAATTCCATTATTTCCGAATTTTTTTTTTTTTTTAGCTTTTACACTTATTTTACCACCACAGGGTATGAGGTTATTGTGTCAGTGAATAAAATGTCCGTTAATTGCTTACATTTATTGATGGAATACATCATTGGATAATTTGGCCCAGTGTTTTAGAACCGGATGTAGTTTGGCTAACTTTTCTAATGGTATGTCAGCCTCTCCACACATTGTTCAAACTGTAATGTCCAAGCTTGTGGTTAAGGCAGAGGTAGTCGAGACACAATTCCAATGGCTTTATTAACACAACACGGTGTAAACACACTGCTAAACTAAGCTAGCCCAGCCAGCTTCCACTCATGCGTTCCACTGATGAGTAAGAGATGAGTTTAGTAAGTTTTTTTGCCAACTTAACTGGTGTTTCAGGTGGCCGCTTCGGCATGTTTAGTTTGGGAGGTGGCAGGTCAGTGTTACCCCCATGATTGAGCGGTCCACCGAGGAAATATTTCTCCACATAATTGTTCCTTCTCCTCAAGATGACAGCATTTCATTCACATTATGTCAATTCCCACAAGAATCCACGCTAGCGTGGAAATCATCAGGCCCTACTATTGTGTACTCTAACATTACAGTCACATTTTAACAGCAGCATCATACTGAAAAAGCAAACGATCAAACGTACAACTCCCACATCTGTAGCTGTCTGATGACTAATTGGCAGAGGGGTGAACTCGAGTCACGCGACTTGGACTCGAGTCACAATTTTGATGACTTTGGACTCGAATTGACAATATCATCAAAGACTTGCAAATCAACTTGGAGTTTGACATCTATGACTCAGGACTTGACTCTGGACTTTAGACTGTTGACTTGAAATGACTTGAATGTGTTGAGTAAAGTATGTCCCCATTCAGAATATTTAACTAACGTGATTACTAATGTTATTTCATTTCCAGCAAGACAACATCTTTGATTTGCCTCATTGCATGCATCTGTTATCGTCCAATCAGGTTCGAGAACAAACAACGAATGTGTGGATTACATAAATCCTGTATGTTAAGTCAGTGACTAAGTCTTGTCACACTCGTCGAAAATAAAACAATTCATTGTCAAACTTAACAGATGGCATTGCATTCGGGAGACACTAAACAGCGCTTATGACTTGTAAGGACTCAAAAATGTCAAGTCTATGACTTGAGACTTGATTCGACCTGTCTCGTCTTGACTTGAGACGTGACTTGAACTTGCACGTCTATACTTGAGACATGACTCGAGGCTTGAGATTAAAAACTTGAGCCTTACTTGAGACTCGCAAAACACTGACTTGTTCCCACCGCTGCTAATTGGCACATCTTTGTTTTAAGATGTGTAGCGAAGCCTGTTTTTTTTCCTTCATGACACCATTAAAAGTCTGAACTTCAAAAGCAACCCATTGAGTGCCTCCGCTCACAAAAGTAGTGAGGGAGATGAGCTTTTTCTGATGTTTGGCGGTCATAAACAGGCTCAAGGGTCACACGTAAATGTGACAACGTCATTAAAAAGTCAATTTTGCATAGTAGAGAAACTTTGAAGGTTTCATACGACTGCATCATCTCTGACCATGTTTTCTGCATGAATGACAACAATATTTTGTTCCATGTTATTTAGCAATAAAGCAAGTCCCAAATGTACATGGGTTGTCATCAAACTATCACTCCTGCTTCGAGACAGACAACCATTCACATTCACACCTATGGGCAATTTAGAGTCTTGCCTTTTGTTATTGTTTTAAGGAATTTGGCACAAGAAAGCACATACTTAGCGTATTAGACACAGCGGAAAGTTAGCCGCTGTGTCTAGCCAGTTTGCAAATTTTATCCCCAAAGTACTGAAGTAGCTTTTACCGCTCCACACTGAGCATAGACAATTATGTTGATACTATATCATCAGGATGGGTTCTATCCTAACTGCAATATCTTGCATGAATAAGAGAGGTAATCGTCATCAACATGAATGATGCTGTGAACAAGGTACCATTGCAAAAGGGATGACAAGGTTGGTCTTATTGGTGCCATTCTCTAGAGAAGGGCTTTTTAACACAGTGAGCCTCCCCTCAGAGAATATAATACAGTTGAGGCCTCCCCTACTCCCCGAAAAACTGATTTTCTGGAGCATATTTTGTGGCCATATATGAGTTTTCTGCTCACCACAGACTGTTTACTCTCTCACTGTAGGAATTAAGAATCAGCTCATTCTCTTTTAGCAGGTTTTAAAAATATGTTTTAATTTATTTCTCTCAAGCTGCTGCACCTCCCCAGAAGTTGTCTGGCACCTGTGAGGGGATGCCCGCCTCATATTCCTTGGAAAGGCAAATAAACTGTAAAAAAGACAAGCTCAAATGTAGAGTTTGTTGCATTAATGTGCGGAGGGACAGCAGGGAAAGGTGTGATGGCGGCGACGGCTAAATGTTTCGGCTGGTGTCCAAGTTCAGAGCTCAGAGCACTGCTGCGCTGAGACGGTGCGTGCCTGCGTGCCAAAGTGCAGGAAGAGGGAGCGGGAATCCATACACAGGAGCCGTATGAAATGAAGTCTACCCCTCCTCCATTTCTGCAGCTTTCTCTTCCTTTCACCTCTCTTTACAGGCCTGACTTTGATGTAGCACTGCTGGTTTTACTCTATTTTTCTTGGCTTTTAAATACATGTATGAATGGAAAATACAATGCAACTAAGCTCCTACTGATGCCCAAGTGAATAGATTGAACTTTTTTATGTGACTTTAAAAGATGGAGGAGCGATTTGGAGGTGGCACTTTAATTTCCCCATAATCCTTACCTCAACACAGAGCTCTCTCACATTTAATGCCCGGGTTCTCCATTGTACAGATGTAGTGACATCATCACTGCAAGACAAGTCCATTATCAGCCACCTGATGACATGTGGACAGGTTGAATTTGTTGCCATGGATACGGAAACACAGTCATGTAAACAATGTGTATCTTTGTCTGGAGAGTCTCAGCATTCATGTGCACTGTGTTTTTTGTTTTTGCCGTGTGGTTTTTGCACGTGTGTTCAAGAGCAGGTAGCTCATCACTTGCACAAAGAATCCTCAGCCACAAGCAGGCTGATGCAGCAGTAGTTCATTATATTCATCTTACATGACTATCCAAGAAAAACCTTTGTTTGGGATTCTGTTAATGATTTACGTACATTAACACAAGCTTGCACTTGCATCAGCGCTAATGAAGCAACCCCAGTTGTCAGATTTATTGTCGTCTCTGGCCCTGCTAAGCCGAGGAGGTCACTGGAGGTGTGCGCGTGAACATTTAGAGCGATCAGCGACTGGATAAGGTTTTTACTGTCACACTGGGACTCGCGTGCTCTCTTTGAAGCCTCGACAATCTTTTTCCGAGCAGCTGTCGGTCTGGCGAGTGGCTCCTGACAGCAGCACGACTATAACGCTGGATCCAGCGCAGGGGAGAGCGAGTCAGCTGCCAGGCTTTACATGACACTGCCAGTGGAAAGATGGCGTTTTGAAAATACATCAGCGGAAAGACCTTCAATGAAACTCGCTTTTCCCCTGCTGATAAAAGCGAGTTTTGATGAAAAACATTCCACGCACACGCAAATATGCAAAAACCTCTCAAAATGGCTCTTAATCATGTCATTATGCCAAAATAACAATAACAAATCATAATAGTGGCTTGGCTCTATGTGCTACCATAAACAGGTATCCTGGAGTGGAGGTCCTGCTGCATGTGATGATTGACATGTGGGCCGACCAATGACCATGCACAGTGTCTGTAGTCAGAAACCTTTTTACACTGTCCCAGCACAATTTATCCATCTTATGTCAGTGCTAATCATATGTAACCGATGTCAGCTGGTGCAGCTATGAGAAAGTACATTGGTAAACCTGACTCCATGACACCTTAAAGGCCCAAACATACTCGGGAGGAATGGACCCGAAACGGAGTCCGCAGAGGTCAATGCGGATTCAAAGCGGACGTCTGCAAGCCCTGTGCACACAAAGCTCAATTTTAGCTCAACCAGTACACGTGTACTGGTGTCACTCAACACTGCTTGGCATGTATTTTTCAGCATCAATACTTATCATGTCCTTCACCAGCATGGCATACTCCCCTTCCTCCCCTTTGCCTTTCAAAACCTGCAGGCAGAGCAACTCCTCTTCCTCGTCATCAGTGTAGGATGCTGTGACAGAAAAAACATGTTCACGTGCAAGGATTGTGGGAAATGGAGTGTTTCACGGAAATTTGACAGGAAACTACGGAGCGGCAGTGCACTCAATGAAGGCTCTGATGACTGCGGACATTCCGCCTGGAGTCCACTCTGCTCACAATGCCTTGAGTCTGTGAGCACCTTAGGAGTTGCGCTGGACATCGACTTTTAGCTCAATGGGTGATGTCAGATGTCATCACGCAACGAAGCTGCAGCAATGCCCCGCCTTTTCTGGGTTGTGTGTACTACGCAAAGGTGGCTTTTTGCTTTGGCTTCTTTTATGGCTCTGACGCAGCTATTTGCGGGATCTCTGCATTAAAAAGAGATGAGAGGCCAAGAAAGAAAACACAAAGAATGATAACAGAGGTAATGATGATAATCTTTAAAGGGATTCTTCACTTTTGAACATTTCCTCAGTTATTAGAAGCGTTTGTGTGCGTCACAAATTACTTCAAATGCATGGTCACTTTTGTGAGATGTATTTTATTTTGTCTTAATTAATAGAACAGAGAAATTGTAATTTGTTCGGGACATTGTTCTTGTAACCAAAATTACACTTACAAAAAGTCGTTTTTGCCAAATACTTCCTAGATTCGCCACTACGAGGCAGTGTGGTGATTCTATCTCACTCAAGGACTGATGTGACCCAGTGTCGCCAACTTGTTGACCTCGTCCCTAAATCTGGTGACATTCCAAACCCTAATGGTCACATATTGTTTTGGAAAGCGACTAGTGACAAATCTAGCTACTTTTTCTGCCGCCGTTAGAGAGTTTTCTCGTATTCGGGGACTTAAAAGTGAAAGCACGTATATATGCTCAGTGAGAACAGAAACTGCAGATCAGTATATATTGTTGTGTATGTGTTCCAGTGTTTACATGCGCGGATTGCAGTCTTCATCCGTGCATGGAAACACTGTGGAACACATACACAACAATGGACAAGCGGCAGTCCGGAGTGATACGAACGGAGAGAAAATAACGCAGAGTGATTGAGAGGTCTGACTTTTTTGGGGAATCGGTTTTGTGATGCAAATGTATTACGCTGCTGAACGCATATTGTTGTGAGAAGCAAAACGCTTAACTTAACCGGAACTACTTCCCCCACGACAAAAAACGACCAGAACTCAGCTCATGGGACGAAGTGGGGAAAAGCCACTGTTGATGTACTACACAGCTGATGGGGATGTCATACAACTTCATGTAAAAAAAAATCCAAACTATCTCTTTAACATATCTGTACATTTTTTTTTAAAAAGGGGGAAAGTACATGTGCAAGAGCCCCACTGCATTCTCAGCAAGGCCCCATGCCTGGATTCAAGCCAGGAAGCTTCTCACTGTTAATGGTGCAAACCACTAATTCACCGTGCAGGCAACATAATCAATATGGTTGTCATACAGTGGTGTTTCTCAGGGGTGATGCCGCATTTGTACAATTTATGAGGCAGCAATAACTCACAAGTTTATGTACCCTTTTACTATTTTAAAAATAGGTTCCGGCTAATAATGTTGTTCTGCTTGTTTCTAGTATGTACAGTCTGTCCTTTAGTCTGCACTGCAAAAACATGTATGTGTTGTTTTACATGGGTTGGATTCTCGGGGTATAAGATATGCTGGGTATAAACACGCTCTGACCACAGCACCCAGCCCCTGTGGCTCCAGACTGTGTCCCTTACAAGCCCCAGAAACGTCACAAAACATGTTCAACCTGTTTGTTTTGGTAACCCTGGGCATGAAAAACTTTGATGACTCTGTCAGTGGGCTTTGGATAAAATGGAAACTTTTTGCAAGTGAGTTCCATCAGCGCTCATATGCATCTTTGTACCTTAGTTCACCCCTACGTGTGAATGTCTTTGCTCCAACATCTCCATCTGATGGCACATCCATCCCTCTCTATGTTCTATTTATTCCACTCTCACAGTCGCAGTCTTGGCCGTGTGGATCAAATTGGAGAAATGGAAACATCCCTTAAGTACCTGCTCAGGAATGTCCTCTGCAAGGATAACTCCAGAACCTTTCCATACAGAAATGGGAAAATGGTCAATCAGACTTTTGCATTGAAAAAGGGAACGGAAAACAAAGCCATTACAGGCCTACTGAGGATTATTATCCATCTTTCACAAGAAAAAAACATTCTATTAGATCTGATTTGCTTGGGGTACGTAAAAAGCTGACATTTATTACCAGTTGCAATATATAATATATACATACAAATGTATACAGTACAACAGTGGTTCTCAACTCGTTTGGCTGCGGCACGCACCATCACCCCTCAATGACAAACGGCGAATTGTGAAATTGTCAAATTGTGAAAATCTTTCAACTCAAACTTCTCAAATATCTTCTATTTACAAGGGATTGTTACAGTTACGTGGCTGCCTAGGCACGCACCTCAAGGCGGCGTAGCAAGCAAAGACCATAAGGTGCATTTACGGACATTGGGTCACGGCTAGGGATGGTCCGATAGATCGGCCATCGATCAATATCGGCCGAATGCTGTAAAAAAATATGTGATCGGCATATGCCGTTCAAAGCCGATCAGAAAAAGCGATCGCCGTGCGGCGGCAAACACTACATGTGTGCTGTGTCACGTGGGTTGCAAACACTCATATTGAGTCGACAACGGTTGCACATTGTCCCGTATTGCCCCGAGAATCATAACTAGTCTGTAAAACCTCATAAATTCTGTTTGACAGCGAGACACAGGCTACGCCAATCGATGCCAGCGTGTTTGATCACTCCCTTATCAAACTTATTGTCGTGCGACTTATCTTGCATCTTTGTTTACACGCTTTGCCTAGCTGTCCCTTATTTTCTCTAATTGTGGGTACAATATTGGGCATTGTGTAAAGGGGACTATAGATGTGTTATTTCATGTCTAGAGGGTTCTAATAATGTTAAAAACCATATTTAGAAGGTCGTAAACAGGTTTTCTATGCTCTGACTACAAAAATATTTCATTCATAAATAAAGAAGCCTACTTTGCTGAAATTCACTTATCAATGCCGGGTCTAGAACCAATCAATCACGATAAATGAATGTTTACTGTAATTCTCATATTGTCATCCGAACCCTGGTATGCGCCAAACAATTGGACAGAGAGCGCTTGAGAAAGGGGTCTTGGTCCACTTGTACGTGAATTCTGGTGTGGTTCAGACACGGACCATGCAGACATAATAAATATGCAAAAGAAAATGTATTGGAAGTGCTGTCTCTCTGCTCTGCTCTCTCCCTGTTTGTGTGACAACGGCAGTCTTTGATAGTATATTTTCGAAGTTTTTTTGTGAACTCTAAGCTGGTAAATACAGCTGAATATAAAAATAACCAGCAGACGGCATTTTGGTTTGGAATATTTCATATTTCATTTTTTCACGTCACGTAATCGGCCACAAAAGCTGCCCAATCTAGCCCTTACTTGCATATGCATAAGTTCTTTACTGTTGAGCCTTTGTGTGAATGAATGCAAAGCAGAGTAAAGCAACGCTTTTTGAAATACTGTATATCTGATCCAGACCGAAGTACTGAACCACAAGTGTGAATGCAGCCTAAGACCGATTGACACCAATCAAATGAAAACCTCTGTTTTCCAAAGTGAGTGCGTGACTTGTAATAAAATGTCTTTATTATTAGACAGTGTAATTACTGTCCTGCACGTGGCATGGTCATGTCAATTACTGTGATTGTTGAAGACACACAGGTCTCCGCCCTTGCGCAGATTTATTTTCACACATGCTGGGTGAGGTGTCTGCAATTCCTCCTCCACCCTGTCATTGTTTGTTCTGCTGTTAAGTGTGAATATGTGCAGAAATATAAGGCCTTTTCTTGCTCCGCAGAGTGCAGCTCATTGATGTCACACCAACTGTACAGATGTCCGTCTCTCCCGTGAGCATATGGTGTATAAAATAGTGTGCATTATTCTTTGGAGTACGACAAGACAGAATAACACCTGCAGGTGTGCAGAGAAACACATCACTTTTAATATATCATTGCAAAGCGCTTGATGTGCTTTTCTGTTCAATCGCAAGTGGTGTGTTCTTTGAAGTCATTACTATGTTTTCTTGCATTGCTGTGACCCTCTAATTAGGGCTGCGCTCATGTCTGATGTTCACGCACGCTCACCTTTTGTCTGAATGAAGTCATGTGGGCAACCCAGAGCGCTTTGATGGCCTGGATGTGCACCAACGTCAATACCAATGCAGACTTTCCAATATGTGCTTCATATTGACTTCAAACAAATTCAGACATGATGAAATCCGCGTCCAGACACTGAAGCACGCGGGGAATGGAATGGAAATCCTATCACAATCAAATGCTGCATTTTGTGGCACTGCAAAACACACAGCAACAGGTATAGTCTTCAAGTGCACAAAACAACTAGAAGAGCCCACAATAGCGTGCAGATCTCTTTATTACTTTGCATGAGCACCAAATTGTACAACTTTGTCAGTGTTGGGCAAATTAGTTAAAAAGCAATTAGTTATAGTTACTTTCCCCCAAAGTAATTGAATTCGTTACATAATTACTCTTTCATAAATGTAATTAGTTATCAGGGGAAGTAATTATTGAGTTACTTTTTTGAAAAACTTTCACATATGTCAAAGAATTTGGATTTAGCTCAGGGGTGGGCAAACTTTGAGTTAAAAAAATTTGACGGAGGGGCCGTCTATGCTGTGTATAGGTAGTCATCAAACAGAATGACATACTTGCTCACGGTGCAACGGAACAAAAACACTACAAATCCACAGCAAGTTAACACAAATCAATCTGACTATTTTGGCGACTCAAGCGCACCACAATAGCACCGGATTACGATGCTTGGCGGGCCTGATGAGGCCCGTAGGCCGCAGTTTGCCCACCCCTGGTTTAGTGCATATTAATTCTAGGGGGCAGTGTTGTCCTGAAGAGTAAGCAACCACAACTCTTGATGACTAGCTATTGAGCTTCCTGTGTGGTAGTCGTGAACAGTGGCGACTGTAGTCGCATCCAGATCGTTTGAAATCGATATCAGTGCATAATAACGTGCTACATTTAACAGCAATGGTGTAGAGAGGTTTGAAATAGGAATTCATTTGATTACTAGAAAACAATAATGGCGTTCGTAAATGTGGACATTTAAAAACTATTCATAACAAAGGCAATAAAAAAAAAAAATCACCTTGAAAATCAGCACTTTCAACCAGATCCACACAAATTTTACCTTTCTGTGTCCGTACCTCACGTCTTTAGAAATCTTGCTCACTCGTAAGGGCAGTTTTTCCTTTCCTTTTCGCGGAACCATTTATGTCGATCACCTGCAATTTGGAGTTGAACCAAATTTTCCATCCTCCTCTAAAGTCATCCAAGATTTAAACATTCTCCACGCAATGTGAGCATTACAAAGATGATGAACTCTGCAAGTGCCTTTTGCTTTATCTTTGGCTTTGTGTGTTTTCACAGATTTGTGTGTCACCACAGATCTGGAGCAGCGATGGCAAAGACGAAAAGTGTAACAACAATGTAATGGTAATTGTTTTCTTTGTTTCGGACATATTTAACAATGTTAAACTGAGGCACATGTTTACACTCGACCAATTCAGGAAGGAGTCGGAAGAAGCAAAAATATTCAACAGTATGGTTCTTCCGTCGTCTTTCATGTTCCTTGTAAACACCACGTGCATGTGCTGTTGGCGTGATGACAACTATAGAAACAGAAATGGAAAGACGAAAAGTGGTACAAGCTTCTATGTCCTGGCTGCTCAGTACAATATAACTAAGATGACAAGCCGTTCATTCTGTAAGAAGAAAAATGGAACGTACATCAAAATGTCACCACCCAGACACCAGGAGCAAGCTCCTTCGGCACGCTGGTCACAGCTTCAACATCTCTTAGTATACAGTTCATAAATGTTACATTTTACTGCCAAGCTACAATTAAGAATGTTAAAAGCTTAAAAGCTTACCTGTACGGTTAACACGTATTTAATAATGGCAACAATTTGACCTTAGAAGGGATTATTTTTATTTCTATTATTTCCTCTTCCTTCCTGTTTTTTGAGTTTCCACTTCATTTTATTCGTAGGCTTCTTCCTGGTGTATAAAGGACAATTTGACTTTAGGAGAAGGAGATGTTTTGGGATTTACCATTCATGCAAAGAGTGACAAGTGAAAATAAATTCAACATGACAACATCTATATATTGTATATCTGCCTTGGTGGAGGTAAATATAAACACATGCACGCGCTACCTTGGAGGTCTCAAGCTCGCGGGACATACATATTTTGTGGCACCCGACTTGATATCAAAGTTCAGTTTTAGTGTGGTCCGCACATCCCGGGTGATTTATGTTAATATTACATACATTCTGGTGAACTTGAGTCCCACAAGAGATGATAAAAGGCACTTTGCCTCGCTTAAGGGAAGAGGCTTTTTAATCGGGTGCAAAACAGCCAAGACTGAGCTCACAGTGATCTCGTCACACAGGGAAATGGACTGGGGTCACTAGACAGAACACTGAATGCAATCACGGTGCAAACACAAAAATGACAACATGTAACAGGTAAGTAAACAAACATAATGCAACAACTACTACTATGGGCAATACAACAACAACTATGTTCACGCTAAACACATAACTCTAGCAACTTTTTACAAAACAAGTGCCGGAAATGTATGCTGGGAGCCGGCATCCCTCCCGGCGATGGGAGAAGTCCCATCATGCCTTGAGGCTTGTTTTCTAAAAAGTTACTAAAGTTACATGTTCAGAGTTAACATAGTTGTTATTTATTGTCATCCACGAGTAGTAGCAGCACATACACGGGGTATGTGGTATCGCCCTGTTAGCTGCTGTGTGATGTTATAGAGTTGTTGCTTTTATGACACCGTGACTCGCACATGTCATGTTGACTGGTGGCCTTCTTTGTTGATGAGTTAGTCACTTGGTTGAAATGTGATTGCGGACTGAATACTTAATGAAGCCGAGCCTCACCCAGATTCTACCTCCAGCAGCCCCCAGGTAAATTGAGTTGGAGACCCCTGCTCTACATAAACAAGCCTCCCTGTCACTTAGCAGCATCAGCATGCTCCTCATGGCTGCAGAGGAAGAACAAGTGCATGACATGAGAGTCTGAGGGGTTACATAAAATACACACTTTAAGTGCCACTTCATCCTCAAGGTGTGACCATGAGCCGCAGCTGGGGACCTGCTGCTATTGTCAGTACCGATCCCACATGGTGGTATGCTGTAAACTGCAGTCTTTTTGCGTTAACTCTGCCCAAACAGGCTCTTCTGTCTTCTTTTTACTGTCTGTTTATGTAGACTCCCACTGAGGTGGCATGGAATGCACCTCCATCACACGGTTTCATCTGAGGGGAGGAGTCTGCCTCAACTTGCTGATATGTTTTATTTGAACTCGGGGGCAAATGTTTTGATGAAAAGGCCGTTACTGTTTTGCTAGACACAATGGCTTTGTAGTGGAGGGGTTTTCTACCGTGCCAGGGGATGGATGGATGGCCCCTCCCTGCCTCCGCAGAGAGAGAAACTGTCACCACCTTTACTTCGGCACGGTCGCTTGAAGTGCAATGCAGACGGCCGGAATGGGGTGGAGGGGCCTTGTTGCGCCATGCAAGGAAGAGCCAGTGACAGATGATATGTTGAAAGGGGAAAGGGTGTGGGGGGGCTGTCACAGTAGGCCTAGAATGTGATGCAGGAGAGGAGGTCAGGACTGGGTGCAGCTCACCTCACACCCCTATCCCAGAGGTCTCCTTCATTACAAAGTGGGGAGACTGGATTACGTAAAACAGCCTGGACGGTTCCATTCTCCAAGATCTGTGTGCTCCCAGGACACCGTGAAAGGAGGACCATGGAGTACCACGTCAGACAATGACGATATGCCATAAATCTTCAGAAACAGAAAGAGTACAGGGACAAATTAGCATGTCCTTTGAGGATATGGAGGGAAATTACAAAGATGATTGTCACGCCCACAAACCAACAGACTTCTTACTCTTATATTATGCCATCATCAATGATCTGTTTAACTCACTGCCGTTGTTCTATTTTTTGTTAATCAATTTGATGTGCGCGTGGTCACAAGTGGCCACCAAGTCCTTTTTTATGCAAATGCAACATATGTTTTTAAGAAAACATCACTTCCTCTCATAAGTTTAAAATATACATTCATTTTTCAGTTTTTGACCTTTGAAATGCTAGTTTGTTTGCACAGTACACTTTTTGGAAAACAACCTCAAAAATGAAAATACTCTACATCACCTAAGTAGAAATGTTACTTTTTTTCTTTTTTAAATATACCTTGGACAAACATGGATAAATGACAAGAAAGGAAAAAAAATACAATTTCCAGTGTTTAGAATTACAGCAGTTTTACATCAATTTAATATCGTAAATAACAAGAAATTACAAAATGTAGTTTTAGTGGGTTTCAATTGGGCAAAAGTGGCCGTGATAGCATGAAGGGAAAGTATCGGGAATTTTTGGTACAATGGAAAAAAAGCACGTCGACACAAAAGGACAGAAGAGAAGATTTTGGATTAAATATTGAACCGATATTTTTTGAGAGCCTGGCTTTAGTTTAAGAACAAGCTCACAGCGTCCTCTGTTGGTGAGTCTGCCGAAATGCAAAGGCGTTGGTTTTTTTTAACTACAAATATCACTCGACTTGTATGAAGAATTAAGCAGAGTTGGAGAGAGTACTAAATTATTGTACTCAAGTAAAAGCGAAATTACTTTGCTGAACTTCTGCGTAACTGCAAAAAGTTAGAAATTTCAGGACGAAACTAAAATGCACTATAAACTTTCCAGGTGAACTCACCTCTAAACGTCCGAATGCGCATGTCCAACTGTTCGGTGAGTCAGTACTTTTTGCTCAACTCGCTGTTCTCTAACAAGGCTGGGATAGACACCAGCTCACCAGTAATGAAAGCAATGGATGGATGGATATTTAGTGGTTAGGGACACCTGGGCTGGCATACACCTATCTTAAAAATACAGGAAATTACAGACACCATAGTATGGAAGTACATGAGTATTAATTTATATTCTGAGGCTTTTAGAGTGTGGTGAATCGGCCGCCGATGACGTTATCAGGAAGCCCAGGGAGGCTAATAGAGCACAGAGAGGAGCCGCGGTTCGATGGAGTATGGCGCTCTCCAGAGGCTTGAGATGCTGCCAAAGGGTTTTCTCCTGGATACCTGTGCTTATTATCGCGTCTGTGGTGTTATGGTCCTACTACGCGTACGTGTTTCAATTATGTCTGTGTAAGTATCACAAACATGGTCGTTTGTCGTGTTTTTGAAGGGTTATTTCACTCGCTAAAACCGTAGACATTACCGCAGTTTGCCGCACAGCAGTGTTGTCACATTTAAATTACACAGCAGGAACTAGCAAACTATGCGGAAGTGTTTATTTGCATTCAGTTTTCTGTAATTATTTCTTTGCCTTTTGTAAAGACGCACCGTGTGTTAAAGTGCTTTTGTATCCATGGATAAATAGTGTTCATTGTGATGCTTATGTTGGCTAGTGTTGTTAGCTTGTAGATGTATCTAATAAAACGCGTACAAATTGTGTACATATACTTTGTTCTTCTATCTCCTGCAGTCACCCTGTCCAACACTTTGGAAAAAGGTGAGTTATCCACACGTTTAAATGATAAACAATGGTGTCCATAGGATATCAGTGTAATCCTAATGGTTGTGTTTGCAGCGGCTTATTTGCTGGTATTCCATGTGTGCTTTGGGATGTTTTCCTGGACCTACTGGAAGTCCATCTTTACACCTCCCGCGTCCCCATGCAAGAAGGTACATGTGTTTTCAAAACGACAAGAACATTATGTGCTGCATTTGCAGGTGTTAGGACACAACATTTCCCTTAAATCTAGATCATTTTATGCTTAACAAAAACAGATTTATTTACAATAACAGAAAAGTAACATCAGTTTTAGAATGAACTCAAGAAACTTCAGGGTGAATCAAGGTAAAAAAAACAAAAAACAAACTAGCCACAGAAACGAGGAAACCACCCATCCATCCATTCATTCATCCATCTTCTGCTTGTTTAAGGTTGGGTCACGAGGGCAACAACCTAAGCAGAGAATCCCAGATTTCCCTCTCCCCGGCTACTTCGTCCAGTTCCTCCCAGTTGATCCTGAGGCATTCCCAGCCAGTTGATAGACATAGTCTGTCTGTGTCCTGGGTCTTCCTCGAGGCCTCCTACCTGTCGGACGTGCCATGAACACCTCCCCAGGAGGTGTCCGGGGGGCATCCTGACCAAATTCCCGAAACACTTGAGTTTCTCTTGGATTACAATGCATATCATCTTATCTCTAAGGGAGAGCCCAGCCACCTTAAGGAGAAAACTCATTTCGGACGCTTATGCACGTGGTCTTGTCCTTTCGGTCACTACCGAAAGCTCATGAATTTCCAATGAAAAGCTCTGCTGGGACAAAATGCATGACTCATACTGGTACTTTTATGGTATATTTCTTAGATACCTTTGGAGTGTTAAGTTGCTGTGTGATGATTTTAACGTTATTTGTAAGATGACACTGTGAGTAATGACTTTCCAAGTTCGTTGTGAGTTCACTTATAGCTTGTGATTGGCTCCCTCCAAAGAAAGAGCTACCGTTTCCTCACTGACTCGCAAGCGGCACAGTATTTAATCAATTAGTAATAGTTCTGAAGTCAAGGAGATGTCACAAGATTAGAACATGGCCATTAGCCGCACCGCTGTATAAGCCGCAGGGTTCAAAGTTTAAGAAAAAAGCGGTTTACGCACCGGAAATTACGGGAGATTATGTCCACCAATCATCCCTTAATACAAACAAAAAAAACACACACAACCTACACGGACCTTAGGACAATTAGACAACAAAAATCTAATAAAATCCACACTTTACGACCACAGTTGTAACAGTATGATTTCACAATATGGTATGGCTGGGCTAACGGAATGTGTTTGTGGTTCTAGTTTCAGCTGTCTTACTCAGACAAGCAAAGATACGAGCTGGAGGAGAGGCCGGATGCACAGAAACAAATTCTGGTTGAGATTGCTAAGAAACTTCCCATCTACACCCGAGCTCAGTCTGGAGGTAAACTTTTTTTTTTTTTTTTGGACCCGTAAAGATTGATTCAAATCATTCATTTTTGTAGGATGGCTTAATAATATAATGTACATCTTCAGTGGTTTTTAAAAACAAGAATCTGGTTCACAAGTTTGAAATAAGTATGGATTTTCTCTCCTTTTAGACAGGTTTAGAATTCTCCATTCCACCGTAGAAAAAGAATGGTTCATTAACATTGATATGACATGATGAGACATGAGTGTAAACGCATATTTAATGAGATCCTTACCACTGAGGCAGGTGCATAAGCCGTAGCGCAACCTCTCGCGTGCAAGAGGTAAAGCAACAAGTATGAGCATCAATCAGCCAATGCCTCTCTTTCATTAGTGCTGATGGCTAAGCAGGAAGTTAAGTGAAGCTCGCTCAGCTCAAATGTCCTGCACTCAACTGGCCTTCCTCTTGTGTCCAGCTATCAGGTTCTGCGACCGCTGCCAGGTGCTGAAGCCTGACCGCTGTCACCACTGCTCGGTCTGTGAAACGTAAGTCCTCCTTTCCTCCCCAATGTGTTCAATTAGAGATGGACCAAGGCAAGAGATTATGAGCCGTGGCCATCATTAGAAGGCAATGTCCTGTCGATTCGCCAGCGCAAGGGAATTCAAAATACAGCGGAACCTCTTAACTCGAAAACCCCCGAAGACCATAGAGTTGGAAAAAACAGACATAAAATATGCCCTAAATTGTCATCATCCATGACGTGATGTGAGACGTCCCTATATTGTGTAAAACTAGTTTATTTATTTCAAGAGTTCCACTTAGAGTAAAAGGCAATTTAAACACTTGGGAAGCTTTTGCATCAGTAGGTTAAAATATGAAAATACTCTAGTAAATAACTTTATAAGATACTGAATTGGGGGTGTGAGCTATAATCTTCAAAATGATTATATTAATTCTTATTTCAGTCTTGTGTTTATAGTGTTCCCTCGCTACATCGCGGTTCACCTTTCGTGGACTCACCGTTTTTTTTTTTTTTAACAGCATATGAACGTGCATTGTGTTCTGCGTTCTTGTGGTGTATTAGAGCGATCTATCGGTCTTCTGTTGTATGTGTCTGTTATTGTATTTACTACTGATACCAGTAGACTGTGTTGTATACTCGTGAGACGTGTGCAGCTGGAGTAGAGACGTCGTCCCTCCACCTCGTCTCAGTATGTGTTTATGTGCCTGAATGAGCATATTAGGAACCCACAGTAGACAATAGCCAGCTAAATATAGAGACACAACAGTCCTGATTGGCTAAGGGAGAACTCGCCCATTGTGTTCTGCGATCTGACTGGCTGTAGGCCATGGTCAATCAATCTCCTTCGTGCAGCACTGCCGTGTTTCCTGCTGTATGATCGCTAGCAAACAGAAGTTGTGGTTTAATTACGGCAAACGTTTTCTCCCCGACAAAACCCACAATGTCGACAAAATGCAGAGGAAGACGAGGAGATTCAAGAGTTTTATTGTCATATGCATAGTAAAACAGGCAGTTATACTATGCAATGAATTTCTTAGAGGAGTAAAAAGGAGCAATATGTTTTAACAAGGATACAAAAACGCTACAGTTGAACAACGCCAGAAAGAGGCACGATCAGAGGAGTGAAATATGTGTGAATCACTTAATAATTTCTTGTGTACAACCCAGTTGGTCATTAAAATTCTAACGAAATTTGTACTTTGAGAGTGTAGAGAGAGAGAGAGTGTAATCAAGAGACAAATGTGAGAAAATGTTCATGCCCGTCTGAGAAAAGTGTATAAAATGCATGGTGAGGGGTTTCACAGCCTTAAAACATACATAATAATTGTAAAAAATAAAGTTGGCTTATTGTGGGCTATCCCCCGCGATAAACAAGGGAACACTGGAGTGAATTGATATGCTTGAATGACTTTTTCAATTAAACTCCTGAAATAAATCAACTTCCCCATGATATTGTAATTCATTGAGATCCACCTGTATTTCATGTAGCTATTATCAAATGATTAAATCTGGATGTGTTTGCAGGCAGAGGCAGGCTGTTTTTTTCTTTAAATAAAAAAAAAAAAAGGTCTCAGCATATCGACATGTGTTGGTTGTAAAAGTGGTCCTCGCATCGTTTGATTTTTCAGTATGCGGCCCTTGGTGGAAAAAGTTTGGACACCCCTGCCCTAGAGCGACCAAACTATTATGAAGCAAACACAAACAGTGGTTTGGTCCGCAACATGTCAGAAAAGAGGCAAAAATGTCAACCGCTGTTTTCCAAAGTCAAAGCTGGTGTGTGTGAATAACTTGTTTTGCCTAAAACACGGAGACAGTAGATCTGCCTTTATGGATGGCTAAGGAAATTAAAAACATTGAGAGGCTGAAATCTGAGGATATTTACATGTTTGAATAAAAAAACGATTAATCGAATACCAAAATTGTTGTCGATTCATACATTAAAAAATGCATAAATCATTGATTCATTGATTAAATGGTGCAGCTCTGCTTGTATGATGGCTAAGAATGTTACTTAAACAGTACAGTACAGCTATAAAGCTCTTATGATTCGGAGAGTTTGACCCTGGAGGGGATTAGTTCATTCTTTCTTATTTCTAGGTTGACCCGTGTCACGGGACGGACAACCACACTAAAAGTGGATTTTATATGATTGAATAATAACCCTTTCTTTTCTAAAGGTGTGTTTTGAAAATGGACCACCACTGTCCCTGGTAAGTTTAAATTTTCCTTTCATTTACCACAGTAGTGACTTCTTGATCTAATATTGTAATGTTCTTTCAGGGTGAATAACTGTGTTGGCTTTTCCAACTACAAGTATTTCCTGCTTTTCCTCTCCTATTCCATGCTTTACTGCATATTCATCACAGCCACTGTCTTCCAGTATTTCATCAAATTCTGGGTGGTAAGTGTAATTAAAAATGAGCAGTAACGGCTTGGATGTGATCCAAGTGTAACAGTGTGTTTTTCCTGTTTCTGTCTTTCCCAGGGGGACTTGCCAAACGGGCCTGCAAAGTTCCACGTCCTTTTCCTCATGTTTGTGGCGCTCATGTTCTTTGTCAGTCTCATGTTCCTCTTTGGTTACCACTGTTGGTTGGTGGCCAAAAACAGATCCACTTTAGGTTTGTCATAAGAGGAATGAGATGGAATGCTGAAAATGTGTGTAACCTTCAAATCACCTTTTCCAGAGGCCTTCTCTGCACCAGTTTTTGTCAACGGACCGGACCGGCACGGCTTTAACGTTGGCATACGCAAAAATCTGCAGCAAGTGTTCGGAAAAGACAGAAGACTATGGTTCATCCCTGTTTTCACCAGGTGAGTTTAACACGGATATTATCATCACATGATATACCTCATAGCTATTCAGTACACATTAACTTGCATATGAGTGAAATCAATATAATATAATAAAGAATTATCCAGTGGATTCTCTGCCTTGTGCTTTAGCATTTCAAGATTTGCCATGAGACCGGTTATACGACAAGTGCATATGTGACAGAATGAATGCCAGTAAATAGGAGTGTCATGAGACAAATAACTCACAAGACAAGATGATGCACAAGATTGGGTCTTCAAGAATGAAACCAGACGAGATTTTCACATTAACTTTAAGAAAAGTGTAATGAAAAAATATGACTGGAGAAACAAACTTGCTTTAACATTTTTATTTAGCTTTTATTTAACTGTCACAGAAAAATGCAGGTGCATTTCGAAATGTTTCAATGTTTTGAAATGTCCCCCAAATTGACGCTAAACCATATTGTCAACATATTTGGAGAGCAAATAAACCACTAATGTAATATATAATATGTAATAATATAATATAATAATAAGTAATATATAGTATACAATGATAATATCATAATGCAATATTTCCTTGAACGTCATCCTTCACTGTTAAAAATTGCGTTTGTGACGTATTTTCTCACACGCAGTTCGTACTGTCTAACAATTGCAGCATTTCTTGAAATGCTGTATTAAAGAGCAGCATTTCTTTTTCGATAACTTTCCTGTGAACGCACACAATTTTGCCCTGTTGGGTTTGTATTGACTTTGTCGACCAAACGTCTCAGTGAGTGTTGACTGCTGGGACAAAGGTTCTGGGTTTTGATGGGGGTTTTTCTCCCCCAAATGGGAAAACTGGGTCGGGTGCATGTGTTTGAGGTGGGCAAGTTCGTTTTCATTTATCCATTGATAACAAAACGGGACAGTTTTTTTCTGAACCAGAAATCTTGTCACGTTTTAAACTGGCCACATCTTGTGACGTCCCTACTGATAAATGAAGACCCTGTAAGACTTGTATCACTATTCCTTAAACAAGCTTCCGTCATCTTTTGCACAATGTTCTTTTCAGCCAAGGGAACGGCCACTACTTCCCCTTGAAGAATCGAGGAGAGTGTCAGAACCCCTTATTAGCCAATGGGGAGATGTGGGAGGAGTCGGATGACGCCTCAGAAGAAGGAAGCTGGGGTGAGTCACTTTCCTGTTGTAAGCATTTCTAAATTGTGTGTGTGCGCTTACATGCATGCATTTTCATCACAGGCTTCAAGATCATTCACATATTAGCCAGCATTTCATTACAGTTTATCTTCCCAAGGGACAATGCTATGGAAATGAAGCTTCCATATTCTCTTGAGTAGTCAGTGTACAGCTTGTATAGCTCTATTTCCTTATGTATACTATCCACTGAAAATGAGTCAACACGCAGACATTGTGTGTTTACGTCTAAACAGCTGGCAACTCAAGTGACACCTCATAGTGAACATGTCCAAATTGTGTCCAAAGTGTCCATATTTAGTGTGTTTTAATTGTTATCTGGCACTGCCTTAATCCTCATGGGCATGGAATTCACCAGAGCGCCACATGTTGTTACTGGAACCCTCTTCCAGTCCGCCATAATGACACCTTGGTGCGTTTGGGCTCGTCATCATGCTGGGGAAAATGCCATGCGGCCCAGTTTCCCAATGCAGGGGTCATGCTTTACTTACCGCAGCTCACCGGTGTCAGCGGCACGCGTGCATCCCCAGACCATCACACTACCACCACCATGCTTGACTGCAGGCAAGACTTACACTACAGCCCGAAAGTTTGCACACACCTTCTCATTCCATGCCTTTGCTTTATTTTCATGACTAGAATCCCACTGAAGGCATCAAACTATAACTAAACATGAGGTAGTCACCTGTAGTCACAGGTGTGCCTTGTCAGAGTGACTGAGTGGAATTTCTTGCTTTATTAATGGGTTGGGACAATCGGGTTGTGTTGTGTGTCCAGTCTTTTGACCTGTACTGTAAATTGTTACTAACTTCTGTTGCCAGCTATTTATGTAGACAGTAATGGTTGTGTGTTGACTCGTGGTCTGTGGACACTAAATCCGTACAGTCGTCCCTCGCCACTTCGCGGTTCAAACATGGCACCCTCACTCTGTTGTGATTTTTCTACAAAGTATTAATAAATGGCCACTGTTTTGTGGTTGCCTACGGCCCATTTTTAGTCAAAAAGCTATGAATATATTTTAAATTAAGCATTTTCAAGCATAAAAATGAACTAAATGAATGAAAATCGAAATACAGTTTAAGGGATTAAAGGACGGCCGCACGGCGGTCTAGTGGTTAGCACGTTGGCCAACACAGTAACAGCCTGGAAATCGGGAAGACCTGGGTCCGATTCTCCCCTGGGCATTTCTGTGTGGAGTTTGCATGTTCTCCCCGTGTGCGCGTGGGTTTTCTCCGGGTACTGCGGCTTCCTCCCACATTCCCAAAAACATGCAGGTGAGGTTAATTGGCGACTCTAAATTGTCCATAGGTATGAATGTGAGTGTGAATGGTTGTTTGTCTATATGTGCCCTGCGATTGGCTGGCGACCAGTCCAGGGTGTACCCCGCCTGTCGCCCGAAGTCAGCTGGGATAGGCTCCAGCATGCCCCCGTGACCCTAATGAGGAGAAGCGGTATAGAAAATGGATGGATGGATGGATTAAAGGACGTTGATGAACTATAGTCTACCTGGTCACCAGGTGTCCATAGTAACACACACCAGGCTTGATCGTTTGAATTTTTTCACAAGAGGCACAATAATAACAATAATACTCATCATCATCATCATAAAACCGAATACTGTTGTGGACGTACTCCAGCTAAAACCCAACTCTGAATCCCCAATGTCCTACTTACGGCTTATTTTCGCTCATTATATCTCCTATTTTAGGTCAGTTAAGTGTAAAGGTGACTACTGAGGACTATTCTATGTCTGGAGGGCTCTAATAATATTTAAAAACATAGGTCGTTGACAGATTTTGTATGCTCTAACCACAAAAATATGTGATTTGTAACAGGATCCTACTTTACGGAAATTAATTTATCCTGGTCAGGTTTGGAACCAGTTACCTGCGATAAACGAGGGATTACTGTACTGCTTTGCAAGCTGTACACTTGACTAAAGTACATTTAAGTTCTGGTTTATAGTATTGTCCCTTGTTCTGAGAGGATATACCGTAATAAAATGAGGGGAGTAATCTCTTTTGCGAGATACTGCAGCAATATTGTATTGTTTTGCTCTTCCATAGACAATTGGGTGCTATTTCAATGTCTCGCCCTTACGACGCGGAGTTTCGTCTGTAGTACATTTGAAGTCGTGGACTCTAAAGGTTATCAGAATGTAAAAGCAAATAGAATAGAAAAACACGTTGACCGGTCTGTTCGTTAAAACAAACAGATCAGTAACAAAAGCATTGTGCATTGAGAATGCAGTAAAAGTTAAGACATGTATTTATCAGGCTATTGTTAAACATTAACTGTTAACCAGATGTCACATTTTGATAAGCCAGAAAAGGTGGCTTGAATTGAAGGGAAGGGCATTTCAATGAGTTGTATTGCACACATTTGATAGTCACGTGTTATGACTTCCATCCACACAGGCTTGTGAAACCAGAATTTTCTTTACTTGCCGATATCGCATCAGTGTGACGCCTACAACTGTTGATGACCTTTCTGCAACAAGTTATATATTCTGCTCTCGCTTTGCGGACATGCAACATTCCTTCACCAACACCGCCCTCTGGTGGCCATTTGTGATCTAATAAAACGCAATGCTTGGTTTACATTTTCTCCCTCCAATTTCAGTTGAGGATCAAGACCCCCCGGTTACCATAGAGATGGAGGCATAGAACTTTTATGTGAGAACTGACACAAGTGCACATCTTGGAGAGGAAAAGCACCCCACGGGTGGATGTTGTCCAACAACTCAGACATGGACCAAACCTACGGATGACATTTGGATGGTCTTCCCCTCTCATAAAGAAAAAGGGCGGTGGACAGCCAGCTGCGTCCTGTCATTGCACAATGGTGAACTGCAGTATCATGTGATCCTTGGAACGTGTGTACATATGCTTTGGAGGCGAGCGTCGCTCCAGTGTATCGTGTATTGCACCCGTCTAACGTTACCTCACGCTCACTTGGCTTCTGGAGGCTGCTTCATTTGACTGGAAGCTAAGTCTTGTTGTTGTATTTATTTCCTCTCAGCTAACCTGACCTAACCTGCGCCTTACACATATTTACATATGTTGCCCTTTGTTTTGGGAGCCCATTTTTGGAATGTCTGCGTCCAGCACCCTGCTTCCTACCAGACTGTGTTGTTTATTTTATAGAGACACAACTCTCCATCATATGCTTTCGGAGCTTTACCATTCATCATTGTTTAAGGCTGGTAAGGGGGCAGAAATTGGAATCATTTTCAAAAATGACGCACATAGAGAATCATCCTAAATACATTTATGGGTCAGTCTTCTGAAAGGGGCGCCAAAAGCGTGACATAGGAAGCCAAATTGAACGTTATTTTCTCTCCAATTTGCATATTAACATAAAGTACTGTATGACTTTAATATATATCGCTGTATCATCTCGCTGTATCATCTATCGTCGCTCTAGAAATGCTTTAAAATGGTCACAAACAGGCTCCAAAATGGAGGCACATCTTGCACACAACACGGAGCTAGTGGACGGGCCCCGAATCAGACTCCGTGCGAGACAACGCTGCGTTCTTTCAAACATTGTGAGTTAGCACTGCAGCCACACTTCCACGGAAGCTTGGTACACAGTTTGGACGCAGCAGAATGTTTGCTGCACGATGACGTGTTATAGTTCAGAAGTCGCATCAGCTGAAGCGCAAGTTCCACCATTTTGTATTATTTCTTTCATCGTCTTTGTGACACACTGTTACATGTCGCAGAATGGCGACGCACGAACGGGTCAGGTCAGGTTTCATACATAACAGACCTGACCAAAACATTCAGCACTGTTTTTCCCTGTTTAGTCAACGTGTTTGTAGTATACTTTCATTTGGTTAGAGTTGCAAATCACTGCAGTCCCTCTTTATATACTCAAATAGTAGCAATCCCTTTATTAGCCACCCCCAAGTTAAAGGTGATGCGACCACGTGCAGTGGTTCCTCGGTTTTTGTTATTCATTTGTTCTAAAGGGTCCGTCTAAAACGGAGTCATTTGAAAACTAAAACAATTTTTTCAATTTTTTTTTATTTTTTAAAACTATGTAAATCCAATCAAACCGTTCCAGAAACCCCAAAACATTAATACAAAACACATGAATATAGAGCATAATCATAGATTCACATGCAAAATGCATATAAATCACTATATGATCACTACTACCTTTTATTGAAGACTTGTTGGCGAGGATCGGTGATGACGAGCAGCGAGGGAAGAGTGGGAGCAAAACTGACAGCACCTTCATAGTTTGCTACAAGTCATTTGTTGACTTCAAGAGTGTTTCTCGCCTTCTGTATCAAAGTGCTGGCACTTGGAATGTTGTTTTCCTCCCATGGTGGGTTATTTTGCAGCCGTACTCATTAAAAATAAGCAGAAACTTGTGGTGTAACTACACAGTCAACCGCTGAAGGGTGACGGAGCTGGCAGAGAATGATTCCTGGTGGGAGTTTAGCAATAAAGACACGGTACAAATACAGTCGGGACTCATGCGATGAATTAATAACACGACGAGGCTGAGTCGCCGGTGTGTTTTTTTGGGCACATATCCTCCCATTTCATGTGGAAGTGGTAAGTTTTTGGCTTCCTACTTTGTCCTCCTTCCCCAATCCATTTGTGTTTCTTAAGTTTAGAACAAATAAATTGGAGGTTAATTACTTAGCTTGGTAGCTTGCTATATGCACTACTATGCATTACTGTTGAGCAATGTGTTGTAAACAAAGAATAATAGTGTAAATATGACTATGGGGTGTTATTTCATGTCTATAGGGTTCTAATAACGGTACAAATTGTATTTAGAAAGTCAAACAGGTTTTTGATGCTCTTAACTGTGAAAATATTCAATTTCTTAATATTGAATCCTATTTTGCGGATTCTACTTTTCGCAGTCAGGTCTGGAACCAGTTAACCGTGATAAACGAGGGACCACTGTAGTTCGTCCATATCTTAATACCGCGAGATTCATCGTGCCAAAGGGTAAATGACAACAGTTATGTTGCGATATTGTACGACAGCCGAGACAAGTGTACAAGAACGGAGGCAAACATTTGGCAGAAATTTGTCATAAAAAAAAATTGGGTCATTTGAAAATCGAGGTTCCACTGTAGTTGCAAGTACTTTAAATATCGCAACGTTTCCACCAAGCACTACTATGCATGTGTAGCTGATGGCAGATCAGCCTAGCTTAGCTGCATAAATGTACCTCGACAAGAAAGACGTTACTTTCCCAAAGAAGCACGGCAAGCTGTAGGTCTTGATTTTTTATTTATTTATTTTTATTATTTTTATTTAGACAAACAAACCCTTGAGAACAGTGTTGGAAAAAAAAAATCACTGACTGTAATTAATAAAACACAGAGCAAGGAAAATACACATCAGCAAGGTCTTATAGGTGTGCAGCAAGTGCAAACTTAAACTTAACTTCACCAGAGCGTACGCCATTGTCATCCAGACACATGTCAGTCCTAAAAGTGACAAGAGGAGCTTCCGACTGTACTGCATTATTGATAGTGACCAAGAGTAAAAGGACACACCAATAGACACCGCTGGTATACATTCCATTCCCATTGTTACATAGACCGACTGATGGACATCACTGTGGCAAGCTCCACTTTTACAAATAAAGGCCTCCTCTCAAAGAGACTCCTCCTGAGTCTGCCGTGCTCTGCGGTCAAGTAAATAAACGCCTCTGGACACTAATTTGAGGAAATGTGGTGTAATGTAGATCCTGTCTTGTGTCATTTACTGATTTTTAAGAACATTCAAAAGAAAAGGTCAGAACCAGCGTTGCAGTGATATTTTTGTGTGCGTCCATGAGAAGTGAACTGCTTATTTATTAGCACGCGTTTCAAATGAGAGCACAGACCAAACCAAAAATGTGACGTTTGTGTTTTTGTATCCACGTTTTTACATTTTTAATGCCAACGTGTTGTGACGACTTAATTGAGACAAATGGATTTCTTACACAATTTATTGACAGTTGGGGCGGGGGGGCTGTATACAACCAGGTTTGACACTTTTGACCTCATCATTGTTTTCCTAACTTGCTGGAGCGTATCAAACACTCATGTCATTTCTAATGATCTATGTCGTCTGCGTCTAAGGTATGGCTGGATTGTGCATGGAGAAACATGACGACTTTCATGTTTATTTATTGCTAAAATGTACAGCTGTACAGACTGAACTGCTGCAGGTGGTATCTGTATGTTTTGCTCCATGTGAAGGTGATATGTGACACACAATGTATGCATCACGAACCTGGGCTTCTAACATGAGACAATAAACACAACAAGCGAGTGGAGCACAAGGCTGGCTTGCGGTCAGGGTGAAAACCGTCTTTGGCGTACTGTATGTGATTGTGGCGTTTCCCTTTGTCAGTAAATACTTTCCATTTGGTGTTCTGTCTGATAACAAATATAAATCCTCACTTGTAACACGCAAAATAAAACAATCTTGATATGGCTCGGCATCGTTTGTTTCCATACACGGCAGAAGAAAAAATTAACAGAATAAATATGGTTTCCTTTTGAGAGTATTTGGCACAAGAAGAACATGAGAACTTTTTTTTTTTTTTTTTAAATAAAGCAGACAAATGAACTCAAACCAACATTTACAAGATCATGTTCCTCAGGCTGTCCTGCATTTAATCCGTGCCAAAATACCTTTGTCCAAAATGTGTTGGAGCCACTGGGTGAACCTCTGTTGCCAGTATGGTGATATCTGGGAACTCCTTGATTATAGATTTGGCCCCTACAAGAGAAATATGTCTGTTACTTTCATTCTTAGTAAACGGTGAGTCACTAAAATACACCACTAGTCACTTTCATTCTTAGTAAACCACCAGGATGTTGGCTGGCATTCCCCGTTTCTTTTTACTGTGCCAGTTTGAAAATGAGCAAATGTCCTCATTTTACAGATCAAATTGTCAGGGTAACATGAAAAGTCCCTCACCACAATGCAGTTTAAATTTCGAGGCTTCACTAGCACGCTTTTTCAAACATATTAATAAATCATGCTGTTTCATGGTAGAATACGACCCAGTAGTTTAAAAGAAAATGCAGATTAAATTAAGCACTTTCAAGCATACGAAAAGGCTAAATGAACTGAAATACAAGAAGATGCATTGAAATTGTGAATGTAGTATTCTACATTGGTCACTAGGTGTCAGTAATCGGTGAGATAAGCACAAGGCCTGATCGCCGGAACAATTACAGGGTTAAATGATCTCACAATGGGCACTAAAATAACATAATTATCATAATAACACCGGCTACTGTTGCGGCCATTATCCACGCAAAGCTGCAACTCAACTCTGAATCCCGGACATCACTTCCTGTCCGCCCATCACTCCGCTCCCCTGGTTTTCTATGCCAAAACGAAAATACTCAATTTATAAATAAGGAATCCTATTCACTAATCACGGTCGGGAGTCTATTCCCTTTTACAAGAGACAAAAGCAAAAGAACCAGATGGCATTGTCGGGCCCTGTGCTTAGCTTAGCATACGAGTGCAGAGTAGGTTTTGCATTTAATTAACTTTAACTCACTAACCCAAAAAGCATGCACTCTCTAAGCTGGTAAAAAATAAGTCTAAAATATAAAAAAAAAAATTCTAAATAGTTGAAACGCAATTTGGAAAAAAATACAATGGAATTTGGGGAAAAAAAATTCAAACGGGCGCTAGTATTGTTGTACAGTTGAATGCACTCTTACCTTTATAAACTGCAGAGTGCGCCATCATCTTATCTAAAGCAGACTTTTAATTGATGCAAGCTCTTATAAAAAATGCTCAAGAAGTATTTTTGTTAAATGAATGAATGCAAAACATTCATGTTTTCATTAGCACATTTGACTTGTTTAAACTTGTCACAAATACACATCGTGTTCCCTTTTCTGCATTAAATCATATTTAGCATCCCAGAATTTACTTGCTCCTGGGAGGGATTTGAATGTTTTGTTTTTTTCCAACAGTCCATGGACCAGTGACAAGGTACTGTATTTACTTCAGAAGTTGCTCTGAACTCTTATTTCAATGTCAGAGTTCTACTGAAAAAAGGTACTGTATGGCTGTAGTTTTTCTAGTAGTTCATGTAGTATGTGGATGTCGCTAGATGAGACAAACTAGATGAGACTAAGTCAACAGCTCCCCTGCTGGTTGGAAACAAGTAGTGCACTCCATTTTGCCTCACCAGGAGGCATCTGGACTTGCTGCCCGAGCCTCCTCACCTCTGACGGTCACTACACGAAGTTCATGACGGTAGGTGAGGGTAGAAACGTAGATCCAATCAAAGACAAATCGACAGCTTCGTCTTTCAGCTCAGCTCTTTCTTCACCGTGATGATCCGATACAGCGACTGCACTACTGCAGATGCTGCTGATCTCACTCGACAAGATCCCGAGATACTTGAACACCTCCACCTGGGGCAAGACGTCACTCAACCCGAAGGCTGGTACAGGCGGTCTCTGACGCAGGTATTGAAACAGGAGCTCAGAACATCCAGTTTGTGGCTCGGAGAAGCGCTATTGTGCACGTTATCCACTGTTCACATATACGGTGTAACTCCGCACTTCTTCTACCTAATAAACGTCCTACAGACACAGCAGCGTAACACTAAGAGGTGGGGGTGGACACGAATGTTTGCGACGCAATTTGAGAGACGTTGAATCATTTCAAATCAGTGCTGTATAGGACTAATCATCAGCTGCAGCCACGGCGCAGCAATGTAGTTACCAGTTGAATAAAAGCAACGCCACGTCAGGAGGAGATTGGAGACTGTTTGATTTGTTGTGTAAACAAAAAGCAAATGGAAAATGAGCTCATGCGGCTGCGCTGATGTACCGTGAGGTGTGGAGAAGAGGCTGAGGAGGATAATATGTCTGGGCTGTACTCCATGCTCAATCAGCACCCTCACTGCTTCAATCACAGTGTTCCCTGTACCTACAGGACGAATCAATAGGATCAATAAATCACACAAAACATATAAAACACAAAAAGAAACATCATATTTTGTCTACTGGAGCATAACTTATGTTATCATCTCAAAAAGGTCCCCCGTCGTGACCTGTGTACACTTAATAGGCTACATTAAAATTGACTTGGTCACCAGCATATATTTTTCCCTCGCTGAGGGTAGGGAAATGCAAAGATACTATTTTTCTGGGCCTCATTATGCTGTTCTGCAGCTTGGTGGCCATCTCCTAGGCAGTGTGTAATTTCCTCTGAGTGCTATAATTATCAGAACAGCGCGAGTGTGCCTGAATGACGTGCAAATCTTGACTTGGTGAAGGTCAATGCGACGAAGAATGACTACATGCGTGCAAATGTTTGTGCATATGCACTACAATGCTTGTCTCCTAACACGTATGTGCTGATGATGGAAGACTGAAGTGCTGGGCTCTGACACTCACTGAGGATGGGGTACATGAGCAGCACTTTTCTTCTGTAAATGTCTGGAGGGAACTTGGCGTAGTAGACCTTGGCTTTCTGGGTCTCCTCATCGCTTTGGATGAGGATTTTGCCGATGCGAATGGAGCGGCAGCAGTCCCGCAGACCCTGCTCCATGGCCTCACCTGTGGCAAAGACACATGGGACACCACATGCATGGAAATGCTGTCCTTAACACCTACATGGGACATACGGTATGTAACTATCACGCTATAACAGGACTAACGTGCCAGAATGTGCGATGGATAGAGTGCAGTCCAACATTAGGCAAACTGAACAGTGATGGTTCTTTTGAAAGCAGCAATTCCTCAGGGAAAAAAAAATACTGTTGCATATTCTGGTCAATATGCTAGTTGTAGTGTCTTGTTTTCTTCTTTTTAGTGTGGCCCCGATTCTCCTTCGCAATGTTAAAACGCACGCACTATTTAATTTTATTCCTAAATACGCTGCAGGCCAATAGAATATTTTTTTATAGGAGGTATATACACAAGTTATTACTTAATTTTATTATTACAAAATGCACATTGAACTTAACAAACTGGTATTTTAACAGGGGTTTACTCACTTCACTATGCAGTCAAGGTGTGTTAAATGTTGTTTGACTTACCACTCCTCATTATACTGACGCCGCAGTTGCCTCTCTCAAACTTGACTCCTTCATACTTGTACCCTGACAGCAAAATACAGCACCCGTCAGTAGTAGTAGCCGTTTCGAATGGGATGGATGATAAATATGGGCCGCTTTGTCCAATCACATCATTCACAAGAGATTCGGACCTGTCGGTGTGGTTACAGTGCACTCAGAGTAGGGCAGTTGATTCAAGCCCTCTTCCACGACGAGTCTGATCTGTGGAGACAGCAAAGTACGTTACTTTACTTCTAAAAACTCTATCAACAAAATATATTTGATATTATGGTATGATCCTACCAGTCGGTCAGCACAAAACACAAAATCCCCTCTGCTGGTAGTCCTTGAAACATACCAACACACATCCATTAGCTTATGAACTTGAGATGCGTCGTTTCTCACATTATAATAATGCTAACTTGCAAGATAGTCATTACTACAGAGTATTTCTTCAGCGGTTACTGCAGTGTCAATGCAGACGTTGGAGTTTTAGTGCAGTGCCTAGTGACAGGATGGATTGGATGGTCAATCCATCATATATAAAATACAATAATGGGAGCAATCCCGGCCTGACATCACTCGAGAATGCACTGAAAGGATAGTTAAATACGATCAAGCGTCTTTTTTAAAGCGGTCAGCATATGTGATCATTTACTTTTACGTTAGGACACTTAAAATAAAAGAAAATCTGAGGATGCGATCTTGATGCTAGGACACATCATTGCAGATGATGACCGGAAATCCTCCTGAGACCCAGCAATGCAATTTGTCCTCTTTAAAAAGGGACAATTGTTTCACAGCTTTATTACCTCCGCCAAGCAGTGTTTGTTTGTCGGTCTGTGTTGGAAATAACTTGAAAAGTTCTGAATGGATTTGGATGAAACGTTCTGAAATGGTCGGCAATGGGATATGGGAGAACTGGGTCCATCTTGGCGGTGAGCCGCATCAGTGGAATTCTTATCATAGGAAGACACCATATGAAGCTATGAACATGCAACAAACACCAGATAGCCAAGACACTGTGGAATCTGGAGTGTGCCAACGGATTTGTTGTATCTTCAAAAGCTATGGAGCTAGAGCCAGAAGAAAACCGCCATGAAGGAAAATGCGATTTTTGCGAGTAACTACAGTACTGAACTAATATTGATATCATTATGAATCCTACTGCTAATGGTATGTTTTCATGGGCATGGAACCTAAATGTGTAAATGTAGGACTAATATTTATGGTGTAAGTCACAATACGGGGGGGAACTATGGCGCTTGGCGGAGGTCTGCGCTCTCCGAGTGCTTTTCTAGTTTCAAATGCAGAAACTCTGCAAGAATAAAACCCGTTGTTCCACGAAATATAAGACCTGACTTCCTAAAATGGCTGCCATACTAACCAGCATGTTTTATTGGCACAAGAGACGCAAGAAGTAAGCCTACGAAAACCGGGACGTACCACTGTATTGAGTTTCCAAATGTAGACATGTAGTGTCTTTTAAGTATTTGATCTGTAGTTGGAGGTGGTTTTGGTAACATCCAGACATTTTTATGGTCCGGTGAAACCCTGGTTATGTCATTCATCCATTCCAGAAGGTCCGACGCTAACCGAATCACTTTTTTCCATATGAAATATTGTAAATCTAATTCATCTGTTCCAAAGCCAAAAATGTAAACACAAAACACATTTTTATAGTTTTACAATTACAGCTTCAATTCCAAATACATATAAATGACGACTGAAAAGGACAAGTGAACATTTCAGGTTACTTTTACCTTCACTGAAGACATGATTGTTGACAAAGACGGCGAGATCAGCACGGACCCCTTCTTCCTGTTTTGATAGTCATTTCTCCAATTCAACAGCGTTTCTCACGTTCTTTATCAAATGCCGGGACTTG